>NW_027175784.1:1032500-1390000 GCF_028021215.1 Eschrichtius robustus | reverse complement strand
CTAACCCGTAACCTAAACCGAGCCCTAACCCTCAAACTAACCCTAACCCTAACCCTAACCCATACCCTACGCCGTACCCGAAACCATACCCAAACCCGTACCCTAACCCTAACCCTAACCCTAACCCTAACCCTAAGCTACCCTTGACTGCTTCTGCCTCCAATAGATTTCCTAATCACTAGTGTTTTAAGGAACAGGTTAAAAAGAGAATCCTAATGTGATTTCTTGATAATGGGTGTGTTCCTTATCTTCTCCTAGTGTCTAAACTCTTCTCCATGGATGGACACCCAAATAATATTCCTTGACGTGCTAAGGGGTATCTAGAGAGTGGGATAGGTTTAATAACTACCCTAACACTAACGCGTACCCTAACCCTAACCCCTACCCTAACCCTAACACGTACCCTAATCCTAACCCGTAACCTAAACCGAGCCCGAACCCTCAAACTAACCCTAACCCTAACCCTAACCCATACCCTACGCCGTACCCGAACCCGTACCCAAACCCGTACCCTAACACTAACCCTAACCCTAACCCTAAGCTACCCTTGACTGCTTCTGCCTCAAATAGATTTCCTAAGCACTAGTGTTTTAAGGCACAGGTTAAAAAGAGAATCCTAATGTGATTTCTTGATAATGGGTGTGTTCCTTATCTTCTCCTAGTGTCTAAACTCTTCTCTATGGCTGTACCCCCAAATAATATTCCTTGACGTGCTAAGGGGTATCTAGAGAGTGGGATAGGTTTAATAACTACCCTTACCCTAACGCGTACCCTAACCCTAACACGTACCCTAACCCTAACCCCTACCCTAACCCGAACACGTACCCTAATCCTAACCCGTACCCTAAACCAAGCCCTAACGCTCAAACTAACCCTAACCCTAACCCTAACCCATACCATACGCCGTACCCGAACCCGTACCCGAACCCGTACCCTAAGCCGTACCCTAAGCCGTACCCTAACCCTAACCCTAACCCTAAGCTACCCTTGACTGCTTCTGCCTCCAATAGATTTCCTAAGCACTAGTGTTTTAAGGAACAGGTTAAAAAGAGAATCCTAATGTGATTTCTTGATAATGGGTGTGTTCCTTATCTTCTCCTAGTGTCTAAACTCTTCTCCATGGCTGGACCCCCAAATAATATTCCTTGACGTGCTAAGGGGTATCTAGTGAGTGGGATAGGTTTAATAACTAACGTAACCCTAACGCGTACCCTAACCCTAACCCCTATCATAACCCTAACACGTACCCTTATCCTAACCCGTACCCTAAACCGAGCCCTAACCCTCAAACTAACCCTAACCCTAACCCTAACCCTAACCCTACGCCGTACACGAACCCGTACACGAACCCGTACCCTAAGCCGTACCCTAACCCTAACCCTAACCCTAACCCTAACCCTAACCCTAAGCTACCCTTGGCTGCTTCTGCCTCCAATAGATTTCCTAAGCACTAGTGTTTTAAGGAACAGGTTAAAAAGAGAATCCTAATGTGATTTCTTGATAATGGATGTGTTCCTTATCTTCTCCTAGTGTCTAAACTCTTCTCCATGGCTGGACGCCCAAATAATATTCCTTGACGTGCTAAGGGGTATCTAGAGAGTGGGATAGGTTTAATAACTACCCTAACCCTAACGCGTACCCTAAACCTAACCCCTACCCTAACCCTAACACGTACCCTAATCCTAACCCGTAACCTAAACCGAGCCCGAACCCTCAAACTAACCCTAACCCTAACCCTAACCCATACCCTACGCCGTACCCGAACCCGTACCCAAACCCGTAACCTAACACTAACCCTAACCCTAACCCTAAGCTACCCTTGACTGCTTCTGCCTCAAATAGATTTCCTAAGCACTAGTGTTTTAAGGCACAGGTTAAAAAGAGAATCCTAATGTGATTTCTTGATAATGGGTGTGTTCCTTATCTTCTCCTAGTGTCTAAACTCTTCTCTATGGCTGTACCCCCAAATAATATTCCTTGACGTGCTAAGGGGTATCTAGAGAGTGGGATAGGTTTAATAACTACCCTTACCCTAACGCGTACCCTAACCCTAACACGTACCCTAACCCTAACCCCTACCCTAACCCGAACACGTACCCTAATCCTAACCCGTACCCTAAACCAAGCCCTAACCCTCAAACTAACCCTAACCCTAACCCTAACCCATACCATACGCCGTACCCGAACCCGTACCCGAACCCGTACCCTAAGCCGTACCCTAAGCCGTACCCCAACCCTAACCCTAACCCTAAGCTACCCTTGACTGCTTCTGCCTCCAATAGATTTCCTAAGCACTAGTGTTTTAAGGAACAGGTTAAAAAGAGAATCCTAATGTGATTTCTTGATAATGGGTGTGTTCCTTATCTTCTCCTAGTGTCTAAACTCTTCTCCATGGCTGGACCCCCAAATAATATTCCTTGACGTGCTAAGGGGTATCTAGTGAGTGGGATAGGTTTAATAACTAACGTAACCCTAACGCGTACCCTAACCCTAACCCCTATCATAACCCTAACACGTACCCTTATCCTACCCCGTACCCTAAACCGTGCCCTAACCCTCAAACTAACCCTAACCCTAACCCTAACCCTAACCCTACGCCGTACACGAACCCGTACACGAACCAGTACTCTAAGCCGTACCCTAACCCTAACCCTAACCCTAACCCTAACCCTAACCCTAAGCTACCCTTGGCTGCTTCTGCCTCCAATAGATTTCCTAAGCACTAGTGTTTTAAGGAACAGGTTAAAAAGAGAATCCTAATGTGATTTCTTGATAATGGGTGTCTTCCTTATCTTCTCCTAGTGTCTAAACTCTTCTCCATGGCTGGACACCCAAATAATATTCCTTGACGTGCTAAGGGGTATCTAGAGAGTGGAATAGGTTTAATAACTACCCTAACCCTAACGCGTGCCCTAACCCTAACCCCTAACCTAACCCTAACACGTACCCTAATCCTAACCCGTAACATAAACCGAGCCCTAACCCTCAAACTAACCCTAACACTAACCATAACCCATACCCTACGCCGTACCCGAACCCGTACCCGAACCCGTACCCTAAGCCGTACCCTAACCCTAACCCTAACCCTAACCCTAACCCTAAGCTACCCTTGACTGCTTCTGCCTCCAATAGATTTCCTAAGCACTAGTGTATTAAAGAACAGGTTAAAAAGAGAATCCTATTGTGATTTCAGGATAATGGGTGTGTTCCTTATCTTCTCCTAGTGTCTAAACTCTTCTCCATGGCTGGACCCCCAAATAATATTCCTTGACGTGCTAAGGGGTATCTAGAGAGTGGGATAGGTTTAATAACTACCCTAACCCTAACGCGTACCCTAACCCTAACACGTACCCTAATCCTAACACGTACCCTAAACCGAGCCCTAACCCTCAAACTAACCCTAACCCTAACCCTAACCCATACCCTATGCCGTACCCGAACCCGTACCCTAAGCCTTACCCTAACAATAACCCTAACCCTAACCCTAAGCTACCCTTGACTGCTTCTGCCTCCAATAGATTTCCTAAGCGCTAGTGTTTTAAGGAACAGGTTAAAAAGAGAATCCTAATGTGATTTCTTGATAATGTGTGTGTTACTTATCTTCTCCTAGTGTCTAAACTCTTCTCCATGGCTGGACCCCCAAATAATATTCCTTGACGTGCTAAGGGGTATCTAGAGAGTGGGATAGGTTTAATAACTACCCTAACCCTAACGCGTACCCTAACCCTAACCCCTACCATAACCTTAACACGAACCCTAATCCTAACCCGTAGCCTAAACCGAGCCCTAACCTTCAAACTAACCCCAACCCTAACCCATACCCTACGCCGTACACGAACCCGTACCCGAACCCGTACCCTAAGCCGTACCCTAACCCTAACCCTAAACCTAACCCTAACCCTAAGCTTCCCTTGACTGCTTCTGCCTCCAATAGATTTCCTAAGCACTAGTGTTTTAAGGAACAGGTTAAAAAGAGAATCCTAATGTGATTTCTTGATAATCGGTGTGTTCCTTATCTTCTCCTAGTGTCTAAACTCTTCTCCATGGCTGGACCCCCAAATAATATTCCTTGACGTGCTAAGGGGTATCTAGAGAGTGGGATAGGTTTAATAACTACCCTAACCCTAACGCGTACCCTAACCCTAACCCCTACCCTAACCCTAACACGAACCCTAATCCTAACCCGTACCCTAAACCGAGCCCTAACCTTCAAACTAACCCTAACCCTAACCCTAACCCATACCCTACGCCGTACACGAACCCGTACCTGAACCCGTACCCTAAGCCGTACCCTAACCGTAACCCTAACCCTAACCCTAACCCTAAGCTACCCTTGACTGCTTCTGCCTCCAATAGATTTCCTAAGCACTAGTGTTTTAAGGAACAGGTTAAAAAGAGAATCCTAATGTGATTTCTTGATAATAGGTGTGTTCCTTATCTTCTCCTAGTGTCTAAACTCTTCTCCATGGCTGGACACCCAAATAATATTCCTTGACGTGCTAATGGGTATCTAGAGAGTGGAATAGGTTTAATAACTACCCTAACCCTAACGCGTGCCCTAACCCTAACCCCTAACCTAACCCTAACACGTACCCTTATCCTAACCCGTAACCTAAACCGAGCCCTAACCCTCAAACTAACCCTAACACTAACCATAACCCATACCCTACGCCGTACCCGAACCCGTACCCGAACCCGTACCCTAAGCCGTACCCTAACCCTAACCCTAACCCTAACCCTAACCCTAAGCTACCCTTGACTGCTTCTGCCTCCAATAGATTTCCTAAGCACTAGTGTTTTAAGGAACAGGTTAAAAAGAGAATCCTAATGTGATTTCAGGATAATGGATGTGTTCCTTATCTTCTCCTAGTGTCTAAACTCTTCTCCATGGCTGGACCCCCAAATAATATTCCTTGACGTGCTAAGGGGTATCTAGAGAGTGGGATAGGTTTAATAACTACCCAAACCTTAACGGGTACCCTAACCCTAACCCCTACCCTAACCCTAACACGAACCCTAATCCTAACCCGTGCCCTAAACCGAGCCCTAACCTTCAAACTAACCCTAACCCTAACCCTAACCCATACCCTACGCCGTACACGAACCCGTAACCGAACCCGTACCCTAAGCCGTACCCTAACCCTAACCCTAACCCTAACCCTAACCCTAAGCTACCCTTGACTGCTTCTGCCTCCAATAGATTTCCTAAGCACTAGTGTTTTAAGGAACAGGTTAAAAAGAGAATCCTAATGTGATTTCTTGATAATGGGTGTATTCCTTATCTTCTCCTAGTGTCTAAACTCTTCTCCATGGCTGGACCCCCAAATAATATTCCTTGACGTGCTAAGGGGTATCTAGAGAGTGGGATAGGTTTAATAAATACCCTAACCCTAACGCGTACCCTAACCCTAACCCCTACCATAACCTTAACACGAACCCTAATCCTAAACCGTACCCCAAACCGAGCCCTAACCTTCAAACTAACCCTAACCCTAACCCATACCCTACGCCGTACACGAACCTGTATCCGAACCCGTACCCTAAGCCGTACCCTAACCCTAACCCTAACCCTAACCCTAACCCTAAGCTACCCTTGACTGCTTCTGCCTCCAATAGATTTCCTAAGCACTAGTGTTTTAAGGAACAGGTTAAAAAGAGAATCCTAATGTGATTTCTTGATAATGGGTGTATTCCTTATCTTCTCCTAGTGTCTAAACTCTTCTCCATGGCTGGACCCCCAAATAATATTCCTTGACGTGCTAAGGGGTATCTAGAGAGTGGGATAGGTTTAATAACTACCCTAACCCTAACGCGTACCCTAACCCTAACCCCTACCATAACCTTAACACGAACCCTAATCCTAAACCGTACGATAAACCGAGCCCTAACCTTCAAACTAACCCTAACCCTAACCCATACCCTACGCCGTACACGAACCCGTACCCGAACCCGTACCCTAAGCCGTACCCTAACCCTAACCCTAACCCTAACCCTAACCCTAAGCTACCCTTGACTGCTTCTGCCTCCAATAGATTTCCTAAGCACTAGTGTTTTAAGGAACAGGTTAAAAAGAGAATCCTAATGTGATTTCTTGATAATGGGTGTGTTCCTTATCTTCTCCTAGTGTCTAAACTCTTCTCCATGGCTGGACCCCCAAATAATATTCCTTGACGTGCGAAGGGGTATCTAGAGAGTGGGATAGGTTTAATAACTACCCTAACCCTAACGCGTACCCTAACCCTAACACGTACCCTAACCCTAACCCCTACCCTAACCCGAACACGTACCCTAAACCTAACCCGTACCCTAATCCAAGCCCTAACCCTCAAACTAACCCTAACCCTAACACTAACCCATACCATACGCCGTATCCGAACCCGTACCCGAAACCGTACCCTAAGCCGTACCCTAAAGCTAACCCTAACCCTAACCCTAACCCTAAACCTAAGCTACCCTTGACTGCTTCTGCCTCCAATAGATTTCCTAAGCACTAGTGTTTTAAGGAACAGGTTAAAAAGAGAATCCTAATGTGATTTCTTGATAATGGGTGTGTTCCTTATCTTCTCCTAGTGTCTAAACTCTTCTCCATGGCTGGACACCCAAATAATATTCCTTGACGTGCTAAGGGGTATCTAGAGAGTGGGATAGGTTTAATAACTACCCTAACCCTAACGCGTACCCTAAACCTAACCCCTACCCTAACCCTAACACGTACCCTAATCCTAACCCGTAACCTAAACCGAGCCCTAACCCTCAAACTAACCCTAACCCTAACCCTAACCCATACCCTACGCCGTACCCAAAACCATACCCAAACCCGTACCCTAACCCTAACCCTAACCCTAACCCTAACCCTAAGCTACCCTTGACTGCTTCTGCCTCCAATAGATTTCCTAATCACTAGTGTTTTAAGGAACAGGTTAAAAAGAGAATCCTAATGTGATTTCTTGATAATGGGTGTGTTCCTTATCTTCTCCTAGTGTCTAAACTCTTCTCCATGGATGGACACCCAAATAATATTCCTTGACGTGCTAAGGGGTATCTAGAGAGTGGGATAGGTTTAATAACTACCCTAACACTAACGCGTACCCTAACCCTAACCCCTACCCTAACCCTAACACGTACCCTAATCCTAACCCGTAACCTAAACCGAGCCCGAACCCTCAAACTAACCCTAACCCTAACCCTAACCCATACCCTACGCCGTACCCGAACCCGTACCCAAACCCGTACCCTAACACTAACCCTAACCCTAACCCTAAGCTACCCTTGACTGCTTCTGCCTCAAATAGATTTCCTAAGCACTAGTGTTTTAAGGCACAGGTTAAAAAGAGAATCCTAATGTGATTTCTTGATAATGGGTGTGTTCCTTATCTTCTCCTAGTGTCTAAACTCTTCTCTATGGCTGTACCCCCAAATAATATTCCTTGACGTGCTAAGGGGTATCTAGAGAGTGGGATAGGTTTAATAACTACCCTTACCCTAACGCGTAACCTAACCCTAACACGTACCCTAACCCTAACCCCTACCCTAACCCGAACACGTACCCTAATCCTAACCCGTACCCTAAACCAAGCCCTAACGCTCAAACTAACCCTAACCCTAACCCTAACCCATACCATACGCCGTACCCGAACCCGTACCCGAACCCGTACCCTAAGCCGTACCCTAAGCCGTACCCTAACCCTAACCCTAACCCTAAGCTACCCTTGACTGCTTCTGCCTCCAATAGATTTCCTAAGCACTAGTGTTTTAAGGAACAGGTTAAAAAGAGAATCCTAATGTGATTTCTTGATAATGGGTGTGTTCCTTATCTTCTCCTAGTGTCTAAACTCTTCTCCATGGCTGGACCCCCAAATAATATTCCTTGACGTGCTAAGGGGTATCTAGTGAGTGGGATAGGTTTAATAACTAACGTAACCCTAACGCGTACCCTAACCCTAACCCCTATCATAACCCTAACACGTACCCTTATCCTAACCCGTACCCTAAACCGAGCCCTAACCCTCAAACTAACCCTAACCCTAACCCTAACCCTAACCCTACGCCGTACACGAACCCGTACACGAACCCGTACCCTAAGCCGTACCCTAACCCTAACCCTAACCCTAACCCTAACCCTAACCGTAAGCTACCCTTGGCTGCTTCTGCCTCCAATAGATTTCCTAAGCACTAGTGTTTTAAGGAACAGGTTAAAAAGAGAATCCTAATGTGATTTCTTGATAATGGATGTGTTCCTTATCTTCTCCTAGTGTCTAAACTCTTCTCCATGGCTGGACGCCCAAATAATATTCCTTGACGTGCTAAGGGGTATCTAGAGAGTGGGATAGGTTTAATAACTACCCTAACCCTAACGCGTACCCTAAACCTAACCCCTACCCTAACCCTAACACGTACCCTAATCCTAACCCGTAACCTAAACCGAGCCCGAACCCTCAAACTAACCCTAACCCTAACCCTAACCCATACCCTACGCCGTACCCGAACCCGTACCCAAACCCGTAACCTAACACTAACCCTAACCCTAACCCTAAGCTACCCTTGACTGCTTCTGCCTCAAATAGATTTCCTAAGCACTAGTGTTTTAAGGCACAGGTTAAAAAGAGAATCCTAATGTGATTTCTTGATAATGGGTGTGTTCCTTATCTTCTCCTAGTGTCTAAACTCTTCTCTATGGCTGTACCCCCAAATAATATTCCTTGACGTGCTAAGGGGTATCTAGAGAGTGGGATAGGTTTAATAACTACCCTTACCCTAACGCGTACCCTAACCCTAACACGTACCCTAACCCTAACCCCTACCCTAACCCGAACACGTACCCTAATCCTAACCCGTACCCTAAACCAAGCCCTAACCCTCAAACTAACCCTAACCCTAACCCTAACCCATACCATACGCCGTACCCGAACCCGTACCCGAACCCGTACCCTAAGCCGTACCCTAAGCCGTACCCCAACCCTAACCCTAACCCTAAGCTACCCTTGACTGCTTCTGCCTCCAATAGATTTCCTAAGCACTAGTGTTTTAAGGAACAGGTTAAAAAGAGAATCCTAATGTGATTTCTTGATAATGGGTGTGTTCCTTATCTTCTCCTAGTGTCTAAACTCTTCTCCATGGCTGGACCCCCAAATAATATTCCTTGACGTGCTAAGGGGTATCTAGTGAGTGGGATAGGTTTAATAACTAACGTAACCCTAACGCGTACCCTAACCCTAACCCCTATCATAACCCTAACACGTACCCTTATCCTACCCCGTACCCTAAACCGTGCCCTAACCCTCAAACTAACCCTAACCCTAACCCTAACCCTAACCCTACGCCGTACACGAACCCGTACACGAACCAGTACTCTAAGCCGTACCCTAACCCTAACCCTAACCCTAACCCTAACCCTAACCCTAAGCTACCCTTGGCTGCTTCTGCCTCCAATAGATTTCCTAAGCACTAGTGTTTTAAGGAACAGGTTAAAAAGAGAATCCTAATGTGATTTCTTGATAATGGGTGTCTTCCTTATCTTCTCCTAGTGTCTAAACTCTTCTCCATGGCTGGACACCCAAATAATATTCCTTGACGTGCTAAGGGGTATCTAGAGAGTGGAATAGGTTTAATAACTACCCTAACCCTAACGCGTGCCCTAACCCTAACCCCTAACCTAACCCTAACACGTACCCTAATCCTAACCCGTAACATAAACCGAGCCCTAACCCTCAAACTAACCCTAACACTAACCATAACCCATACCCTACGCCGTACCCGAACCCGTACCCGAACCCGTACCCTAAGCCGTACCCTAACCCTAACCCTAACCCTAACCCTAACCCTAAGCTACCCTTGACTGCTTCTGCCTCCAATAGATTTCCTAAGCACTAGTGTATTAAAGAACAGGTTAAAAAGAGAATCCTATTGTGATTTCAGGATAATGGGTGTGTTCCTTATCTTCTCCTAGTGTCTAAACTCTTCTCCATGGCTGGACCCCCAAATAATATTCCTTGACGTGCTAAGGGGTATCTAGAGAGTGGGATAGGTTTAATAACTACCCTAACCCTAACGCGTACCCTAACCCTAACACGTACCCTAATCCTAACACGTACCCTAAACCGAGCCCTAACCCTCAAACTAACCCTAACCCTAACCCTAACCCATACCCTATGCCGTACCCGAACCCGTACCCTAAGCCTTACCCTAACAATAACCCTAACCCTAACCCTAAGCTACCCTTGACTGCTTCTGCCTCCAATAGATTTCCTAAGCGCTAGTGTTTTAAGGAACAGGTTAAAAAGAGAATCCTAATGTGATTTCTTGATAATGTGTGTGTTACTTATCTTCTCCTAGTGTCTAAACTCTTCTCCATGGCTGGACCCCCAAATAATATTCCTTGACGTGCTAAGGGGTATCTAGAGAGTGGGATAGGTTTAATAACTACCCTAACCCTAACGCGTACCCTAACCCTAACCCCTACCATAACCTTAACACGAACCCTAATCCTAACCCGTACCCTAAACCGAGCCCTAACCTTCAAACTAACCCCAACCCTAACCCATACCCTACGCCGTACACGAACCCGTACCCGAACCCGTACCCTAAGCCGTACCCTAACCCTAACCCTAAACCTAACCCTAACCCTAAGCTTCCCTTGACTGCTTCTGCCTCCAATAGATTTCCTAAGCACTAGTGTTTTAAGGAACAGGTTAAAAAGAGAATCCTAATGTGATTTCTTGATAATCGGTGTGTTCCTTATCTTCTCCTAGTGTCTAAACTCTTCTCCATGGCTGGACCCCCAAATAATATTCCTTGACGTGCTAAGGGGTATCTAGAGAGTGGGATAGGTTTAATAACTACCCTAACCCTAACGCGTACCCTAACCCTAACCCCTACCCTAACCCTAACACGAACCCTAATCCTAACCCGTACCCTAAACCGAGCCCTAACCTTCAAACTAACCCTAACCCTAACCCTAACCCATACCCTACGCCGTACACGAACCCGTACCTGAACCCGTACCCTAAGCCGTACCCTAACCGTAACCCTAACCCTAACCCTAACCCTAAGCTACCCTTGACTGCTTCTGCCTCCAATAGATTTCCTAAGCACTAGTGTTTTAAGGAACAGGTTAAAAAGAGAATCCTAATGTGATTTCTTGATAATAGGTGTGTTCCTTATCTTCTCCTAGTGTCTAAACTCTTCTCCATGGCTGGACACCCAAATAATATTCCTTGACGTGCTAATGGGTATCTAGAGAGTGGAATAGGTTTAATAACTACCCTAACCCTAACGCGTGCCCTAACCCTAACCCCTAACCTAACCCTAACACGTACCCTTATCCTAACCCGTAACCTAAACCGAGCCCTAACCCTCAAACTAACCCTAACACTAACCATAACCCATACCCTACGCCGTACCCGAACCCGTACCCGAACCCGTACCCTAAGCCGTACCCTAACCCTAACCCTAACCCTAACCCTAACCCTAAGCTACCCTTGACTGCTTCTGCCTCCAATAGATTTCCTAAGCACTAGTGTTTTAAGGAACAGGTTAAAAAGAGAATCCTAATGTGATTTCAGGATAATGGATGTGTTCCTTATCTTCTCCTAGTGTCTAAACTCTTCTCCATGGCTGGACCCCCAAATAATATTCCTTGACGTGCTAAGGGGTATCTAGAGAGTGGGATAGGTTTAATAACTACCCTAACCTTAACGGGTACCCTAACCCTAACCCCTACCCTAACCCTAACACGAACCCTAATATTAACCCGTGCCCTAAACCGAGCCCTAACCTTCAAACTAACCCTAACCCTAACCCTAACCCATACCCTACGCCGTACACGAACCCGTACCCGAACCCGTAACCTAAGCCGTACCCTAAACCTAACCCTAACCCTAACCCTAACCCTAAGCTACCCTTGACTGCTTCTGCCTCCAATAGATTTCCTAAGCACTAGTGTATTAAGGAACAGGTTAAAAAGAAAATCCTAATGTGATTTCAGGATAATGGGTGTGTTCCTTATCTTCTCCTAGTGTCTAAACTCTTCTCCATGGCTGGACCCCCAAATAATATTCCTTGACGTGCTAATGGGTATCTAGAGAGTGGGATAGGTTTAATAACTACCCTAAGCTTAACGCGTACCCTAACCCTAACCCCTACCCTAACCCTAACACGAACCCTAATCCTAACCCGTGCCCTAAACCGAGCCCTAACCTTCAAACTAACCCTAACCCTAACCCTAACCCATACCCTACGCCGTACGCGAACCCGTACCCGAACCCGTACCCTAAGCCGTACCCTAACCCTAACCCTAACCCTAACCCTAACCCTAAGCTACCCTTGACTGCTTCTGCCTCCAATAGATTTCCTAAGCACTAGTGTTTTAAGGAACAGGTTAAAAAGAGAATCCTAATGTGATTTCAGGATAATGGGTGTGTTCCTTATCTTCTCCTAGTGTCTAAACTCTTCTCCATGGCTGGACCCCCAAATAATATTCCTTGACGTGCTAAGGGGTATCTAGAGAGTGGGATACGTTTAATAACTACCCTAACCTTAACGCGTACCCTAACCCTAACCCCTACCCTAACCCTAACACGAACCCTAATATTAACCCGTGCCCTAAACCGAGCCCTAACCTTCAAACTAACCCTAACCCTAACCCTAACCCATACCCTACGCCGTACACGAACCCGTACCCGAACCCGTACCCTAAGCCGTACCCTAAACCTAACCCTAACCCTAACCCTAACCCTAAGCTACCCTTGACTGCTTCTGCCTCCAATAGATTTCCTAAGCACTAGTGTTTTAAGGAACAGGTAAAAAAGAGAATCCTAATGTGATTTCTTGATAATGGGTGTGTTCTTTATCTTCTCCTAGTGTCTAAACTCTTCTCCATGGCTGGACACCCTAATAATATTCCTTGACGTGCTAAGGGGTATCTAGAGAGTGGGATAGGTTTAATAACTACCCTAACCCTAACGCGTACCCTAACCCTAACACGTACCCTAACCCTAACCCCTACCCTAACCCGAACACGTACCCTAATCCTAACCCATACCCTAAACCAAGCCCTAACCCTCAAACTAACCCTAACCCTAACCCTAACCCATACCATACGCCGTACCCGAACCCGTACCCGAACCCGTACACTAAGTCGTACCCTAAAGCTAACCCTAACCCTAACCCTAACCCTAACCCTAAGCTACCCTTGACTGCTTCTGCCTCCAATAGATTTCCTAAGCACTAGTGTTTTAAGGAACAGGTTAAAAAGAGAATCCTAATGTGATTTCTTGATGACGGGTGTGTTCCTTATCTTCTCCTAGTGTCTAAACTCTTCTCCATTGCTGGACCCCCAAATAATATTCCTTGACGTGCTAAGGGGTATCTAGAGAGTGGGATAGGTTTAATAAATACCCTAACCCTAACGCATACCCTAACCCTAACCCCTACCCTAACCCTAACACGTACCCTAATCCTAACCCGTACCCTAAACCGAGCCCTAACCCTCAAACTAACCCTAACCCTAACCCTAACCCATACCCTATACCGTACCCGAAACCGTACCCGAACCCGTACCCTAAGCCTTACCCTAACAATAACCCTAACCCTATCCATAACTCTAAGCTACCCTTGACTGCTTCTGCCTCCAATAGATTTCCTAAGCACTAGTGTTTTAAGGAACAGGTTAAAAAGAGAATCCTAATGTGATTTCTTGATAATGGGTGTATTCCTTATCTTCTCCTAGTGTATAAACTCTTCTCCATGGCTGGACCCCCAAATAAAATTCCTTGACGTGCTAAGTGGTATCTAGAGAGTGGGATAGGTTTAATAACTACCCTAAGCTTAACGCGTACCCTAACCCTAACCCCTACCCTAACCCTAACACGAACCCTAATCCTAATCCGTGCCCTAAACCGAGCCCTAACCTTCAAACTAACCCTAACCCTAACCCTAACCCATACCCTACGCCGTACGCGAACCCGTACCCGAACCCGTACCCTAAGCCGTACCCTAACCCTAACCCTAACCCTAACCCTAACCCTAAGCTACCCTTGACTGCTTCTGCCTCCAATAGATTTCCTAAGCACTAGTGTTTTAAGGAACAGGTTAAAAAGAGAATCCTAATGTGATTTCAGGATAATGGGTGTGTTCCTTATCTTCTCCTAGTGTCTAAACTCTTCTCCATGGCTGGACCCCCAAATAATATTCCTTGACGTGCTAAGGGGTATCTAGAGAGTGGGATAGGTTTAATAACTACCCTAACCTTAACGCGTACCCTAACCCTAACCCCTACCCTAACCCTAACACGAACCCTAATATTAACCCGTGCCCTAAACCGAGCCCTAACCTTCAAACTAACCCTAACCCTAACCCTAACCCATACCCTACGCCGTACACGAACCCGTACCCGAACCCGTAACCTAAGCCGTACCCTAAACCTAACCCTAACCCTAACCCTAACCCTAAGCTACCCTTGACTGCTTCTGCCTCCAATAGATTTCCTAAGCACTAGTGTTTTAAGGAACAGGTAAAAAAGAGAATCCTAATGTGATTTCTTGATAATGGGTGTGTTCTTTATCTTCTCCTAGTGTCTAAACTCTTCTCCATGGCTGGACACCCAAATAATATTCCTTGACGTGCTAAGGGGTATCTAGAGAGTGGGATAGGTTTAATAACTACCCTAACCCTAACGCGTACCCTAACCCTAACACGTACCCTAACCCTAACCCCTACCCTAACCCGAACACGTACCCTAATCCTAACCCGTACCCTAAACCAAGCCCTAACCCTCAAACTAACCCTAACCCTAACCCTAACCCATACCATACTCCGTACCCGAACCCGTACCCGAACCCGTACACTAAGTCGTACCCTAAAGCTAACCCTAACCCTAACCCTAACCCTAACCCTAAGCTACCCTTGACTGCTTCTGCCTCCAATAGATTTCCTAAGCACAAGTGTTTTAAGGAACAGGTTAAAAAGAGAATCCTAATGTGATTTCTTGATAATGGGTGTGTTCCTTATCTTCTCCTAGTGTCTAAACTCTTCTCCATGGCTGGACCCCCAAATAATATTCCTTGACGTGCTAAGGGGTATCTAGAGAGTGGGATAGGTTTAATAACTACCCTAACCCTAACGCGTACCATAACCCTAACCCCTACCCTAACCCTAACACGTACCCTAATCCTAAGCCGAAACCTAAACCGAGCCCTAACCTTCAAACTAACCCTAACACTAACTCTAACCCATACCCTACGCCGTACACGAATCCGTACCCGAACCCGTACCCTATGCCGTACCCTAACTCTAGCCCTAACCCTAACCCTAACCCTAAGCTACCCTTGACTGCTTCTGCCTCCAATAGATTTCCTAAGCACTAGTGTTTTAAGGAACAGGTTAAAAAGAGAATCCTAATGTGATTTCTTGATAATGGGTGTGTTCCTTATCTTCTCCTAGTGTCTAAACTCTTCTCCATGGCTGGACCCCCAAATAATATTCCTTGACGTGCTAAGGGGTATCTAGTGAGTGGGATAGGTTTAATAACTAACGTAACCCTAACGCGTACCCTAACCCTAACCCCTATCATAACCCTAACACGTACCCTTATCCTACCCCGTACCCTAAACCGAGCCCTAACCCTCAAACTAACCCTAACCCTAACCCTAACCCTAACCCTACGCCGTACACGAACCCGTACACGAACCAGTACTCTAAGCCGTACCCTAACCCTAACCCTAACCCTAACCCTAACCCTAACCCTAAGCTACCCTTGGCTGCTTCTGCCTCCAATAGATTTCCTAAGCACTAGTGTTTTAAGGAACAGGTTAAAAAGAGAATCCTAATGTGATTTCTTGATAATGGGTGTCTTCCTTATCTTCTCCTAGTGTCTAAACTCTTCTCCATGGCTGGACACCCAAATAATATTCCTTGACGTGCTAAGGGGTATCTAGAGAGTGGAACAGGTTTAATAACTACCCTAACCCTAACGCGTGCCCTAACCCTAACCCCTAACCTAACCCTAACACGTACCCTAATCCTAACCCGTAACCTAAACCGAGCCCTAACCCTCAAACTAACCCTAACACTAACCATAACCCATACCCTACGCCGTACCCGAACCCGTACCCGAACCCGTACCCTAAGCCGTACCCTAACCCTAACCCTAACCCTAACCCTAAGCTACCCTTGACTGCTTCTGCCTCCAATAGATTTCCTAAGCACTAGTGTATTAAAGAACAGGTTAAAAAGAGAATCCTATTGTGATTTCAGGATAATGGGTGTGTTCCTTATCTTCTCCTAGTGTCTAAACTCTTCTCCATGGCTGGACCCCCAAATAATATTCCTTGACGTGCTAAGGGGTATCTAGAGAGTGGGATAGGTTTAATAACTACCCTAACCCTAACGCGTACCCTAACCCTAACACGTACCCTAATCCTAACACGTACCCTAAACCGAGCCCTAACCCTCAAACTAACCCTAACCCTAACCCTAACCCATACCCTATGCCGTACCCGAACCCGTACCCTAAGCCTTACCCTAACAATAACCCTAACCCTAACCCTAAGCTACCCTTGACTGCTTCTGCCTCCAATAGATTTCCTAAGCGCTAGTGTTTTAAGGAACAGGTTAAAAAGAGAATCCTAATGTGATTTCTTGATAATGTGTGTGTTACTTATCTTCTCCTAGTGTCTAAACTCTTCTCCATGGCTGGACCCCCAAATAATATTCCTTGACGTGCTAAGGGGTATCTAGAGAGTGGGATAGGTTTAATAACTACCCTAACCCTAACGCGTACCCTAACCCTAACCCCTACCATAACCTTAACACGAACCCTAATCCTAACCCGTACCCTAAACCGAGCCCTAACCTTCAAACTAACCCCAACCCTAACCCATACCCTACGCCGTACACGAACCCGTACCCGAACCCGTACCCTAAGCCGTACCCTAACCCTAACCCTAACCCTAACCCTAACCCTAAGCTTCCCTTGACTGCTTCTGCCTCCAATAGATTTCCTAAGCACTAGTGTTTTAAGGAACAGGTTAAAAAGAGAATCCTAATGTGATTTCTTGATAATCGGTGTGTTCCTTATCTTCTCCTAGTGTCTAAACTCTTCTCCATGGCTGGACCCCCAAATAATATTCCTTGACGTGCTAAGGGGTATCTAGAGAGTGGGATAGGTTTAATAACTACCCTAACCCTAACGCGTACCCTAACCCTAACCCCTACCCTAACCCTAACACGAACCCTAATCCTAACCCGTACCCTAAGCCGAGCCCTAACCTTCAAACTAACCCTAACCCTAACCCTAACCCATACCCTACGCCGTACACGAACCCGTACCTGAACCCGTACCCTAAGCCGTACCCTAACCGTAACCCTAACCCTAACCCTAACCCTAAGCTACCCTTGACTGCTTCTGCCTCCAATAGATTTCCTAAGCACTAGTGTTTTAAGGAACAGGTTAAAAAGAGAATCCTAATGTGATTTCTTGATAATAGGTGTGTTCCTTATCTTCTCCTAGTGTCTAAACTCTTCTCCATGGCTGGACACCCAAATAATATTCCTTGACGTGCTAATGGGTATCTAGAGAGTGGAATAGGTTTAATAACTACCCTAACCCTAACGCGTGCCCTAACCCTAACCCCTAACCTAACCCTAACACGTACCCTTATCCTAACCCGTAACCTAAACCGAGCCCTAACCCTCAAACTAACCCTAACACTAACCATAACCCATACCCTACGCCGTACCCGAACCCGTACCCGAACCCGTACCCTAAGCCGTACCCTAACCCTAACCCTAACCCTAACCCTAACCCTAAGCTACCCTTGACTGCTTCTGCCTCCAATAGATTTCCTAAGCACTAGTGTTTTAAGGAACAGGTTAAAAAGAGAATCCTAATGTGATTTCAGGATAATGGATGTGTTCCTTATCTTCTCCTAGTGTCTAAACTCTTCTCCATGGCTGGACCCCCAAATAATATTCCTTGACGTGCTAAGGGGTATCTAGAGAGTGGGATAGGTTTAATAACTACCCTAACCTTAACGCGTACCCTAACCCTAACCCCTACCCTAACCCTAACACGAACCCTAATATTAACCCGTGCCCTAAACCGAGCCCTAACCTTCAAACTAACCCTAACCCTAACCCTAACCCATACCCTACGCCGTACACGAACCCGTACCCGAACCCGTAACCTAAGCCGTACCCTAAACCTAACCCTAACCCTAACCCTAACCCTAAGCTACCCTTGACTGCTTCTGCCTCCAATAGATTTCCTAAGCACTAGTGTATTAAGGAACAGGTTAAAAAGAAAATCCTAATGTGATTTCAGGATAATGGGTGTGTTCCTTATCTTCTCCTAGTGTCTAAACTCTTCTCCATGGCTGGACCCCCAAATAATATTCCTTGACGTGCTAATGGGTATCTAGAGAGTGGGATAGGTTTAATAACTACCCTAAGCTTAACGCGTACCCTAACCCTAACCCCTACCCTAACCCTAACACGAACCCTAATCCTAACCCGTGCCCTAAACCGAGCCCTAACCTTCAAACTAACCCTAACCCTAACCCTAACCCATACCCTACGCCGTACGCGAACCCGTAACCGAACCCGTACCCTAAGCCGTACCCTAACCCTAACCCTAACCCTAACCCTAACCCTAAGCTACCCTTGACTGCTTCTGCCTCCAATAGATTTCCTAAGCACTAGTGTTTTAAGGAACAGGTTAAAAAGAGAATCCTAATGTGATTTCAGGATAATGGGTGTGTTCCTTATCTTCTCCTAGTGTCTAAACTCTTCTCCATGGCTGGACCCCCAAATAATATTCCTTGACGTGCTAAGGGGTATCTAGAGAGTGGGATACGTTTAATAACTACCCTAACCTTAACGCGTACCCTAACCCTAACCCCTACCCTAACCCTAACACGAACCCTAATATTAACCCGTGCCCTAAACCGAGCCCTAACCTTCAAACTAACCCTAACCCTAACCCTAACCCATACCCTAGGCCGTACACGAACCCGTACCCGAACCCGTACCCTAAGCCGTACCCTAAACCTAACCCTAACCCTAACCCTAACCCTAAGCTACCCTTGACTGCTTATGCCTCCAATAGATTTCCTAAGCACTAGTGTTTTAAGGAACAGGTAAAAAAGAGAATCCTAATGTGATTTCTTGATAATGGGTGTGTTCTTTATCTTCTCCTAGTGTCTAAACTCTTCTCCATGGCTGGACACCCTAATAATATTCCTTGACGTGCTAAGGGGTATCTAGAGAGTGGGATAGGTTTAATAACTACCCTAACCCTAACGCGTACCCTAACCCTAACACGTACCCTAACCCTAACCCCTACCCTAACCCGAACACGTACCCTAATCCTAACCCGTACCCTAAACCAAGCCCTAACCCTCAAACTAACCCTAACCCTAACCCTAACCCATACCATACGCCGTACCCGAACCCGTACCCGAACCCGTACACTAAGTCGTACCCTAAAGCTAACCCTAACCCTAACCCTAACCCTAACCCTAAGCTACCCTTGACTGCTTCTGCCTCCAATAGATTTCCTAAGCACTAGTGTTTTAAGGAACAGGTTAAAAAGAGAATCCTAATGTGATTTCTTGATGACGGGTGTGTTCCTTATCTTCTCCTAGTGTCTAAACTCTTCTCCATTGCTGGACCCCCAAATAATATTCCTTGACGTGCTAAGGGGTATCTAGAGAGTGGGATAGGTTTAATAAATACCCTAACCCTAACGCATACCCTAACCCTAACCCCTACCCTAACCCTAACACGTACCCTAATCCTAACCCGTACCCTAAACCGAGCCCTAACCCTCAAACTAACCCTAACCCTAACCCTAACCCATACCCTATACCGTACCCGAAACCGTACCCGAACCCGTACCCTAAGCCTTACCCTAACAATAACCCTAACCCTATCCATAACTCTAAGCTACCCTTGACTGCTTCTGCCTCCAATAGATTTCCTAAGCACTAGTGTTTTAAGGAACAGGTAAAAAAGAGAATCCTAATGTGATTTCTTGATAATGGGTGTGTTCCTTATCTTCTCCTAGTGTATAAACTCTTCTCCATGGCTGGACCCCCAAATAATATTCCTTGACGTGCTAAGTGGTATCTAGAGAGTGGGATAGGTTTAATAACTACCCTAAGCTTAACGCGTACCCTAACCCTAACCCCTACCCTAACCCTAACACGAACCCTAATCCTAACCCGTGCCCTAAACCGAGCCCTAACCTTCAAACTAACCCTAACCCTAACCCTAACCCATACCCTACGCCGTACGCGAACCTGTACCCGAACCCGTACCCTAAGCCGTACCCTAACCCTAACCCTAACCCTAACCCTAACCCTAAGCTACCCTTGACTGCTTCTGCCTCCAATAGATTTCCTAAGCACTAGTGTTTTAAGGAACAGGTTAAAAAGAGAATCCTAATGTGATTTCAGGATAATGGGTGTGTTCCTTATCTTCTCCTAGTGTCTAAACTCTTCTCCATGGCTGGACCCCCAAATAATATTCCTTGACGTGCTAAGGGGTATCTAGAGAGTGGGATAGGTTTAATAACTACCCTAACCTTAACGCGTACCCTAACCCTAACAGCTACCCTAACCGTAACACGAACCCTAATATTAACCCGTGCCCTAAACCGAGCCCTAACCTTCAAACTAACCCTAACCCTAACCCTAACCCATACCCTACGCCGTACACGAACCCGTACCCGAACCCGTACCCTAAGCCGTACCCTAAACCTAACCCTAACCCTAACCCTAACCCTAAGCTACCCTTGACTGCTTCTGCCTCCAATAGATTTCCTAAGCACTAGTGTTTTAAGGAACAGGTAAAAAAGAGAATCCTAATGTGATTTCTTGATAATGGGTGTGTTCTTTATCTTCTCCTAGTGTCTAAACTCTTCTCCATGGCTGGACACCCAAATAATATTCCTTGACGTGCTAAGGGGTATCTAGAGAGTGGGATAGGTTTAATAACTACCCTAACCCTAACGCGTACCCTAACCCTAACACGTACCCTAACCCTAACCCCTACCCTAACCCGAACACGTACCCTAATCCTAACCCGTACCCTAAACCAAGCCCTAACCCTCAAACTAACCCTAACCCTAACCCTAACCCATACCATACTCCGTACCCGAACCCGTACCCGAACCCGTACACTAAGTCGTACCCTAAAGCTAACCCTAACCCTAACCCTAACCCTAACCCTAAGCTACCCTTGACTGCTTCTGCCTCCAATAGATTTCCTAAGCACTAGTGTTTTAAGGAACAGGTTAAAAAGAGAATCCTAATGTGATTTCTTGATAATGGGTGTGTTCCTTATCTTCTCCTAGTGTATAAACTCTTCTCCATGGCTGGACCCCCAAATAATATTCCTTGACTTGCTAAGGGGTATCTAGAGAGTAGGATAGGTTTAATAACTACCCTAAGCTTAACGCGTACCCTAACCCTAACCCCTACCCTATCCCTAACACGAACCCTAATCCTAACCCGTGCCCTAAACCGAGCCCTAACCTTCAAACTAACCCTAACCCTAACCCTAACCCATACCCTACGCCGTACGCGAACCCGTACCCGAACCCGTACCCTAAGCCGTACCCTAACCCTAACCCTAACCCTAACCCTAACCCTAAGCTACCCTTGACTGCTTCTGCCTCCAATAGATTTCCTAAGCACTAGTGTTTTAAGGAACAGGTTAAAAAGAGAATCCTAATGTGATTTCAGGATAATGGGTGTGTTCCTTATCTTCTCCTAGTGTCTAAACTCTTCTCCATGGCTGGACCCCCAAATAATATTCCTTGACGTGCTAAGGGGTATCTAGAGAGTGGGATAGGTTTAATAACTACCCTAATCTTAACGCGTACCCTAACCCTAACCCCTACCCTAACCCTAACACGAACCCTAATATTAACCCGTGCCCTAAACCGAGCCCTAACCTTCAAACTAACCCTAACCCTAACCCTAACCCATACCCTACGCCGTACACGAACCCGTACCCGAACCCGTACCCTAAGCCGTACCCTAAACCTAACCCTAACCCTAACCCTAACCCTAAGCTACCCTTGACTGCTTCTGCCTCCAATAGATTTCCTAAGCACTAGTGTTTTAAGGAACAGGTAAAAAAGAGAATCCTAATGTGATTTCTTGATAATGGGTGTGTTCTTTATCTTCTCCTAGTGTCTAAACTCTTCTCCATGGCTGGACACCCAAATAATATTCCTTGACGTGCTAAGGGGTATCTAGAGAGTGGGATAGGTTTAATAACTACCCTAACCCTAACGCGTACCCTAACCCTAACACGTACCCTAACCCTAACCCCTACCCTAACCCGAACACGTACCCTAATCCTAACCCGTACCCTAAACCAAGCCCTAACCCTCAAACTAACCCTAACCCTAACCCTAACCCATACCATACTCCGTACCCGAACCCGTACCCGAACCCGTACACTAAGTCGTACCCTAAAGCTAACCCTAACCCTAACCCTAACCCTAACCCTAAGCTACCCTTGACTGCTTCTGCCTCCAATAGATTTCCTAAGCACAAGTGTTTTAAGGAACAGGTTAAAAAGAGAATCCTAATGTGATTTCTTGATAATGGGTGTGTTCCTTATCTTCTCCTAGTGTCTAAACTCTTCTCCATGGCTGGACCCCCAAATAATATTCCTTGACGTGCTAAGGGGTATCTAGAGAGTGGGATAGGTTTAATAACTACCCTAACCCTAACGCGTACCATAACCCTAACCCCTACCCTAACCCTAACACGTACCCTAATCCTAAGCCGAAACCTAAACCGAGCCCTAACCTTCAAACTAACCCTAACACTAACTCTAACCCATACCCTACGCCGTACACGAATCCGTACCCGAACCCGTACCCTATGCCGTACCCTAACTCTAGCCCTAACCCTAACCCTAACCCTAAGCTACCCTTGACTGCTTCTGCCTCCAATAGATTTCCTAAGCACTAGTGTTTTAAGGAACAGGTAAAAAAGAGAATCCTAATGTGATTTCTTGATAATGGGTGTGTTCCTTATCTTCTCCTAGTGTCTAAACTCTTCTCCATGGCTGGACACCCAAATAATATTCCTTGACGTGCTAAGGGGTATCTAGAGAGTGGGATAGGTTTAATAACTACCCTAACCCTAATGCGTACCCTAACCCTAACCCCTACCCTAACCCTAACACGTACCCTAATCCTAACCCGTACCCTAAACCGAGCCCTAACCCTCAAACTAACCCTAACCCTAACCCTAACCCATATCCTACGCCATACACAAACCCGTACCCGAACCCGTACCCGAAACCGTACCCTAAGCCGTACCCTAACCCTAACCCTAACCCTAAGCTACCCTTGACTGCTTCTGCCTCCAATAGATTTCCTAAGCACTAGTGTTTTAAGGAACAGGTTAAAAAGAGAATCCTAATGTGATTTCTTGATAATGGGTGTGTTCCTTATCTTCTCCTAGTGTCTAAACTCTTCTCCATGGCTGGACCCCCAAATAATATTCCTTGACGTGCTAAGGGGTATCTAGAGAGTGGGATAGGTTTAATAACTACCCTTACCCTAACGCGTACCCTAACCCTAACCTCTACCTTAACCCTAACACGTACACTAATCCTAACCCGTAACCTAAACCGAGCCCTAACCCTCAAATTAACCCTAACCCTAACCCTAAACCATACCCTACGCCGTACCCGAACCCGTACCCTAAGCCGTACCCTAACCCTAACCCTAACCCTAACCCTAACCCTAAGCTACCCTTGACTGCTTCTGCCTCCAATAGATTTCCTAAGCACTAGTGTATTAAGGAACAGGTTAAAAAGAGAATCCTAATGTGATTTCAGGATAATGGGTGTGTTCCTTATCTTCTCCTAGTGTCTAAACTCTTCTCCATGGCTGGACCCCCAAATAATATTCCTTGACGTGCTAAGGGGTATCTAGAGAGTGGGATAGGTTTAATAACTACCCTAACCTTAACGCGTACCCTAACCCTAACCCCTACCCTAACCCTAACACGAACCCTAATATTAACCCGTGCCCTAAACCGAGCCCTAACCTTCAAACTAACCCTAACCCTAACCCTAACCCATACTCTACGCCGTACACGAACCCGTAACCGAACCCGTACCCTAAGCCGTACCCTAAACCTAACCCTAACCCTAACCCTAACTCTAAGCAACCCTTGACTGCTTCTGCCTCCAATAGATTTCCTAAGCACTAGTGTTTTAAGGAACAGGTAAAAAAGAGAATCCTAATGTGATTTCTTGACAATGGGTGTGTTCTTTATCTTCTCCTAGTGTCTAAACTCTTCTCCATGGCTGGACACCCAAATAATATTCCTTGACGTGCTAAGGGGTATCTAGAGAGTGGGATAGGTTTAATAACTACCCTAACCCTAACGCGTACCCTAACCATAACACGTACCCTAACCCTAACCCCTACCCTAACCCGAACACGTACCCTAATCCTAACCCGTACCCTAACCAAGCCCTAACCCTCAAACTAACCCTAACCCTAACCCTAACCCATACCATACGCCGTACCCGAACCCGTACACTAAGTCGTACCCTAAAGCTAACCCTAACCCTAACCCTAACCCTAAGCTACCCTTGACTGCTTCTGCCTCCAATTGATTTCCTAAGCACAAGTGTTTTAAGGAACAGGTTAAAAAGAGAATCCTAATGTGATTTCTTGAGAATGGGTGTGTTCCTTATCTTCTCCTAGTGTCTAAACTCTTCTCCATGGCTGGACCCCCAAATAATATTCCTTGACGTGCTAAGGGGTATCTAGAGAGTGGGATAGGTTTAATAACTACCATAACCCTAACGCGTACCATAACCCTAACCCCTACCCTAACCCTAACACGAACCCTAATCCTAACCCGTACCCTAAGCCGAGCCCTAACCTTCAAACTAACCCTAACCCTAACCCTAACCCATACCCTACGCCGTACACGAACCCGTACCTGAACCCGTACCCTAAGCCGTACCCTAACCGTAACCCTAACCCTAACCCTAACCCTAAGCTACCCTTGACTGCTTCTGCCTCCAATAGATTTCCTAAGCACTAGTGTTTTAAGGAACAGGTTAAAAAGAGAATCCTAATGTGATTTCTTGATAATAGGTGTGTTCCTTATCTTCTCCTAGTGTCTAAACTCTTCTCCATGGCTGGACACCCAAATAATATTCCTTGACGTGCTAATGGGTATCTAGAGAGTGGAATAGGTTTAATAACTACCCTAACCCTAACGCGTGCCCTAACCCTAACCCCTAACCTAACCCTAACACGTACCCTTATCCTAACCCGTAACCTAAACCGAGCCCTAACCCTCAAACTAACCCTAACACTAACCATAACCCATACCCTACGCCGTACCCGAACCCGTACCCGAACCCGTACCCTAAGCCGTACCCTAACCCTAACCCTAACCCTAACCCTAACCCTAAGCTACCCTTGACTGCTTCTGCCTCCAATAGATTTCCTAAGCACTAGTGTTTTAAGGAACAGGTTAAAAAGAGAATCCTAATGTGATTTCAGGATAATGGATGTGTTCCTTATCTTCTCCTAGTGTCTAAACTCTTCTCCATGGCTGGACCCCCAAATAATATTCCTTGACGTGCTAAGGGGTATCTAGAGAGTGGGATAGGTTTAATAACTACCCTAACCTTAACGCGTACCCTAACCCTAACCCCTACCCTAACCCTAACACGAACCCTAATATTAACCCGTGCCCTAAACCGAGCCCTAACCTTCAAACTAACCCTAACCCTAACCCTAACCCATACCCTACGCCGTACACGAACCCGTACCCGAACCCGTAACCTAAGCCGTACCCTAAACCTAACCCTAACCCTAACCCTAACCCTAAGCTACCCTTGACTGCTTCTGCCTCCAATAGATTTCCTAAGCACTAGTGTATTAAGGAACAGGTTAAAAAGAAAATCCTAATGTGATTTCAGGATAATGGGTGTGTTCCTTATCTTCTCCTAGTGTCTAAACTCTTCTCCATGGCTGGACCCCCAAATAATATTCCTTGACGTGCTAATGGGTATCTAGAGAGTGGGATAGGTTTAATAACTACCCTAAGCTTAACGCGTACCCTAACCCTAACCCCTACCCTAACCCTAACACGAACCCTAATCCTAACCCGTGCCCTAAACCGAGCCCTAACCTTCAAACTAACCCTAACCCTAACCCTAACCCATACCCTACGCCGTACGCGAACCCGTAACCGAACCCGTACCCTAAGCCGTACCCTAACCCTAACCCTAACCCTAACCCTAACCCTAAGCTACCCTTGACTGCTTCTGCCTCCAATAGATTTCCTAAGCACTAGTGTTTTAAGGAACAGGTTAAAAAGAGAATCCTAATGTGATTTCAGGATAATGGGTGTGTTCCTTATCTTCTCCTAGTGTCTAAACTCTTCTCCATGGCTGGACCCCCAAATAATATTCCTTGACGTGCTAAGGGGTATCTAGAGAGTGGGATACGTTTAATAACTACCCTAACCTTAACGCGTACCCTAACCCTAACCCCTACCCTAACCCTAACACGAACCCTAATATTAACCCGTGCCCTAAACCGAGCCCTAACCTTCAAACTAACCCTAACCCTAACCCTAACCCATACCCTAGGCCGTACACGAACCCGTACCCGAACCCGTACCCTAAGCCGTACCCTAAACCTAACCCTAACCCTAACCCTAACCCTAAGCTACCCTTGACTGCTTATGCCTCCAATAGATTTCCTAAGCACTAGTGTTTTAAGGAACAGGTAAAAAAGAGAATCCTAATGTGATTTCTTGATAATGGGTGTGTTCTTTATCTTCTCCTAGTGTCTAAACTCTTCTCCATGGCTGGACACCCTAATAATATTCCTTGACGTGCTAAGGGGTATCTAGAGAGTGGGATAGGTTTAATAACTACCCTAACCCTAACGCGTACCCTAACCCTAACACGTACCCTAACCCTAACCCCTACCCTAACCCGAACACGTACCCTAATCCTAACCCGTACCCTAAACCAAGCCCTAACCCTCAAACTAACCCTAACCCTAACCCTAACCCATACCATACGCCGTACCCGAACCCGTACCCGAACCCGTACACTAAGTCGTACCCTAAAGCTAACCCTAACCCTAACCCTAACCCTAACCCTAAGCTACCCTTGACTGCTTCTGCCTCCAATAGATTTCCTAAGCACTAGTGTTTTAAGGAACAGGTTAAAAAGAGAATCCTAATGTGATTTCTTGATGACGGGTGTGTTCCTTATCTTCTCCTAGTGTCTAAACTCTTCTCCATTGCTGGACCCCCAAATAATATTCCTTGACGTGCTAAGGGGTATCTAGAGAGTGGGATAGGTTTAATAAATACCCTAACCCTAACGCATACCCTAACCCTAACCCCTACCCTAACCCTAACACGTACCCTAATCCTAACCCGTACCCTAAACCGAGCCCTAACCCTCAAACTAACCCTAACCCTAACCCTAACCCATACCCTATACCGTACCCGAAACCGTACCCGAACCCGTACCCTAAGCCTTACCCTAACAATAACCCTAACCCTATCCATAACTCTAAGCTACCCTTGACTGCTTCTGCCTCCAATAGATTTCCTAAGCACTAGTGTTTTAAGGAACAGGTAAAAAAGAGAATCCTAATGTGATTTCTTGATAATGGGTGTGTTCCTTATCTTCTCCTAGTGTATAAACTCTTCTCCATGGCTGGACCCCCAAATAATATTCCTTGACGTGCTAAGTGGTATCTAGAGAGTGGGATAGGTTTAATAACTACCCTAAGCTTAACGCGTACCCTAACCCTAACCCCTACCCTAACCCTAACACGAACCCTAATCCTAACCCGTGCCCTAAACCGAGCCCTAACCTTCAAACTAACCCTAACCCTAACCCTAACCCATACCCTACGCCGTACGCGAACCTGTACCCGAACCCGTACCCTAAGCCGTACCCTAACCCTAACCCTAACCCTAACCCTAACCCTAAGCTACCCTTGACTGCTTCTGCCTCCAATAGATTTCCTAAGCACTAGTGTTTTAAGGAACAGGTTAAAAAGAGAATCCTAATGTGATTTCAGGATAATGGGTGTGTTCCTTATCTTCTCCTAGTGTCTAAACTCTTCTCCATGGCTGGACCCCCAAATAATATTCCTTGACGTGCTAAGGGGTATCTAGAGAGTGGGATAGGTTTAATAACTACCCTAACCTTAACGCGTACCCTAACCCTAACACCTACCCTAACCGTAACACGAACCCTAATATTAACCCGTGCCCTAAACCGAGCCCTAACCTTCAAACTAACCCTAACCCTAACCCTAACCCATACCCTACGCCGTACACGAACCCGTACCCGAACCCGTACCCTAAGCCGTACCCTAAACCTAACCCTAACCCTAACCCTAACCCTAAGCTACCCTTGACTGCTTCTGCCTCCAATAGATTTCCTAAGCACTAGTGTTTTAAGGAACAGGTAAAAAAGAGAATCCTAATGTGATTTCTTGATAATGGGTGTGTTCTTTATCTTCTCCTAGTGTCTAAACTCTTCTCCATGGCTGGACACCCAAATAATATTCCTTGACGTGCTAAGGGGTATCTAGAGAGTGGGATAGGTTTAATAACTACCCTAACCCTAACGCGTACCCTAACCCTAACACGTACCCTAACCCTAACCCCTACCCTAACCCGAACACGTACCCTAATCCTAACCCGTACCCTAAACCAAGCCCTAACCCTCAAACTAACCCTAACCCTAACCCTAACCCATACCATACTCCGTACCCGAACCCGTACCCGAACCCGTACACTAAGTCGTACCCTAAAGCTAACCCTAACCCTAACCCTAACCCTAACCCTAAGCTACCCTTGACTGCTTCTGCCTCCAATAGATTTCCTAAGCACTAGTGTTTTAAGGAACAGGTTAAAAAGAGAATCCTAATGTGATTTCTTGATAATGGGTGTGTTCCTTATCTTCTCCTAGTGTATAAACTCTTCTCCATGGCTGGACCCCCAAATAATATTCCTTGACTTGCTAAGGGGTATCTAGAGAGTAGGATAGGTTTAATAACTACCCTAAGCTTAACGCGTACCCTAACCCTAACCCCTACCCTATCCCTAACACGAACCCTAATCCTAACCCGTGCCCTAAACCGAGCCCTAACCTTCAAACTAACCCTAACCCTAACCCTAACCCATACCCTACGCCGTACGCGAACCCGTACCCGAACCCGTACCCTAAGCCGTACCCTAACCCTAACCCTAACCCTAACCCTAACCCTAAGCTACCCTTGACTGCTTCTGCCTCCAATAGATTTCCTAAGCACTAGTGTTTTAAGGAACAGGTTAAAAAGAGAATCCTAATGTGATTTCTTGATAATGGGTGTGTTCCTTATCTTCTCCTAGTGTCTAAACTCTTCTCCATGGCTGGACCCCCAAATAATATTCCTTGACGTGCTAAGGGGTATCTAGAGAGTGGGATAGGTTTAATAACTACCCTAATCTTAACGCGTACCCTAACCCTAACCCCTACCCTAACCCTAACACGAACCCTAATATTAACCCGTGCCCTAAACCGAGCCCTAACCTTCAAACTAACCCTAACCCTAACCCTAACCCATACCCTACGCCGTACACGAACCCGTACCCGAACCCGTACCCTAAGCCGTACCCTAAACCTAACCCTAACCCTAACCCTAACCCTAAGCTACCCTTGACTGCTTCTGCCTCCAATAGATTTCCTAAGCACTAGTGTTTTAAGGAACAGGTAAAAAAGAGAATCCTAATGTGATTTCTTGATAATGGGTGTGTTCTTTATCTTCTCCTAGTGTCTAAACTCTTCTCCATGGCTGGACACCCAAATAATATTCCTTGACGTGCTAAGGGGTATCTAGAGAGTGGGATAGGTTTAATAACTACCCTAACCCTAACGCGTACCCTAACCCTAACACGTACCCTAACCCTAACCCCTACCCTAACCCGAACACGTACCCTAATCCTAACCCGTACCCTAAACCAAGCCCTAACCCTCAAACTAACCCTAACCCTAACCCTAACCCATACCATACTCCGTACCCGAACCCGTACCCGAACCCGTACACTAAGTCGTACCCTAAAGCTAACCCTAACCCTAACCCTAACCCTAACCCTAAGCTACCCTTGACTGCTTCTGCCTCCAATAGATTTCCTAAGCACAAGTGTTTTAAGGAACAGGTTAAAAAGAGAATCCTAATGTGATTTCTTGATAATGGGTGTGTTCCTTATCTTCTCCTAGTGTCTAAACTCTTCTCCATGGCTGGACCCCCAAATAATATTCCTTGACGTGCTAAGGGGTATCTAGAGAGTGGGATAGGTTTAATAACTACCCTAACCCTAACGCGTACCATAACCCTAACCCCTACCCTAACCCTAACACGTACCCTAATCCTAAGCCGAAACCTAAACCGAGCCCTAACCTTCAAACTAACCCTAACACTAACTCTAACCCATACCCTACGCCGTACACGAATCCGTACCCGAACCCGTACCCTATGCCGTACCCTAACTCTAGCCCTAACCCTAACCCTAACCCTAAGCTAACCTTGACTGCTTCTGCCTCCAATAGATTTCCTAAGCACTAGTGTTTTAAGGAACAGGTAAAAAAGAGAATCCTAATGTGATTTCTTGATAATGGGTGTGTTCCTTATCTTCTCCTAGTGTCTAAACTCTTCTCCATGGCTGGACACCCAAATAATATTCCTTGACGTGCTAAGGGGTATCTAGAGAGTGGGATAGGTTTAATAACTACCCTAACCCTAACGCGTACCCTAACCCTAACCCCTACCCTAACCCTAACACGTACCCTAATCCTAACCCGTACCCTAAACCGAGCCCTAACCCTCAAACTAACCCTAACCCTAACCCTAACCCATATCCTACGCCATACCCAAACCCGTACCCGAACCCGTACCCGAAACCGTACCCTAAGCCGTACCCTAACCCTAACCCTAACCCTAAGCTACCCTTGACTGCTTCTGCCTCCAATAGATTTCCTAAGCACTAGTGTTTTAAGGAACAGGTTAAAAAGAGAATCCTAATGTGATTTCTTGATAATGGGTGTGTTCCTTATCTTCTCCTAGTGTCTAAACTCTTCTCCATGGCTGGACCCCCAAATAATATTCCTTGACGTGCTAAGGGGTATCTAGAGAGTGGGATAGGTTTAATAACTACCCTTACCCTAACGCGTACCCTAACCCTAACCTCTACCTTAACCCTAACACGTACACTAATCCTAACCCGTAACCTAAACCGAGCCCTAACCCTCAAATTAACCCTAACCCTAACCCTAAACCATACCCTACGCCGTACCCGAACCCGTACCCTAAGCCGTACCCTAACCCTAACCCTAACCCTAACCCTAACCCTAAGCTACCCTTGACTGCTTCTGCCTCCAATAGATTTCCTAAGCACTAGTGTATTAAGGAACAGGTTAAAAAGAGAATCCTAATGTGATTTCAGGATAATGGGTGTGTTCCTTATCTTCTCCTAGTGTCTAAACTCTTCTCCATGGCTGGACCCCCAAATAATATTCCTTGACGTGCTAAGGGGTATCTAGAGAGTGGGATAGGTTTAATAACTACCCTAACCTTAACGCGTACCCTAACCCTAACCCCTACCCTAACCCTAACACGAACCCTAATATTAACCCGTGCCCTAAACCGAGCCCTAACCTTCAAACTAACCCTAACCCTAACCCTAACCCATACCCTACGCCGTACACGAACCCGTAACCGAACCCGTACCCTAAGCCGTACCCTAAACCTAACCCTAACCCTAACCCTAACTCTAAGCAACCCTTGACTGCTTCTGCCTCCAATAGATTTCCTAAGCACTAGTGTTTTAAGGAACAGGTAAAAAAGAGAATCCTAATGTGATTTCTTGACAATGGGTGTGTTCTTTATCTTCTCCTAGTGTCTAAACTCTTCTCCATGGCTGGACACCCAAATAATATTCCTTGACGTGCTAAGGGGTATCTAGAGAGTGGGATAGGTTTAATAACTACCCTAACCCTAACGCGTACCCTAACCATAACACGTACCCTAACCCTAACCCCTACCCTAACCCGAACACGTACCCTAATCCTAACCCGTACCCTAACCAAGCCCTAACCCTCAAACTAACCCTAACCCTAACCCTAACCCATACCATACGCCGTACCCGAACCCGTACACTAAGTCGTACCCTAAAGCTAACCCTAACCCTAACCCTAACCCTAACCCTAAGCTACCCTTGACTGCTTCTGCCTCCAATTGATTTCCTAAGCACAAGTGTTTTAAGGAACAGGTTAAAAAGAGAATCCTAATGTGATTTCTTGAGAATGGGTGTGTTCCTTATCTTCTCCTAGTGTCTAAACTCTTCTCCATGGCTGGACCCCCAAATAATATTCCTTGACGTGCTAAGGGGTATCTAGAGAGTGGGATAGGTTTAATAACTACCATAACCCTAACGCGTACCATAACCCTAACCCCTACCCTAACCCTAACACGTACCCTAATCCTAAGCCGAAACCTAAACCGAGCCCTAACCTTCAAACTAACCCTAACCCTAACTCTAACCCATACCCTACGCCGTACACGAACCCGTACCCGAACCCGTACCCTATGCCGTACCCTAACTCTAGCCCTAACCCTAACCCTAACCCTAAGCTACCCTTGACTGCTTCTGCCTCCAATAGATTTTCTAAGCACTAGTGTTTTAAGGAACAGGTAAAAAAGAGAATCCTAATGTGATTTCTTGATAATGGGTGTGTTCCTTATCTTCTCCTAGTGTCTAAACTCTTCTCCATGGCTGGACACCCTAATAATATTCCTTGACGTGCTAAGGGGTATCTAGAGAGTGGGATAGGTTTAATAACTACCCTAACCCTAACGCGTACCCTAACCCTAACACGTACCCTAAGCCTAACCCCTACCCTAACCCGAACACGTACCCTAATCCTAACCCGTACCCTAAAACAAGACCTAACCCTCAAACTAACCCTAACCCTAACCCTAACCCATACCATACGCCGTACCCGAACCCGTACCCGAACCCTTACACTAAGCCGTACCCTAAAGCTAACCCTAACCCTAACCCTAACCCTAACCCTAAGCTACAGTTGACTGCTTCTGCCTCCAATAGATTTCCTAAGCACTAGTGTTTTAAGGAACAGGTTAAAAAGAGAATCCTAATGTGATTTCTTGATAATGGGTGTGTTCCTTATCTTCTCCTAGTGTCTAAACTCTTCTCCATGGCTGGACACCCAAATAATATTCCTTGACGTGCTAAGGGGTATCTAGAGAGTGGGATAGGTTTAATAACTACCCTAATCCTAACGCGTACCCTAACCCTAACCCCTACCCTAACCCTAACACGTACCCTAATCCTAACCCGTACCCTAAACCGAGCCCTAACCCTCAAACTAACCCTAACCCTAACCCTAACCCATACCCTATACCGTACCCGAAACCGTACCCGAACCCGTACCCTAAGCCTTATCCTAACAATAACCCTAACCCTAACCATAACTCTAAGCTACCCTTGACTGCTTCTGCCTCCAATAGATTTCCTAAGCACTAGTGTTTTAAGGAACAGGTTAAAAAGAGAATCCTAATGTGATTTCTTGATAATGGGTGTGTTCCTTATCTTCTCCTAGTGTCTAAACTCTTCTCCATGGCTGGACCCCCAAATAATATTCCTTGACGTGCTAAGGGGTATCTAGTGAGTGGGATAGGTTTAATAACTAACGTAACCCTAACGCGTACCCTAACCCTAACCCCTATCATAACGCTAACACGTACCCTTATCCTACCCCGTACCCTAAACCGAGCCCTAACCCTCAAACTAACCCTAACCCTAACCCTAACCCTAACCCTACGCCGTACACGAACCCGTACACGAACCAGTACTCTAAGCCGTACCCTAACCCTAACCCTAACCCTAACCCTAACCCTAACCCTAAGCTACCCTTGGCTGCTTCTGCCTCCAATAGATTTCCTAAGCACTAGTGTTTTAAGGAACAGGTTAAAAAGAGAATCCTAATGTGATTTCTTGATAATGGGTGTCTTCCTTATCTTCTCCTAGTGTCTAAACTCTTCTCCATGGCTGGACACCCAAATAATATTCCTTGACGTGCTAAGGGGTATCTAGAGAGTGGAATAGGTTTAATAACTACCCTAACCCTAACGCGTGCCCTAACCCTAACCCCTAACCTAACCCTAACACGTACCCTAATCCTAACCCGTAACCTAAACCGAGCCCTAACCCTCAAACTAACCCTAACACTAACCATAACCCATACCCTACGCCGTACCCGAACCCGTACCCGAACCCGTACCCTAAGCCGTACCCTAACCCTAACCCTAACCCTAACCCTAACCCTAAGCTACCCTTGACTGCTTCTGCCTCCAATAGATTTCCTAAGCACTAGTGTATTAAAGAACAGGTTAAAAAGAGAATCCTATTGTGATTTCAGGATAATGGGTGTGTTCCTTATCTTCTCCTAGTGTCTAAACTCTTCTCCATGGCTGGACCCCCAAATAATATTCCTTGACGTGCTAAGGGGTATCTAGAGAGTGGGATAGGTTTAATAACTACCCTAACCCTAACGCGTACCCTAACCCTAACACGTACCCTAATCCTAACACGTACCCTAAACCGAGCCCTAACCCTCAAACTAACCCTAACCCTAACCCTAACCCATACCCTATGCCGTACCCGAACCCGTACCCTAAGCCTTACCCTAACAATAACCCTAACCCTAACCCTAAGCTACCCTTGACTGCTTCTGCCTCCAATAGATTTCCTAAGCGCTAGTGTTTTAAGGAACAGGTTAAAAAGAGAATCCTAATGTGATTTCTTGATAATGTGTGTGTTACTTATCTTCTCCTAGTGTCTAAACTCTTCTCCATGGCTGGACCCCCAAATAATATTCCTTGACGTGCTAAGGGGTATCTAGAGAGTGGGATAGGTTTAATAACTACCCTAACCCTAACGCGTACCCTAACCCTAACCCCTACCATAACCTTAACACGAACCCTAATCCTAACCCGTACCCTAAACCGAGCCCTAACCTTCAAACTAACCCCAACCCTAACCCATACCCTACGCCGTACACGAACCCGTACCCGAACCCGTACCCTAAGCCGTACCCTAACCCTAACCCTAACCCTAACCCTAACCCTAAGCTTCCCTTGACTGCTTCTGCCTCCAATAGATTTCCTAAGCACTAGTGTTTTAAGGAACAGGTTAAAAAGAGAATCCTAATGTGATTTCTTGATAATCGGTGTGTTCCTTATCTTCTCCTAGTGTCTAAACTCTTCTCCATGGCTGGACCCCCAAATAATATTCCTTGACGTGCTAAGGGGTATCTAGAGAGTGGGATAGGTTTAATAACTACCCTAACCCTAACGCGTACCCTAACCCTAACCCCTACCCTAACCCTAACACGAACCCTAATCCTAACCCGTACCCTAAACCGCGCCCTAACCTTCAAACTAACCCTAACCCTAACCCTAACCCATACCCTACGCCGTACACGAACCCGTACCTGAACCCGTACCCTAAGCCGTACCCTAACCCTAACCCTAACCCTAACCCTAACCCTAAGCTACCCTTGACTGCTTCTGCCTCCAATAGATTTCCTAAGCACTAGTGTTTTAAGGAACAGGTTAAAAAGAGAATCCTAATGTGATTTCTTGATAATAGGTGTGTTCCTTATCTTCTCCTAGTGTCTAAACTCTTCTCCATGGCTGGACACCCAAATAATATTCCTTGACGTGCTAATGGGTATCTAGAGAGTGGAATAGGTTTAATAACTACCCTAACCCTAACGCGTGCCCTAACCCTAACCCCTAACCTAACCCTAACCCCTAACCTAACCCTAACACGTACCCTTATCCTAACCCGTAACCTAAACCGAGCCCTAACCCTCAAACTAACCCTAACACTAAGCATAACCCATACCCTACGCCGTACCCGAACCCGTACCCGAACCCGTACCCTAAGCCGTACCCTAACCCTAACCCTAACCCTAACCCTAACCCTAAGCTACCCTTGACTGCTTCTGCCTCCAATAGATTTCCTAAGCACTAGTGTATTAAAGAACAGGTTAAAAAGAGAATCCTATTGTGATTTCAGGATAATGGGTGTGTTCCTTATCTTCTCCTAGTGTCTAAACTCTTCTCCATGGCTGGACCCCCAAATAATATTCCTTGACGTGCTAAGGGGTATCTAGAGAGTGGGATAGGTTTAATAACTACCCTAAACCTAACGCGTACCCTAACCCTAACCCCTACCCTAACCCTAACACGTACCCTAATCCTAACCCGTACCCTAAACCGAGCCCTAACCCTCAAACTAACCCTAACCCTAACCCTAACCCATATCCTACGCCATACCCAAACCCGTACCCGAACCCGTACCCGAAACCGTACCCTAAGCCGTACCCTAACCCTAACCCTAACCCTAAGCTACCCTTGACTGCTTCTGCCTCCAATAGATTTCCTAAGCACTAGTGTATTAAGGAACAGGTTAAAAAGAGAATCCTAATGTGATTTCAGGATAATGGGTGTGTTCCTTATCTTCTCCTAGTGTCTAAACTCTTCTCCATGGCTGGACCCCCAAATAATATTCCTTGACGTGCTAAGGGGTATCTAGAGAGTGGGATAGGTTTAATAACTACCCTAACCTTAACGCGTACCCTAACCCTAACCCCTACCCTAAACCTAACACGAACCCTAATATTAACCCGTGCCCTAAACCGAGCCCTAAACTTCAAACTAACCCTAACCCTAACCCTAACCCATACCCTACGCCGTACACGAACCCGTAACCGAACCCGTACCCTAAGCCGTACCCTAAACCTAACCCTAACCCTAACCCTAACTCTAAGCAACCCTTGACTGCTTCTGCCTCCAATAGATTTCCTAAGCACTAGTGTTTTAAGGAACAGGTAAAAAAGAGAATCCTAATGTGATTTCTTGACAATGGGTGTGTTCTTTATCTTCTCCTAGTGTCTAAACTCTTCTCCATGGCTGGACACCCAAATAATATTCCTTGACGTGCTAAGGGGTATCTAGAGAGTGGGATAGGTTTAATAACTACCCTAACCCTAACGCGTACCCTAACCATAACACGTACCCTAACCCTAACCCCTACCCTAACCCGAACACGTACCCTAATCCTAACCCGTACCCTAAAACAAGACCTAACCCTCAAACTAACCCTAACCCTAACCCTAACCCATACCATACGCCGTACCCGAACCCGTACCCGAACCCTTACACTAAGCCGTACCCTAAAGCTAACCCTAACCCTAACCCTAACCCTAACCCTAAGCTACCCTTGACTGCTTCTGCCTCCAATAGATTTCCTAAGCACTAGTGTTTTAAGGAACAGGTAAAAAAGAGAATCCTAATGTGATTTCTTGATAATGGGTGTGTTCCTTATCTTCTCCTAGTGTCTAAACTCTTCTCCATGGCTGGACACACTAATAATATTCCTTGACGTGCTAAGGGGTATCTAGAGTGTGGGATAGGTTTAATAACTACCCTAACCCTAACGCGTACCCTAACCCTAACACGTACCCTAAGCCTAACCCCTACCCTAACCCGAACACGTACCCTAATCCTAACCCGTACCCTAAAACAAGACCTAACCCTCAAACTAACCCTAACCCTAACCCTAACCCATACCATACGCCGTACCCGAACCCGTACCCGAACCCTTACACTAAGCCGTACCCTAAAGCTAACCCTAACCCTAACCCTAACCCTAACCCTAAGCTATAGTTGACTGCTTCTGCCTCCAATAGATTTCCTAAGCACTAGTGTTTTAAGGAACAGGTTAAAAAGAGAATCCTAATGTGATTTCTTGATAATGGGTGTGTTCCTTATCTTCTCCTAGTGTCTAAACTCTTCTCCATGGCTGGACACCCAAATAATATTCCTTGACGTGCTAAGGGGTATCTAGAGAGTGGGATAGGTTTAATAACTACCTTAATCCTAACGCGTACCCTAACCCTAACCCCTACCCTAACCCTAACACGTACCCTAATCCTAACCCGTACCCTAAACCGAGCCCTAACCCTCAAACTAACCCTAACCCTAACCCTAACCCATACCCTATACCGTACCCGAAACCGTACCCGAACCCGTACCCTAAGCCTTACCCTAACAATAACCCTAACCCTAACCATAACTCTAAGCTACCCTTGACTGCTTCTGCCTCCAATAGATTTCCTAAGCACTAGTGTTTTAAGGAACAGGTTAAAAAGAGAATCCTAATGTGATTTCTTGATAATGGGTGTGTTCCTTATCTTCTCCTAGTGTCTAAACTCTTCTCCATGGCTGGACCCCCAAATAATATTCCTTGACGTGCTAAGGGGTATCTAGTGAGTGGGATAGGTTTAATAACTAACGTAACCCTAACGCGTACCCTAACCCTAACCCCTATCATAACGCTAACACGTACCCTTATCCTACCCCGTACCCTAAACCGAGCCCTAACCCTCAAACTAACCCTAACCCTAACCCTAACCCTAACCCTACGCCGTACACGAACCCGTACACGAACCAGTACTCTAAGCCGTACCCTAACCCTAACCCTAACCCTAACCCTAACCCTAACCCTAAGCTACCCTTGGCTGCTTCTGCCTCCAATAGATTTCCTAAGCACTAGTGTTTTAAGGAACAGGTTAAAAAGAGAATCCTAATGTGATTTCTTGATAATGGGTGTCTTCCTTATCTTCTCCTAGTGTCTAAACTCTTCTCCATGGCTGGACACCCAAATAATATTCCTTGACGTGCTAAGGGGTATCTAGAGAGTGGAATAGGTTTAATAACTACCCTAACCCTAACGCGTGCCCTAACCCTAACCCCTAACCTAACCCTAACACGTACCCTAATCCTAACCCGTAACCTAAACCGAGCCCTAACCCTCAAACTAACCCTAACACTAACCATAACCCATACCCTACGCCGTACCCGAACCCGTACCCGAACCCGTACCCTAAGCCGTACCCTAACCCTAACCCTAACCCTAAGCTACCCTTGACTGCTTCTGCCTCCAATAGATTTCCTAAGCACTAGTGTATTAAAGAACAGGTTAAAAAGAGAATCCTATTGTGATTTCAGGATAATGGGTGTGTTCCTTATCTTCTCCTAGTGTCTAAACTCTTCTCCATGGCTGGACCCCCAAATAATATTCCTTGACGTGCTAAGGGGTATCTAGAGAGTGGGATAGGTTTAATAACTACCCTAACCCTAACGCGTACCCTAACCCTAACACGTACCCTAATCCTAACACGTACCCTAAACCGAGCCCTAACCCTCAAACTAACCCTAACCCTAACCCTAACCCATACCCTATGCCGTACCCGAACCCGTACCCTAAGCCTTACCCTAACAATAACCCTAACCCTAACCCTAAGCTACCCTTGACTGCTTCTGCCTCCAATAGATTTCCTAAGCGCTAGTGTTTTAAGGAACAGGTTAAAAAGAGAATCCTAATGTGATTTCTTGATAATGTGTGTGTTACTTATCTTCTCCTAGTGTCTAAACTCTTCTCCATGGCTGGACCCCCAAATAATATTCCTTGACGTGCTAAGGGGTATCTAGAGAGTGGGATAGGTTTAATAACTACCCTAACCCTAACGCGTACCCTAACCCTAACCCCTACCATAACCTTAACACGAACCCTAATCCTAACCCGTACCCTAAACCGAGCCCTAACCTTCAAACTAACCCCAACCCTAACCCATACCCTACGCCGTACACGAACCCGTACCCGAACCCGTACCCTAAGCCGTACCCTAACCCTAACCCTAACCCTAACCCTAACCCTAAGCTTCCCTTGACTGCTTCTGCCTCCAATAGATTTCCTAAGCACTAGTGTTTTAAGGAACAGGTTAAAAAGAGAATCCTAATGTGATTTCTTGATAATCGGTGTGTTCCTTATCTTCTCCTAGTGTCTAAACTCTTCTCCATGGCTGGACCCCCAAATAATATTCCTTGACGTGCTAAGGGGTATCTAGAGAGTGGGATAGGTTTAATAACTACCCTAACCCTAACGCGTACCCTAACCCTAACCCCTACCCTAACCCTAACACGAACCCTAATCCTAACCCGTACCCTAAACCGAGCCCTAACCTTCAAACTAACCCTAACCCTAACCCTAACCCATACCCTACGCCGTACACGAACCCGTACCTGAACCCGTACCCTAAGCCGTACCCTAACCCTAACCCTAACCCTAACCCTAACCCTAAGCTACCCTTGACTGCTTCTGCCTCCAATAGATTTCCTAAGCACTAGTGTTTTAAGGAACAGGTTAAAAAGAGAATCCTAATGTGATTTCTTGATAATAGGTGTGTTCCTTATCTTCTCCTAGTGTCTAAACTCTTCTCCATGGCTGGACACCCAAATAATATTCCTTGACGTGCTAATGGGTATCTAGAGAGTGGAATAGGTTTAATAACTACCCTAACCCTAACACGTGCCCTAACCCTAACCCCTAACCTAACCCTAACACGTACCCTTATCCTAACCCGTAACCTAAACCGAGCCCTAACCCTCAAACTAACCCTAACACTAACCATAACCCATACCCTACGCCGTACCCGAACCCGTACCCGAACCCGTACCCTAAGCCATACCCTAACCCTAACCCTAACCCTAACCCTAACCCTAAGCTACCCTTGACTGCTTCTGCCTCCAATAGATTTCCTAAGCACTAGTGTTTTAAGGAACAGGTAAAAAAGAGAATCCTAATGTGATTTCTTGATAATGGGTGTGTTCTTTATCTTCTCCTAGTGTCTAAACTCTTCTCCATGGCTGGACACCCAAATAATATTCCTTGACGTGCTAAGGGGTATCTAGAGAGTGGGATAGGTTTAATAACTACCCTAACCCTAACGCGTACCCTAACCCTAACACGTACCCTAACCCTAAGCCCTACCTTAACCCGAACACGTACCCTAATCCTAACCCGTACCCTAAACCAAGCCCTAACCCTCAAACTAACCCTAACCCTAACCCTAACCCATACCATACTCCGTACCCGAACCCGTACCCGAACCCGTACACTAAGTCGTACCCTAAAGCTAACCCTAACCCTAACCCTAACCCTAACCCTAAGCTACCCTTGACTGCTTCTGCCTCCAATAGATTTCCTAAGCACAAGTGTTTTAAGGAACAGGTTAAAAAGAGAATCCTAATGTGATTTCTTGATAATGGGTGTGTTCCTTATCTTCTCCTAGTGTCTAAACTCTTCTCCATGGCTGGACCCCCAAATAATATTCCTTGACGTGCTAAGGGGTATCTAGAGAGTGGGATAGGTTTAATAACTACCCTAACCCTAACGCGTACCATAACCCTAACCCCTACCCTAACCCTAACACGTACCCTAATCCTAAGCCGAAACCTAAACCGAGCCCTAACCTTCAAACTAACCCTAACACTAACTCTAACCCATACCCTACGCCGTACACGAATCCGTACCCGAACCCGTACCCTATGCCGTACCCTAACTCTAGCCCTAACCCTAACCCTAACCCTAAGCTACCCTTGACTGCTTCTGCCTCCAATAGATTTCCTAAGCACTAGTGTTTTAAGGAACAGGTAAAAAAGAGAATCCTAATGTGATTTCTTGATAATGGGTGTGTTCCTTATCTTCTCCAAGTGTCTAAACTCTTCTCCATGGCTGGACACCCAAATAATATTCCTTGACGTGCTAAGGGGTATCTAGAGAGTGGGATAGGTTTAATAACTACCCTAACCCTAACGCGTACCCTAACCCTAACCCCTACCCTAACCCTAACACGTACCCTAATCCTAACCCGTACCCTAAACCGAGCCCTAACCCTCAAACTAACCCTAACCCTAACCCTAACCCATATCCTACGCCATACCCAAACCCGTACCCGAACCCGTACCCGAAACCGTACCCTAAGCCGTAACCTAACCCTAACCCTAACCCTAAGCTACCCTTGACTGCTTCTGCCTCCAATAGATTTCCTAAGCACTAGTGTTTTAAGGAACAGGTTAAAAAGAGAATCCTAATGTGATTTCTTGATAATGGGTGTGTTCCTTATCTTCTCCTAGTGTCTAAACTCTTCTCCATGGCTGGACCCCCAAATAATATTCCTTGACGTGCTAAGGGGTATCTAGAGAGTGGGATAGGTTTAATAACTACCCTTACCCTAACGCGTACCCTAACCCTAACCTCTACCTTAACCCTAACACGTACACTAATCCTAACCCGTAACCTAAACCGAGCCCTAACCCTCAAATTAACCCTAACCCTAACCCTAAACCATACCCTACGCCGTACCCGAACCTGTACCCTAAGCCGTACCCTAACCCTAACCCTAACCCTAACCCTAACCCTAAGCTACCCTTGACTGCTTCTGCCTCCAATAGATTTCCTAAGCACTAGTGTATTAAGGAACAGGTTAAAAAGAGAATCCTAATGTGATTTCAGGATAATGGGTGTGTTCCTTATCTTCTCCTAGTGTCTAAACTCTTCTCCATGGCTGGACCCCCAAATAATATTCCTTGACGTGCTAAGGGGTATCTAGAGAGTGGGATAGGTTTAATAACTACCCTAACCTTAACGCGTACCCTAACCCTAACCCCTACCCTAACCCTAACACGAACCCTAATATTAACCCGTGCCCTAAACCGAGCCCTAACCTTCAAACTAACCCTAACCCTAACCCTAACCCTAACCCATACCCTACGCCGTATACGAACCCGTAACCGAACCCGTACCCTAAGCCGTACCCTAAACCTAACCCTAACCCTAACCCTAACTCTAAGCAACCCTTGACTGCTTCTGCCTCCAATAGATTTCCTAAGCACTAGTGTTTTAAGGAACAGGTAAAAAAGAGAATCCTAATGTGATTTCTTGACAATGGGTGTGTTCTTTATCTTCTCCTAGTGTCTAAACTCTTCTCCATGGCTGGACACCCAAATAATATTCCTTGACGTGCTAAGGGGTATCTAGAGAGTGGGATAGGTTTAATAACTACCCTAACCCTAACGCGTACCCTAACCATAACACGTACCCTAACCCTAACCCCTACCCTAACCCGAACACGTACCCTAATCCTAACCCGTACCCTAACCAAGCCCTAACCCTCAAACTAACCCTAACCCTAACCCTAACCCATACCATACGCCGTACCCGAACCCGTACACTAAGTCGTACCCTAAAGCTAACCCTAACCCTAACCCTAACCCTAACCCTAAGCTACCCTTGACTGCTTCTGCCTCCAATTGATTTCCTAAGCACAAGTGTTTTAAGGAACAGGTTAAAAAGAGAATCCTAATGTGATTTCTTGAGAATGGGTGTGTTCCTTATCTTCTCCTAGTGTCTAAACTCTTCTCCATGGCTGGACCCCCAAATAATATTCCTTGACGTGCTAAGGGGTATCTAGAGAGTGGGATAGGTTTAATAACTACCATAACCCTAACGCGTACCATAACCCTAACCCCTACCCTAACCCTAACACGTACCCTAATCCTAAGCCGAAACCTAAACCGAGCCCTAACCTTCAAACTAACCCTAACCCTAACTCTAACCCATACCCTACGCCGTACACGAACCCGTACCCGAACCCGTACCCTATGCCGTACCCTAACTCTAGCCCTAACCCTAACCCTAACCCTAAGCTACCCTTGACTGCTTCTGCCTCCAATAGATTTTCTAAGCACTAGTGTTTTAAGGAACAGGTAAAAAAGAGAATCCTAATGTGATTTCTTGATAATGGGTGTGTTCCTTATCTTCTCCTAGTGTCTAAACTCTTCTCCATGGCTGGACACCCTAATAATATTCCTTGACGTGCTAAGGGGTATCTAGAGAGTGGGATAGGTTTAATAACTACCCTAACCCTAACGCGTACCCTAACCCTAACACGTACCCTAAGCCTAACCCCTACCCTAACCCGAACACGTACCCTAATCCTAACCCGTACCCTAAAACAAGACCTAACCCTCAAACTAACCCTAACCCTAACCCTAACCCATACCATACGCCGTACCCGAACCCGTACCCGAACCCTTACACTAAGCCGTACCCTAAAGCTAACCCTAACCCTAACCCTAACCCTAACCCTAAGCTACAGTTGACTGCTTCTGCCTCCAATAGATTTCCTAAGCACTAGTGTTTTAAGGAACAGGTTAAAAAGAGAATCCTAATGTGATTTCTTGATAATGGGTGTGTTCCTTATCTTCTCCTAGTGTCTAAACTCTTCTCCATGGCTGGACACCCAAATAATATTCCTTGACGTGCTAAGGGGTATCTAGAGAGTGGGATAGGTTTAATAACTACCCTAATCCTAACGCGTACCCTAACCCTAACCCCTACCCTAACCCTAACACGTACCCTAATCCTAACCCGTACCCTAAACCGAGCCCTAACCCTCAAACTAACCCTAACCCTAACCCTAACCCATACCCTATACCGTACCCGAAACCGTACCCGAACCCGTACCCTAAGCCTTATCCTAACAATAACCCTAACCCTAACCATAACTCTAAGCTACCCTTGACTGCTTCTGCCTCCAATAGATTTCCTAAGCACTAGTGTTTTAAGGAACAGGTTAAAAAGAGAATCCTAATGTGATTTCTTGATAATGGGTGTGTTCCTTATCTTCTCCTAGTGTCTAAACTCTTCTCCATGGCTGGACCCCCAAATAATATTCCTTGACGTGCTAAGGGGTATCTAGTGAGTGGGATAGGTTTAATAACTAACGTAACCCTAACGCGTACCCTAACCCTAACCCCTATCATAACGCTAACACGTACCCTTATCCTACCCCGTACCCTAAACCGAGCCCTAACCCTCAAACTAACCCTAACCCTAACCCTAACCCTAACCCTACGCCGTACACGAACCCGTACACGAACCAGTACTCTAAGCCGTACCCTAACCCTAACCCTAACCCTAACCCTAACCCTAACCCTAACCCTAAGCTACCCTTGGCTGCTTCTGCCTCCAATAGATTTCCTAAGCACTAGTGTTTTAAGGAACAGGTTAAAAAGAGAATCCTAATGTGATTTCTTGATAATGGGTGTCTTCCTTATCTTCTCCTAGTGTCTAAACTCTTCTCCATGGCTGGACACCCAAATAATATTCCTTGACGTGCTAAGGGGTATCTAGAGAGTGGAATAGGTTTAATAACTACCCTAACCCTAACGCGTGCCCTAACCCTAACCCCTAACCTAACCCTAACACGTACCCTAATCCTAACCCGTAACCTAAACCGAGCCCTAACCCTCAAACTAACCCTAACACTAACCATAACCCATACCCTACGCCGTACCCGAACCCGTACCCGAACCCGTACCCTAAGCCGTACCCTAACCCTAACCCTAACCCTAACCCTAACCCTAAGCTACCCTTGACTGCTTCTGCCTCCAATAGATTTCCTAAGCACTAGTGTATTAAAGAACAGGTTAAAAAGAGAATCCTATTGTGATTTCAGGATAATGGGTGTGTTCCTTATCTTCTCCTAGTGTCTAAACTCTTCTCCATGGCTGGACCCCCAAATAATATTCCTTGACGTGCTAAGGGGTATCTAGAGAGTGGGATAGGTTTAATAACTACCCTAACCCTAACGCGTACCCTAACCCTAACACGTACCCTAATCCTAACACGTACCCTAAACCGAGCCCTAACCCTCAAACTAACCCTAACCCTAACCCTAACCCATACCCTATGCCGTACCCGAACCCGTACCCTAAGCCTTACCCTAACAATAACCCTAACCCTAACCCTAAGCTACCCTTGACTGCTTCTGCCTCCAATAGATTTCCTAAGCGCTAGTGTTTTAAGGAACAGGTTAAAAAGAGAATCCTAATGTGATTTCTTGATAATGTGTGTGTTACTTATCTTCTCCTAGTGTCTAAACTCTTCTCCATGGCTGGACCCCCAAATAATATTCCTTGACGTGCTAAGGGGTATCTAGAGAGTGGGATAGGTTTAATAACTACCCTAACCCTAACGCGTACCCTAACCCTAACCCCTACCATAACCTTAACACGAACCCTAATCCTAACCCGTACCCTAAACCGAGCCCTAACCTTCAAACTAACCCCAACCCTAACCCATACCCTACGCCGTACACGAACCCGTACCCGAACCCGTACCCTAAGCCGTACCCTAACCCTAACCCTAACCCTAACCCTAACCCTAAGCTTCCCTTGACTGCTTCTGCCTCCAATAGATTTCCTAAGCACTAGTGTTTTAAGGAACAGGTTAAAAAGAGAATCCTAATGTGATTTCTTGATAATCGGTGTGTTCCTTATCTTCTCCTAGTGTCTAAACTCTTCTCCATGGCTGGACCCCCAAATAATATTCCTTGACGTGCTAAGGGGTATCTAGAGAGTGGGATAGGTTTAATAACTACCCTAACCCTAACGCGTACCCTAACCCTAACCCCTACCCTAACCCTAACACGAACCCTAATCCTAACCCGTACCCTAAACCGAGCCCTAACCTTCAAACTAACCCTAACCCTAACCCTAACCCATACCCTACGCCGTACACGAACCCGTACCTGAACCCGTACCCTAAGCCGTACCCTAACCCTAACCCTAACCCTAACCCTAACCCTAAGCTACCCTTGACTGCTTCTGCCTCCAATAGATTTCCTAAGCACTAGTGTTTTAAGGAACAGGTTAAAAAGAGAATCCTAATGTGATTTCTTGATAATAGGTGTGTTCCTTATCTTCTCCTAGTGTCTAAACTCTTCTCCATGGCTGGACACCCAAATAATATTCCTTGACGTGCTAATGGGTATCTAGAGAGTGGAATAGGTTTAATAACTACCCTAACCCTAACGCGTGCCCTAACCCTAACCCCTAACCTAACCCTAACACGTACCCTTATCCTAACCCGTAACCTAAACCGAGCCCTAACCCTCAAACTAACCCTAACACTAACCATAACCCATACCCTACGCCGTACCCGAACCCGTACCCGAACCCGTACCCTAAGCCGTACCCTAACCCTAACCCTAACCCTAACCCTAACCCTAAGCTACCCTTGACTGCTTCTGCCTCCAATAGATTTCCTAAGCATTAGTGTATTAAAGAACAGGTTAAAAACAGAATCCTATTGTGATTTCAGGATAATGGGTGTGTTCCTTATCTTCTCCTAGTGTCTAAACTCTTCTCCATGGCTGGACCCCCAAATAATATTCCTTGACGTGCTAAGGGGTATCTAGAGAGTGGGATAGGTTTAATAACTACCCTAACCCTAACGCGTACCCTAACCCTAACCCCTACCCTAACCCTAACACGTACCCTAATCCTAACCCGTACCCTAAACCGAGCCCTAACCCTCAAACTAACCCTAACCCTAACCCTAACCCATATCCTACGCCATACCCAAACCCGTACCCGAACCCGTACCCTAAGCCGTACCCTAACCCTAACCCTAACCCTAAGCTACCCTTGACTGCTTCTGCCTCCAATAGATTTCCTAAGCACTAGTGTTTTAAGGAACAGGTTAAAAAGAGAATCCTAATGTGATTTCTTGATAATGGGTGTGTTCCTTATCTTCTCCTAGTGTCTAAACTCTTCTCCATGGCTGGACCCCCAAATAATATTCCTTGACGTGCTAAGGGGTATCTAGAGAGTGGGATAGGTTTAATAACTACCCTTACCCTAACGCATACCCTAACCCTAACCTCTACCTTAACCCTAACACGTACACTAATCCTAACCCGTAACCTAAACCGAGCCCTAACCCTCAAATTAACCCTAACCCTAACCCTAAACCATACCCTACGCCGTACCCGAACCCGTACCCGAACCCGTACCCTAAGCCGTACCCTAACCCTAACCCTAACCCTAACCCTAACCCTAAGCTACCCTTGACTGCTTCTGCCTCCAATAGATTTCCTAAGCACTAGTGTATTAAGGAACAGGTTAAAAAGAGAATCCTAATGTGATTTCAGGATAATGGGTGTGTTCCTTATCTTCTCCTAGTGTCTAAACTCTTCTCCATGGCTGGACCCCCAAATAATATTCCTTGACGTGCTAAGGGGTATCTAGAGAGTGGGATAGGTTTAATAACTACCCTAACCTTAACGCGTACCCTAACCCTAACCCCTACCCTAACCCTAACACGAACCCTAATATTAACCCGTGCCCTAAACCGAGCCCTAACCTTCAAACTAACCCTAACCCTAACCCTAACCCATACCCTACGCCGTACACGAACCCGTAACCGAACCCGTACCCTAAGCCGTACCCTAAACCTAACCCTAACCCTAACCCTAACTCTAAGCAACCCTTGACTGCTTCTGCCTCCAATAGATTTCCTAAGCACTAGTGTTTTAAGGAACAGGTAAAAAAGAGAATCCTAATGTGATTTCTTGACAATGGGTGTGTTCTTTATCTTCTCCTAGTGTCTAAACTCTTCTCCATGGCTGGACACCCAAATAATATTCCTTGACGTGCTAAGGGGTATCTAGAGAGTGGGATAGGTTTAATAACTACCCTAACCCTAACGCGTACCCTAACCATAACACGTACCCTAACCCTAACCCCTACCCTAACCCGAACACGTACCCTAATCCTAACCCGTACCCTAAACCAAGCCCTAACCCTCAAACTAACCCTAACCCTAACCCTAACCCATACCATACGCCGTACCCGAACCCGTACACTAAGTCGTACCCTAAAGCTAACCCTAACCCTAACCCTAACCCTAACCCTAAGCTACCCTTGACTGCTTCTGCCTCCAATAGATTTCCTAAGCACTAGTGTTTTAAGGAACAGGTAAAAAAGAGAATCCTAATGTGATTTCTTGATAATGGGTGTGTTCCTTATCTTCTCCTAGTGTCTAAACTCTTCTCCATGGCTGGACACCCTAATAATATTCCTTGACGTGCTAAGGGGTATCTAGAGAGTGGGATAGGTTTAATAACTACCCTAACCCTAACGCGTACCCTAACCCTAACACGTACCCTAAGCCTAACCCCTACCCTAACCCGAACACGTACCCTAATCCTAACCCGTACCCTAAAACAAGACCTAACCCTCAAACTAACCCTAACCCTAACCCTAACCCATACCATACGCCGTACCCGAACCCGTACCCGAACCCTTACACTAAGCCGTACCCTAAAGCTAACCCTAACCCTAACCCTAACCCTAACCCTAAGCTACAGTTGACTGCTTCTGCCTCCAATAGATTTCCTAAGCACTAGTGTTTTAATGAACAGGTTAAAAAGAGAATCCTAATGTGATTTCTTGATAATGGGTGTGTTCCTTATCTTCTCCTAGTGTCTAAACTCTTCTCCATGGCTGGACACCCAAATAATATTCCTTGACGTGCTAAGGGGTATCTAGAGAGTGGGATAGGTTTAATAACTACCCTAATCCTAACGCGTACCCTAACCCTAACCCCTACCCTAACCCTAACACGTACCCTAATCCTAACCCGTACCCTAAACCGAGCCCTAACCCTCAAACTAACCCTAACCCTAACCCTAACCCATACCCTATACCGTACCCGAAACCGTACCCGAACCCGTACCCTAAGCCTTATCCTAACAATAACCCTAACCCTAACCATAACTCTAAGCTACCCTTGACTGCTTCTGCCTCCAATAGATTTCCTAAGCACTAGTGTTTTAAGGAACAGGTTAAAAAGAGAATCCTAATGTGATTTCTTGATAATGGGTGTGTTCCTTATCTTCTCCTAGTGTCTAAACTCTTCTCCATGGCTGGACCCCCAAATAATATTCCTTGACGTGCTAAGGGGTATCTAGTGAGTGGGATAGGTTTAATAACTAACGTAACCCTAACGCGTACCCTAACCCTAACCCCTATCATAACGCTAACACGTACCCTTATCCTACCCCGTACCCTAAACCGAGCCCTAACCCTCAAACTAACCCTAACCCTAACCCTAACCCTAACCCTACGCCGTACACGAACCCGTACACGAACCAGTACTCTAAGCCGTACCCTAACCCTAACCCTAACCCTAACCCTAACCCTAACCCTAAGCTACCCTTGGCTGCTTCTGCCTCCAATAGATTTCCTAAGCACTAGTGTTTTAAGGAACAGGTTAAAAAGAGAATCCTAATGTGATTTCTTGATAATGGGTGTCTTCCTTATCTTCTCCTAGTGTCTAAACTCTTCTCCATGGCTGGACACCCAAATAATATTCCTTGACGTGCTAAGGGGTATCTAGAGAGTGGAATAGGTTTAATAACTACCCTAACCCTAACGCGTGCCCTAACCCTAACCCCTAACCTAACCCTAACACGTACCCTAATCCTAACCCGTAACCTAAACCGAGCCCTAACCCTCAAACTAACCCTAACACTAACCATAACCCATACCCTACGCCGTACCCGAACCCGTACCCGAACCCGTACCCTAAGCCGTACCCTAACCCTAACCCTAACCCTAACCCTAACCCTAAGCTACCCTTGACTGCTTCTGCCTCCAATAGATTTCCTAAGCACTAGTGTATTAAAGAACAGGTTAAAAAGAGAATCCTATTGTGATTTCAGGATAATGGGTGTGTTCCTTATCTTCTCCTAGTGTCTAAACTCTTCTCCATGGCTGGACCCCCAAATAATATTCCTTGACGTGCTAAGGGGTATCTAGAGAGTGGGATAGGTTTAATAACTACCCTAACCCTAACGCGTACCCTAACCCTAACACGTACCCTAATCCTAACACGTACCCTAAACCGAGCCCTAACCCTCAAACTAACCCTAACCCTAACCCTAACCCATACCCTATGCCGTACCCGAACCCGTACCCTAAGCCTTACCCTAACAATAACCCTAACCCTAACCCTAAGCTACCCTTGACTGCTTCTGCCTCCAATAGATTTCCTAAGCGCTAGTGTTTTAAGGAACAGGTTAAAAAGAGAATCCTAATGTGATTTCTTGATAATGTGTGTGTTACTTATCTTCTCCTAGTGTCTAAACTCTTCTCCATGGCTGGACCCCCAAATAATATTCCTTGACGTGCTAAGGGGTATCTAGAGAGTGGGATAGGTTTAATAACTACCCTAACCCTAACGCGTACCCTAACCCTAACCCCTACCATAACCTTAACACGAACCCTAATCCTAACCCGTACCCTAAACCGAGCCCTAACCTTCAAACTAACCCCAACCCTAACCCATACCCTACGCCGTACACGAACCCGTACCCGAACCCGTACCCTAAGCCGTACCCTAACCCTAACCCTAACCCTAACCCTAACCCTAAGCTTCCCTTGACTGCTTCTGCCTCCAATAGATTTCCTAAGCACTAGTGTTTTAAGGAACAGGTTAAAAAGAGAATCCTAATGTGATTTCTTGATAATCGGTGTGTTCCTTATCTTCTCCTAGTGTCTAAACTCTTCTCCATGGCTGGACCCCCAAATAATATTCCTTGACGTGCTAAGGGGTATCTAGAGAGTGGGATAGGTTTAATAACTACCCTAACCCTAACGCGTACCCTAACCCTAACCCCTACCCTAACCCTAACACGAACCCTAATCCTAACCCGTACCCTAAACCGAGCCCTAACCTTCAAACTAACCCTAACCCTAACCCTAACCCATACCCTACGCCGTACACGAACCCGTACCTGAACCCGTACCCTAAGCCGTACCCTAACCCTAACCCTAACCCTAACACTAACCCTAAGCTACCCTTGACTGCTTCTGCCTCCAATAGATTTCCTAAGCACTAGTGTTTTAAGGAACAGGTTAAAAAGAGAATCCTAATGTGATTTCTTGATAATAGGTGTGTTCCTTATCTTCTCCTAGTGTCTAAACTCTTCTCCATGGCTGGACACCCAAATAATATTCCTTGACGTGCTAATGGGTATCTAGAGAGTGGAATAGGTTTAATAACTACCCTAACCCTAACGCGTGCCCTAACCCTAACCCCTAACCTAACCCTAACACGTACCCTTATCCTAACCCGTAACCTAAACCGAGCCCTAACCCTCAAACTAACCCTAACACTAACCATAACCCATACCCTACGCCGTACCCGAACCCGTACCCGAACCCGTACCCTAAGCCGTACCCTAACCCTAACCCTAACCCTAACCCTAACCCTAAGCTACCCTTGACTGCTTCTGCCTCCAATAGATTTCCTAAGCACTAGTGTATTAAAGAACAGGTTAAAAAGAGAATCCTATTGTGATTTCAGGATAATGGGTGTGTTCCTTATCTTCTCCTAGTGTCTAAACTCTTCTCCATGGCTGGACCCCCAAATAATATTCCTTGACGTGCTAAGGGGTATCTAGAGAGTGGGATAGGTTTAATAACTACCCTAACCCTAACGCGTACCCTAACCCTAACCCCTACCCTAACCCTAACACGTACCCTAATCCTAACCCGTACCCTAAACCGAGCCCTAACCCTCAAACTAACCCTAACCCTAACCCTAACCCATATCCTACGCCATACCCAAACCCGTACCCGAACCCGTACCCGAAACCGTACCCTAAGCCGTACCCTAACCCTAACCCTAACCCTAAGCTACCCTTGACTGCTTCTGCCTCCAATAGATTTCCTAAGCACTAGTGTTTTAAGGAACAGGTTAAAAAGAGAATCCTAATGTGATTTCTTGATAATGGGTGTGTTCCTTATCTTCTCCTAGTGTCTAAACTCTTCTCCATGGCTGGACACCCAAATAATATTCCTTGACGTGCTAAGGGGTATCTAGAGAGTGGGATAGGTTTAATAACTACCCTTACCCTAACGCGTACCCTAACCCTAACCTCTACCTTAACCCTAACACGTACACTAATCCTAACCCGTAACCTAAACCGAGCCCTAACCCTCAAATTAACCCTAACCCTAACCCTAAACCATACCCTACGCCGTACCCGAACCCGTACCCGAACCCGTACCCTAAGCCGTACCCTAACCCTAACCCTAACCCTAACCCTAACCCTAAGCTACCCTTGACTGCTTCTGCCTCCAATAGATTTCCTAAGCACTAGTGTATTAAGGAACAGGTTAAAAAGAGAATCCTAATGTGATTTCAGGATAATGGGTGTGTTCCTTATCTTCTCCTAGTGTCTAAACTCTTCTCCATGGCTGGACCCCCAAATAATATTCCTTGACGTGCTAAGGGGTATCTAGAGAGTGGGATAGGTTTAATAACTACCCTAACCTTAACGCGTACCCTAACCCTAACCCCTACCCTAACCCTAACACGAACCCTAATATTAACCCGTGCCCTAAACCGAGCCCTAACCTTCAAACTAACCCTAACCCTAACCCTAACCCATACCCTACGCCGTACACGAACCCGTAACCGAACCCGTACCCTAAGCCGTACCCTAAACCTAACCCTAACCCTAACCCTAACTCTAAGCAACCCTTGACTGCTTCTGCCTCCAATAGATTTCCTAAGCACTAGTGTTTTAAGGAACAGGTAAAAAAGAGAATCCTAATGTGATTTCTTGACAATGGGTGTGTTCTTTATCTTCTCCTAGTGTCTAAACTCTTCTCCATGGCTGGACACCCAAATAATATTCCTTGACGTGCTAAGGGGTATCTAGAGAGTGGGATAGGTTTAATAACTACCCTAACCCTAACGCGTACCCTAACCATAACACGTACCCTAACCCTAACCCCTACCCTAACCCGAACACGTACCCTAATCCTAACCCGTACCCTAAACCAAGCCCTAACCCTCAAACTAACCCTAACCCTAACCCTAACCCATACCATACGCCGTACCCGAACCCGTACACTAAGTCGTACCCTAAAGCTAACCCTAACCCTAACCCTAACCCTAACCCTAAGCTACCCTTGACTGCTTCTGCCTCCAATAGATTTCCTAAGCACTAGTGTTTTAAGGAACAGGTAAAAAAGAGAATCCTAATGTGATTTCTTGATAATGGGTGTGTTCCTTATCTTCTCCTAGTGTCTAAACTCTTCTCCATGGCTGGACACCCTAATAATATTCCTTGACGTGCTAAGGGGTATCTAGAGAGTGGGATAGGTTTAATAACTACCCTAACCCTAACGCGTACCCTAACCCTAACACGTACCCGAAGCCTAACCCCTACCCTAACCCGAACACGTACCCTAATCCTAACCCGTACCCTAAAACAAGACCTAACCCTCAAACTAACCCTAACCCTAACCCTAACCCATACCATACGCCGTACCCGAACCCGTACCCGAACCCTTACACTAAGCCGTACCCTAAAGCTAACCCTAACCCTAACCCTAACCCTAACCCTAAGCTACAGTTGACTGCTTCTGCCTCCAATAGATTTCCTAAGCACTAGTGTTTTAAGGAACAGGTTAAAAAGAGAATCCTAATGTGATTTCTTGATAATGGGTGTGTTCCTTATCTTCTCCTAGTGTCTAAACTCTTCTCCATGGCTGGACACCCAAATAATATTCCTTGACGTGCTAAGGGGTATCTAGAGAGTGGGATAGGTTTAATAACTACCCTAATCCTAACGCGTACCCTAACCCTAACCCCTACCCTAACCCTAACACGTACCCTAATCCTAACCCGTACCCTAAACCGAGCCCTAACCCTCAAACTAACCCTAACCCTAACCCTAACCCATACCCTATACCGTACCCGAAACCGTACCCGAACCCGTACCCTAAGCCTTATCCTAACAATAACCCTAACCCTAACCATAACTCTAAGCTACCCTTGACTGCTTCTGCCTCCAATAGATTTCCTAAGCACTAGTGTTTTAAGGAACAGGTTAAAAAGAGAATCCTAATGTGATTTCTTGATAATGGGTGTGTTCCTTATCTTCTCCTAGTGTCTAAACTCTTCTCCATGGCTGGACCCCCAAATAATATTCCTTGACGTGCTAAGGGGTATCTAGTGAGTGGGATAGGTTTAATAACTAACGTAACCCTAACGCGTACCCTAACCCTAACCCCTATCATAACGCTAACACGTACCCTTATCCTACCCCGTACCCTAAACCGAGCCCTAACCCTCAAACTAACCCTAACCCTAACCCTAACCCTAACCCTACGCCGTACACGAACCCGTACACGAACCAGTACTCTAAGCCGTACCCTAACCCTAACCCTAACCCTAACCCTAACCCTAACCCTAAGCTACCCTTGGCTGCTTCTGCCTCCAATAGATTTCCTAAGCACTAGTGTTTTAAGGAACAGGTTAAAAAGAGAATCCTAATGTGATTTCTTGATAATGGGTGTCTTCCTTATCTTCTCCTAGTGTCTAAACTCTTCTCCATGGCTGGACACCCAAATAATATTCCTTGACGTGCTAAGGGGTATCTAGAGAGTGGAATAGGTTTAATAACTACCCTAACCCTAACGCGTGCCCTAACCCTAACCCCTAACCTAACCCTAACACGTACCCTAATCCTAACCCGTAACCTAAACCGAGCCCTAACCCTCAAACTAACCCTAACACTAACCATAACCCATACCCTACGCCGTACCCGAACCCGTACCCGAACCCGTACCCTAAGCCGTACCCTAACCCTAACCCTAACCCTAACCCTAACCCTAAGCTACCCTTGACTGCTTCTGCCTCCAATAGATTTCCTAAGCACTAGTGTATTAAAGAACAGGTTAAAAAGAGAATCCTATTGTGATTTCAGGATAATGGGTGTGTTCCTTATCTTCTCCTAGTGTCTAAACTCTTCTCCATGGCTGGACCCCCAAATAATATTCCTTGACGTGCTAAGGGGTATCTAGAGAGTGGGATAGGTTTAATAACTACCCTAACCCTAACGCGTACCCTAACCCTAACACGTACCCTAATCCTAACACGTACCCTAAACCGAGCCCTAACCCTCAAACTAACCCTAACCCTAACCCTAACCCATACCCTATGCCGTACCCGAACCCGTACCCTAAGCCTTACCCTAACAATAACCCTAACCCTAACCCTAAGCTACCCTTGACTGCTTCTGCCTCCAATAGATTTCCTAAGCGCTAGTGTTTTAAGGAACAGGTTAAAAAGAGAATCCTAATGTGATTTCTTGATAATGTGTGTGTTACTTATCTTCTCCTAGTGTCTAAACTCTTCTCCATGGCTGGACCCCCAAATAATATTCCTTGACGTGCTAAGGGGTATCTAGAGAGTGGGATAGGTTTAATAACTACCCTAACCCTAACGCGTACCCTAACCCTAACCCCTACCATAACCTTAACACGAACCCTAATCCTAACCCGTACCCTAAACCGAGCCCTAACCTTCAAACTAACCCCAACCCTAACCCATACCCTACGCCGTACACGAACCCGTACCCGAACCCGTACCCTAAGCCGTACCCTAACCCTAACCCTAACCCTAACCCTAACCCTAAGCTTCCCTTGACTGCTTCTGCCTCCAATAGATTTCCTAAGCACTAGTGTTTTAAGGAACAGGTTAAAAAGAGAATCCTAATGTGATTTCTTGATAATCGGTGTGTTCCTTATCTTCTCCTAGTGTCTAAACTCTTCTCCATGGCTGGACCCCCAAATAATATTCCTTGACGTGCTAAGGGGTATCTAGAGAGTGGGATAGGTTTAATAACTACCCTAACCCTAACGCGTACCCTAACCCTAACCCCTACCCTAACCCTAACACGAACCCTAATCCTAACCCGTACCCTAAACCGAGCCCTAACCTTCAAACTAACCCTAACCCTAACCCTAACCCATACCCTACGCCGTACACGAACCCGTACCTGAACCCGTACCCTAAGCCGTACCCTAACCCTAACCCTAACCCTAACCCTAACCCTAAGCTACCCTTGACTGCTTCTGCCTCCAATAGATTTCCTAAGCACTAGTGTTTTAAGGAACAGGTTAAAAAGAGAATCCTAATGTGATTTCTTGATAATAGGTGTGTTCCTTATCTTCTCCTAGTGTCTAAACTCTTCTCCATGGCTGGACACCCAAATAATATTCCTTGACGTGCTAATGGGTATCTAGAGAGTGGAATAGGTTTAATAACTACCCTAACCCTAACGCGTGCCCTAACCCTAACCCCTAACCTAACCCTAACACGTACCCTTATCCTAACCCGTAACCTAAACCGAGCCCTAACCCTCAAACTAACCCTAACACTAACCATAACCCATACCCTACGCCGTACCCGAACCCGTACCCGAACCCGTACCCTAAGCCGTACCCTAACCCTAACCCTAACCCTAACCCTAACCCTAAGCTACCCTTGACTGCTTCTGCCTCCAATAGATTTCCTAAGCACTAGTGTATTAAAGAACAGGTTAAAAAGAGAATCCTATTGTGATTTCAGGATAATGGGTGTGTTCCTTATCTTCTCCTAGTGTCTAAACTCTTCTCCATGGCTGGACCCCCAAATAATATTCCTTGACGTGCTAAGGGGTATCTAGAGAGTGGGATAGGTTTAATAACTACCCTAACCCTAACGCGTACCCTAACCCTAACCCCTACCCTAACCCTAACACGTACCCTAATCCTAACCCGTACCCTAAACCGAGCCCTAACCCTCAAACTAACCCTAACCCTAACCCTAACCCATATCCTACGCCATACCCAAACCCGTACCCGAACCCGTACCCGAAACCGTACCCTAAGCCGTACCCTAACCCTAACCCTAACCCTAAGCTACCCTTGACTGCTTCTGCCTCCAATAGATTTCCTAAGCACTAGTGTTTTAAGGAACAGGTTAAAAAGAGAATCCTAATGTGATTTCTTGATAATGGGTGTGTTCCTTATCTTCTCCTAGTGTCTAAACTCTTCTCCATGGCTGGACACCCAAATAATATTCCTTGACGTGCTAAGGGGTATCTAGAGAGTGGGATAGGTTTAATAACTACCCTTACCCTAACGCGTACCCTAACCCTAACCTCTACCTTAACCCTAACACGTACACTAATCCTAACCCGTAACCTAAACCGAGCCCTAACCCTCAAATTAACCCTAACCCTAACCCTAAACCATACCCTACGCCGTACCCGAACCCGTACCCGAACCCGTACCCTAAGCCGTACCCTAACCCTAACCCTAACCCTAACCCTAACCCTAAGCTACCCTTGACTGCTTCTGCCTCCAATAGATTTCCTAAGCACTAGTGTATTAAGGAACAGGTTAAAAAGAGAATCCTAATGTGATTTCAGGATAATGGGTGTGTTCCTTATCTTCTCCTAGTGTCTAAACTCTTCTCCATGGCTGGACCCCCAAATAATATTCCTTGACGTGCTAAGGGGTATCTAGAGAGTGGGATAGGTTTAATAACTACCCTAACCTTAACGCGTACCCTAACCCTAACCCCTACCCTAACCCTAACACGAACCCTAATATTAACCCGTGCCCTAAACCGAGCCCTAACCTTCAAACTAACCCTAACCCTAACCCTAACCCATACCCTACGCCGTACACGAACCCGTAACCGAACCCGTACCCTAAGCCGTACCCTAAACCTAACCCTAACCCTAACCCTAACTCTAAGCAACCCTTGACTGCTTCTGCCTCCAATAGATTTCCTAAGCACTAGTGTTTTAAGGAACAGGTAAAAAAGAGAATCCTAATGTGATTTCTTGACAATGGGTGTGTTCTTTATCTTCTCCTAGTGTCTAAACTCTTCTCCATGGCTGGACACCCAAATAATATTCCTTGACGTGCTAAGGGGTATCTAGAGAGTGGGATAGGTTTAATAACTACCCTAACCCTAACGCGTACCCTAACCATAACACGTACCCTAACCCTAACCCCTACCCTAACCCGAACACGTACCCTAATCCTAACCCGTACCCTAAACCAAGCCCTAACCCTCAAACTAACCCTAACCCTAACCCTAACCCATACCATACGCCGTACCCGAACCCGTACACTAAGTCGTACCCTAAAGCTAACCCTAACCCTAACCCTAACCCTAACCCTAAGCTACCCTTGACTGCTTCTGCCTCCAATAGATTTCCTAAGCACTAGTGTTTTAAGGAACAGGTAAAAAAGAGAATCCTAATGTGATTTCTTGATAATGGGTGTGTTCCTTATCTTCTCCTAGTGTCTAAACTCTTCTCCATGGCTGGACACCCTAATAATATTCCTTGACGTGCTAAGGGGTATCTAGAGAGTGGGATAGGTTTAATAACTACCCTAACCCTAACGCGTACCCTAACCCTAACACGTACCCTAAGCCTAACCCCTACCCTAACCCGAACACGTACCCTAATCCTAACCCGTACCCTAAAACAAGACCGAACCCTCAAACTAACCCTAACCCTAACCCTAACCCATACCATACGCCGTACCCGAACCCGTACCCGAACCCTTACACTAAGCCGTACCCTAAAGCTAACCCTAACCCTAACCCTAACCCTAACCCTAAGCTACAGTTGACTGCTTCTGCCTCCAATAGATTTCCTAAGCACTAGTGTTTTAAGGAACAGGTTAAAAAGAGAATCCTAATGTGATTTCTTGATAATGGGTGTGTTCCTTATCTTCTCCTAGTGTCTAAACTCTTCTCCATGGCTGGACACCCAAATAATATTCCTTGACGTGCTAAGGGGTATCTAGAGAGTGGGATAGGTTTAATAACTACCCTAATCCTAACGCGTACCCTAACCCTAACCCCTACCCTAACCCTAACACGTACCCTAATCCTAACCCGTACCCTAAACCGAGCCCTAACCCTCAAACTAACCCTAACCCTAACCCTAACCCATACCCTATACCGTACCCGAAACCGTACCCGAACCCGTACCCTAAGCCTTATCCTAACAATAACCCTAACCCTAACCATAACTCTAAGCTACCCTTGACTGCTTCTGCCTCCAATAGATTTCCTAAGCACTAGTGTTTTAAGGAACAGGTTAAAAAGAGAATCCTAATGTGATTTCTTGATAATGGGTGTGTTCCTTATCTTCTCCTAGTGTCTAAACTCTTCTCCATGGCTGGACCCCCAAATAATATTCCTTGACGTGCTAAGGGGTATCTAGTGAGTGGGATAGGTTTAATAACTAACGTAACCCTAACGCGTACCCTAACCCTAACCCCTATCATAACGCTAACACGTACCCTTATCCTACCCCGTACCCTAAACCGAGCCCTAACCCTCAAACTAACCCTAACCCTAACCCTACGCCGTACACGAACCCGTACACGAACCAGTACTCTAAGCCGTACCCTAACCCTAACCCTAACCCTAACCCTAAGCTACCCTTGGCTGCTTCTGCCTCCAATAGATTTCCTAAGCACTAGTGTTTTAAGGAACAGGTTAAAAAGAGAATCCTAATGTGATTTCTTGATAATGGGTGTCTTCCTTATCTTCTCCTAGTGTCTAAACTCTTCTCCATGGCTGGACACCCAAATAATATTCCTTGACGTGCTAAGGGGTATCTAGAGAGTGGAATAGGTTTAATAACTACCCTAACCCTAACGCGTGCCCTAACCCTAACCCCTAACCTAACCCTAACACGTACCCTAATCCTAACCCGTAACCTAAACCGAGCCCTAACCCTCAAACTAACCCTAACACTAACCATAACCCATACCCTACGCCGTACCCGAACCCGTACCCGAACCCGTACCCTAAGCCGTACCCTAACCCTAACCCTAACCCTAACCCTAACCCTAAGCTACCCTTGACTGCTTCTGCCTCCAATAGATTTCCTAAGCACTAGTGTATTAAAGAACAGGTTAAAAAGAGAATCCTATTGTGATTTCAGGATAATGGGTGTGTTCCTTATCTTCTCCTAGTGTCTAAACTCTTCTCCATGGCTGGACCCCCAAATAATATTCCTTGACGTGCTAAGGGGTATCTAGAGTGTGGGATAGGTTTAATAACTACCCTAACCCTAACGCGTACCCTAACACTAACACGTACCCTAATCCTAACACGTACCCTAAACCGAGCCCTAACCCTCAAACTAACCCTAACCCTAACCCTAACCCATACCCTATGCCGTACCCGAACCCGTACCCTAAGCCTTACCCTAACAATAACCCTAACCCTAACCCTAAGCTACCCTTGACTGCTTCTGCCTCCAATAGATTTCCTAAGCGCTAGTGTTTTAAGGAACAGGTTAAAAAGAGAATCCTAATGTGATTTCTTGATAATGTGTGTGTTACTTATCTTCTCCTAGTGTCTAAACTCTTCTCCATGGCTGGACCCCCAAATAATATTCCTTGACGTGCTAAGGGGTATCTAGAGAGTGGGATAGGTTTAATAACTACCCTAACCCTAACGCGTACCCTAACCCTAACCCCTACCATAACCTTAACACGAACCCTAATCCTAACCCGTACCCTAAACCGAGCCCTAACCTTCAAACTAACCCCAACCCTAACCCATACCCTACGCCGTACACGAACCCGTACCCGAACCCGTACCCTAAGCCGTACCCTAACCCTAACCCTAACCCTAACCCTAACCCTAAGCTTCCCTTGACTGCTTCTGCCTCCAATAGATTTCCTAAGCACTAGTGTTTTAAGGAACAGGTTAAAAAGAGAATCCTAATGTGATTTCTTGATAATCGGTGTGTTCCTTATCTTCTCCTAGTGTCTAAACTCTTCTCCATGGCTGGACCCCCAAATAATATTCCTTGACGTGCTAAGGGGTATCTAGAGAGTGGGATAGGTTTAATAACTACCCTAACCCTAACGCGTACCCTAACCCTAACCTCTACCTTAACCCTAACACGTACACTAATCCTAACCCGTAACCTAAACCGAGCCCTAACCCTCAAATTAACCCTAACCCTAACCCTAAACCATACCCTACGCCGTACCCGAACCCGTACCCGAACCCGTACCCTAAGCCGTACCCTAACCCTAACCCTAACCCTAACCCTAACCCTAAGCTACCCTTGACTGCTTCTGCCTCCAATAGATTTCCTAAGCACTAGTGTATTAAGGAACAGGTTAAAAAGAGAATCCTAATGTGATTTCAGGATAATGGGTGTGTTCCTTATCTTCTCCTAGTGTCTAAACTCTTCTCCATGGCTGGACCCCCAAATAATATTCCTTGACGTGCTAAGGGGTATCTAGAGAGTGGGATAGGTTTAATAACTACCCTAACCTTAACGCGTACCCTAACCCTAACCCCTACCCTAACCCTAACACGAACCCTAATATTAACCCGTGCCCTAAACCGAGCCCTAACCTTCAAACTAACCCTAACCCTAACCCTAACCCATACCCTACGCCGTACACGAACCCGTAACCGAACCCGTACCCTAAGCCGTACCCTAAACCTAACCCTAACCCTAACCCTAACTCTAAGCAACCCTTGACTGCTTCTGCCTCCAATAGATTTCCTAAGCACTAGTGTTTTAAGGAACAGGTAAAAAAGAGAATCCTAATGTGATTTCTTGACAATGGGTGTGTTCTTTATCTTCTCCTAGTGTCTAAACTCTTCTCCATGGCTGGACACCCAAATAATATTCCTTGACGTGCTAAGGGGTATCTAGAGAGTGGGATAGGTTTAATAACTACCCTAACCCTAACGCGTACCCTAACCATAACACGTACCCTAACCCTAACCCCTACCCTAACCCGAACACGTACCCTAATCCTAACCCGTACCCTAAACCAAGCCCTAACCCTCAAACTAACCCTAACCCTAACCCTAACCCATACCATACGCCGTACCCGAACCCGTACACTAAGTCGTACCCTAAAGCTAACCCTAACCCTAACCCTAACCCTAACCCTAAGCTACCCTTGACTGCTTCTGCCTCCAATAGATTTCCTAAGCACTAGTGTTTTAAGGAACAGGTAAAAAAGAGAATCCTAATGTGATTTCTTGATAATGGGTGTGTTCCTTATCTTCTCCTAGTGTCTAAACTCTTCTCCATGGCTGGACACCCTAATAATATTCCTTGACGTGCTAAGGGGTATCTAGAGAGTGGGATAGGTTTAATAACTACCCTAACCCTAACGCGTACCCTAACCCTAACACGTACCCTAAGCCTAACCCCTACCCTAACCCGAACACGTACCCTAATCCTAACCCGTACCCTAAAACAAGACCTAACCCTCAAACTAACCCTAACCCTAACCCTAACCCATACCATACGCCGTACCCGAACCCGTACCCGAACCCTTACACTAAGCCGTACCCTAAAGCTAACCCTAACCCTAACCCTAACCCTAACCCTAAGCTACAGTTGACTGCTTCTGCCTCCAATAGATTTCCTAAGCACTAGTGTTTTAAGGAACAGGTTAAAAAGAGAATCCTAATGTGATTTCTTGATAATGGGTGTGTTCCTTATCTTCTCCTAGTGTCTAAACTCTTCTCCATGGCTGGACACCCAAATAATATTCCTTGACGTGCTAAGGGGTATCTAGAGAGTGGGATAGGTTTAATAACTACCCTAATCCTAACGCGTACCCTAACCCTAACCCCTACCCTAACCCTAACACGTACCCTAATCCTAACCCGTACCCTAAACCGAGCCCTAACCCTCAAACTAACCCTAACCCTAACCCTAACCCATACCCTATACCGTACCCGAAACCGTACCCGAACCCGTACCCTAAGCCTTATCCTAACAATAACCCTAACCCTAACCATAACTCTAAGCTACCCTTGACTGCTTCTGCCTCCAATAGATTTCCTAAGCACTAGTGTATTAAAGAACAGGTTAAAAAGAGAATCCTATTGTGATTTCAGGATAATGGGTGTGTTCCTTATCTTCTCCTAGTGTCTAAACTCTTCTCCATGGCTGGACCCCCAAATAATATTCCTTGACGTGCTAAGGGGTATCTAGAGAGTGGGATAGGTTTAATAACTACCCTAACCCTAACGCTTACCCTAACCCTAACACGTACCCTAATCCTAACACGTACCCTAAACCGAGCCCTAACCCTCAAACTAACCCTAACCCTAACCCTAACCCATACCCTATGCCGTACCCGAACCCGTACCCTAAGCCTTACCCTAACAATAACCCTAACCCTAACCCTAAGCTACCCTTGACTGCTTCTGCCTCCAATAGATTTCCTAAGCGCTAGTGTTTTAAGGAACAGGTTAAAAAGAGAATCCTAATGTGATTTCTTGATAATGTGTGTGTTACTTATCTTCTCCTAGTGTCTAAACTCTTCTCCATGGCTGGACCCCCAAATAATATTCCTTGACGTGCTAAGGGGTATCTAGAGAGTGGGATAGGTTTAATAACTACCCTAACCCTAACGCGTACCCTAACCCTAACCCCTACCATAACCTTAACACGAACCCTAATCCTAACCCGTACCCTAAACCGAGCCCTAACCTTCAAACTAACCCCAACCCTAACCCATACCCTACGCCGTACACGAACCCGTACCCGAACCCGTACCCTAAGCCGTACCCTAACCCTAACCCTAACCCTAACCCTAACCCTAAGCTTCCCTTGACTGCTTCTGCCTCCAATAGATTTCCTAAGCACTAGTGTTTTAAGGAACAGGTTAAAAAGAGAATCCTAATGTGATTTCTTGATAATCGGTGTGTTCCTTATCTTCTCCTAGTGTCTAAACTCTTCTCCATGGCTGGACCCCCAAATAATATTCCTTGACGTGCTAAGGGGTATCTAGAGAGTGGGATAGGTTTAATAACTACCCTAACCCTAACGCGTACCCTAACCCTAACCTCTAACTTAACCCTAACACGTACACTAATCCTAACCCGTAACCTAAACCGAGCCCTAACCCTCAAATTAACCCTAACCCTAACCCTAAACCATACCCTACGCCGTACCCGAACCCGTACCCGAACCCGTACCCTAAGCCGTACCCTAACCCTAACCCTAACCCTAACCCTAACCCTAAGCTACCCTTGACTGCTTCTGCCTCCAATAGATTTCCTAAGCACTAGTGTATTAAGGAACAGGTTAAAAAGAGAATCCTAATGTGATTTCAGGATAATGGGTGTGTTCCTTATCTTCTCCTAGTGTCTAAACTCTTCTCCATGGCTGGACCCCCAAATAATATTCCTTGACGTGCTAAGGGGTATCTAGAGAGTGGGATAGGTTTAATAACTACCCTAACCTTAACGCGTACCCTAACCCTAACCCCTACCCTAACCCTAACACGAACCCTAATATTAACCCGTGCCCTAAACCGAGCCCTAACCTTCAAACTAACCCTAACCCTAACCCTAACCCATACCCTACGCCGTACACGAACCCGTAACCGAACCCGTACCCTAAGCCGTACCCTAAACCTAACCCTAACCCTAACCCTAACTCTAAGCAACCCTTGACTGCTTCTGCCTCCAATAGATTTCCTAAGCACTAGTGTTTTAAGGAACAGGTAAAAAAGAGAATCCTAATGTGATTTCTTGACAATGGGTGTGTTCTTTATCTTCTCCTAGTGTCTAAACTCTTCTCCATGGCTGGACACCCAAATAATATTCCTTGACGTGCTAAGGGGTATCTAGAGAGTGGGATAGGTTTAATAACTACCCTAACCCTAACGCGTACCCTAACCATAACACGTACCCTAACCCTAACCCCTACCCTAACCCGAACACGTACCCTAATCCTAACCCGTACCCTAAACCAAGCCCTAACCCTCAAACTAACCCTAACCCTAACCCTAACCCATACCATACGCCGTACCCGAACCCGTACACTAAGTCGTACCCTAAAGCTAACCCTAACCCTAACCCTAACCCTAACCCTAAGCTACCCTTGACTGCTTCTGCCTCCAATAGATTTCCTAAGCACTAGTGTTTTAAGGAACAGGTAAAAAAGAGAATCCTAATGTGATTTCTTGATAATGGGTGTGTTCCTTATCTTCTCCTAGTGTCTAAACTCTTCTCCATGGCTGGACACCCTAATAATATTCCTTGACGTGCTAAGGGGTATCTAGAGAGTGGGATAGGTTTAATAACTACCCTAACCCTAACGCGTACCCTAACCCTAACACGTACCCGAAGCCTAACCCCTACCCTAACCCGAACACGTACCCTAATCCTAACCCGTACCCTAAAACAAGACCTAACCCTCAAACTAACCCTAACCCTAACCCTAACCCATACCATACGCCGTACCCGAACCCGTACCCGAACCCTTACACTAAGCCGTACCCTAAAGCTAACCCTAACCCTAACCCTAACCCTAACCCTAAGCTACAGTTGACTGCTTCTGCCTCCAATAGATTTCCTAAGCACTAGTGTTTTAAGGAACAGGTTAAAAAGAGAATCCTAATGTGATTTCTTGATAATGGGTGTGTTCCTTATCTTCTCCTAGTGTCTAAACTCTTCTCCATGGCTGGACACCCAAATAATATTCCTTGACGTGCTAAGGGGTATCTAGAGAGTGGGATAGGTTTAATAACTACCCTAATCCTAACGCGTACACTAACCCTAACCCCTACCCTAACCCTAACACGTACCCTAATCCTAACCCGTACCCTAAACCGAGCCCTAACCCTCAAACTAACCCTAACCCTAACCCTAACCCATACCCTATACCGTACCCGAAACCGTACCCGAACCCGTACCCTAAGCCTTATCCTAACAATAACCCTAACCCTAACCATAACTCTAAGCTACCCTTGACTGCTTCTGCCTCCAATAGATTTCCTAAGCACTAGTGTTTTAAGGAACAGGTTAAAAAGAGAATCCTAATGTGATTTCTTGATAATGGGTGTGTTCCTTATCTTCTCCTAGTGTCTAAACTCTTCTCCATGGCTGGACCCCCAAATAATATTCCTTGACGTGCTAAGGGGTATCTAGTGAGTGGGATAGGTTTAATAACTAACGTAACCCTAACGCGTACCCTAACCCTAACCCCTATCATAACGCTAACACGTACCCTTATCCTACCCCGTACCCTAAACCGAGCCCTAACCCTCAAACTAACCCTAACCCTAACCCTAACCCTAACCCTACGCCGTACACGAACCCGTACACGAACCAGTACTCTAAGCCGTACCCTAACCCTAACCCTAACCCTAACCCTAACCCTAACCCTAAGCTACCCTTGGCTGCTTCTCCCTCCAATAGATTTCCTAAGCACTAGTGTTTTAAGGAACAGGTTAAAAAGAGAATCCTAATGTGATTTCTTGATAATGGGTGTCTTCCTTATCTTCTCCTAGTGTCTAAACTCTTCTCCATGGCTGGACACCCAAATAATATTCCTTGACGTGCTAAGGGGTATCTAGAGAGTGGAATAGGTTTAATAACTACCCTAACCCTAACGCGTGCCCTAACCCTAACCCCTAACCTAACCCTAACACGTACCCTAATCCTAACCCGTAACCTAAACCGAGCCCTAACCCTCAAACTAACCCTAACACTAACCATAACCCATACCCTACGCCGTACCCGAACCCGTACCCGAACCCGTACCCTAAGCCGTACCCTAACCCTAACCCTAACCCTAACCCTAACCCTAAGCTACCCTTGACTGCTTCTGCCTCCAATAGATTTCCTAAGCACTAGTGTATTAAAGAACAGGTTAAAAAGAGAATCCTATTGTGATTTCAGGATAATGGGTGTGTTCCTTATCTTCTCCTAGTGTCTAAACTCTTCTCCATGGCTGGACCCCCAAATAATATTCCTTGACGTGCTAAGGGGTATCTAGAGAGTGGGATAGGTTTAATAACTACCCTAACCCTAACGCGTACCCTAACCCTAACACGTACCCTAATCCTAACACGTACCCTAAACCGAGCCCTAACCCTCAAACTAACCCTAACCCTAACCCTAACCCATACCCTATGCCGTACCCGAACCCGTACCCTAAGCCTTACCCTAACAATAACCCTAACCCTAACCCTAAGCTACCCTTGACTGCTTCTGCCTCCAATAGATTTCCTAAGCGCTAGTGTTTTAAGGAACAGGTTAAAAAGAGAATCCTAATGTGATTTCTTGATAATGTGTGTGTTACTTATCTTCTCCTAGTGTCTAAACTCTTCTCCATGGCTGGACCCCCAAATAATATTCCTTGACGTGCTAAGGGGTATCTAGAGAGTGGGATAGGTTTAATAACTACCCTAACCCTAACGCGTACCCTAACCCTAACCCCTACCATAACCTTAACACGAACCCTAATCCTAACCCGTACCCTAAACCGAGCCCTAACCTTCAAACTAACCCCAACCCTAACCCATACCCTACGCCGTACACGAACCCGTACCCGAACCCGTACCCTAAGCCGTACCCTAACCCTAACCCTAACCCTAACCCTAACCCTAAGCTTCCCTTGACTGCTTCTGCCTCCAATAGATTTCCTAAGCACTAGTGTTTTAAGGAACAGGTTAAAAAGAGAATCCTAATGTGATTTCTTGATAATCGGTGTGTTCCTTATCTTCTCCTAGTGTCTAAACTCTTCTCCATGGCTGGACCCCCAAATAATATTCCTTGACGTGCTAAGGGGTATCTAGAGAGTGGGATAGGTTTAATAACTACCCTAACCCTAACGCGTACCCTAACCCTAACCCCTACCCTAACCCTAACACGAACCCTAATCCTAACCCGTACCCTAAACCGAGCCCTAACCTTCAAACTAACCCTAACCCTAACCCTAACCCATACCCTACGCCGTACACGAACCCGTACCTGAACCCGTACCCTAAGCCGTACCCTAACCCTAACCCTAACCCTAACCGTAACCCTAAGCTACCCTTGACTGCTTCTGCCTCCAATAGATTTCCTAAGCACTAGTGTTTTAAGGAACAGGTTAAAAAGAGAATCCTAATGTGATTTCTTGATAATAGGTGTGTTCCTTATCTTCTCCTAGTGTCTAAACTCTTCTCCATGGCTGGACACCCAAATAATATTCCTTGACGTGCTAATGGGTATCTAGAGAGTGGAATAGGTTTAATAACTACCCTAACCCTAACGCGTGCCCTAACCCTAACCCCTAACCTAACCCTAACACGTACCCTTATCCTAACCCGTAACCTAAACCGAGCCCTAACCCTCAAACTAACCCTAACACTAACCATAACCCATACCCTACGCCGTACCCGAACCCGTACCCGAACCCGTACCCTAAGCCGTACCCTAACCCTAACCCTAACCCTAACCCTAACCCTAAGCTACCCTTGACTGCTTCTGCCTCCAATAGATTTCCTAAGCACTAGTGTATTAAAGAACAGGTTAAAAAGAGAATCCTATTGTGATTTCAGGATAATGGGTGTGTTCCTTATCTTCTCCTAGTGTCTAAACTCTTCTCCATGGCTGGACCCCCAAATAATATTCCTTGACGTGCTAAGGGGTATCTAGAGAGTGGGATAGGTTTAATAACTACCCTAACCCTAACGCGTACCCTAACCCTAACCCCTACCCTAACCCTAACACGTACCCTAATCCTAACCCGTACCCTAAACCGAGCCCTAACCCTCAAACTAACCCTAACCCTAACCCTAACCCATATCCTACGCCATACCCAAACCCGTACCCGAACCCGTACCCGAAACCGTACCCTAAGCCGTACCCTAACCCTAACCCTAACCCTAAGCTACCCTTGACTGCTTCTGCCTCCAATAGATTTCCTAAGCACTAGTGTTTTAAGGAACAGGTTAAAAAGAGAATCCTAATGTGATTTCTTGATAATGGGTGTGTTCCTTATCTTCTCCTAGTGTCTAAACTCTTCTCCATGGCTGGACCCCCAAATAATATTCCTTGACGTGCTAAGGGGTATCTAGAGAGTGGGATAGGTTTAATAACTACCCTTACCCTAACGCGTACCCTAACCCTAACCTCTACCTTAACCCTAACACGTACACTAATCCTAACCCGTAACCTAAACCGAGCCCTAACCCTCAAATTAACCCTAACCCTAACCCTAAACCATACCCTACGCCGTACCCGAACCCGTACCCGAACCCGTACCCTAAGCCGTACCCTAACCCTAACCCTAACCCTAACCCTAACCCTAAGCTACCCTTGACTGCTTCTGCCTCCAATAGATTTCCTAAGCACTAGTGTATTAAGGAACAGGTTAAAAAGAGAATCCTAATGTGATTTCAGGATAATGGGTGTGTTCCTTATCTTCTCCTAGTGTCTAAACTCTTCTCCATGGCTGGACCCCCAAATAATATTCCTTGACGTGCTAAGGGGTATCTAGAGAGTGGGATAGGTTTAATAACTACCCTAACCTTAACGCGTACCCTAACCCTAACCCCTACCCTAACCCTAACACGAACCCTAATATTAACCCGTGCCCTAAACCGAGCCCTAACCTTCAAACTAACCCTAACCCTAACCCTAACCCATACCCTACGCCGTACACGAACCCGTAACCGAACCCGTACCCTAAGCCGTACCCTAAACCTAACCCTAACCCTAACCCTAACTCTAAGCAACCCTTGACTGCTTCTGCCTCCAATAGATTTCCTAAGCACTAGTGTTTTAAGGAACAGGTAAAAAAGAGAATCCTAATGTGATTTCTTGACAATGGGTGTGTTCTTTATCTTCTCCTAGTGTCTAAACTCTTCTCCATGGCTGGACACCCAAATAATATTCCTTGACGTGCTAAGGGGTATCTAGAGAGTGGGATAGGTTTAATAACTACCCTAACCCTAACGCGTACCCTAACCATAACACGTACCCTAACCCTAACCCCTACCCTAACCCGAACACGTACCCTAATCCTAACCCGTACCCTAAACCAAGCCCTAACCCTCAAACTAACCCTAACCCTAACCCTAACCCATACCATACGCCGTACCCGAACCCGTACACTAAGTCGTACCCTAAAGCTAACCCTAACCCTAACCCTAACCCTAACCCTAAGCTACCCTTGACTGCTTCTGCCTCCAATAGATTTCCTAAGCACTAGTGTTTTAAGGAACAGGTAAAAAAGAGAATCCTAATGTGATTTCTTGATAATGGGTGTGTTCCTTATCTTCTCCTAGTGTCTAAACTCTTCTCCATGGCTGGACACCCTAATAATATTCCTTGACGTGCTAAGGGGTATCTAGAGAGTGGGATAGGTTTAATAACTACCCTAACCCTAACGCGTACCCTAACCCTAACACGTACCCTAAGCCTAACCCCTACCCTAACCCGAACACGTACCCTAATCCTAACCCGTACCCTAAAACAAGACCTAACCCTCAAACTAACCCTAACCCTAACCCTAACCCATACCATACGCCGTACCCGAACCCGTACCCGAACCCTTACACTAAGCCGTACCCTAAAGCTAACCCTAACCCTAACCCTAACCCTAACCCTAAGCTACAGTTGACTGCTTCTGCCTCCAATAGATTTCCTAAGCACTAGTGTTTTAATGAACAGGTTAAAAAGAGAATCCTAATGTGATTTCTTGATAATGGGTGTGTTCCTTATCTTCTCCTAGTGTCTAAACTCTTCTCCATGGCTGGACACCCAAATAATATTCCTTGACGTGCTAAGGGGTATCTAGAGAGTGGGATAGGTTTAATAACTACCCTAACCCTAACGCGTGCCCTAACCCTAACCCCTAACCTAACCCTAACACGTACCCTAATCCTAACCCGTAACCTAAACCGAGCCCTAACCCTCAAACTAACCCTAACACTAACCATAACCCATACCCTACGCCGTACCCGAACCCGTACCCGAACCCGTACCCTAAGCCGTACCCTAACCCTAACCCTAACCCTAACCCTAACCCTAAGCTACCCTTGACTGCTTCTGCCTCCAATAGATTTCCTAAGCACTAGTGTATTAAAGAACAGGTTAAAAAGAGAATCCTATTGTGATTTCAGGATAATGGGTGTGTTCCTTATCTTCTCCTAGTGTCTAAACTCTTCTCCATGGCTGGACCCCCAAATAATATTCCTTGACGTGCTAAGGGGTATCTAGAGAGTGGGATAGGTTTAATAACTACCCTAACCCTAACGCGTACCCTAACCCTAACACGTACCCTAATCCTAACACGTACCCTAAACCGAGCCCTAACCCTCAAACTAACCCTAACCCTAACCCTAACCCATACCCTATGCCGTACCCGAACCCGTACCCTAAGCCTTACCCTAACAATAACCCTAACCCTAACCCTAAGCTACCCTTGACTGCTTCTGCCTCCAATAGATTTCCTAAGCGCTAGTGTTTTAAGGAACAGGTTAAAAAGAGAATCCTAATGTGATTTCTTGATAATGTGTGTGTTACTTATCTTCTCCTAGTGTCTAAACTCTTCTCCATGGCTGGACCCCCAAATAATATTCCTTGACGTGCTAAGGGGTATCTAGAGAGTGGGATAGGTTTAATAACTACCCTAACCCTAACGCGTACCCTAACCCTAACCCCTACCATAACCTTAACACGAACCCTAATCCTAACCCGTACCCTAAACCGAGCCCTAACCTTCAAACTAACCCCAACCCTAACCCATACCCTACGCCGTACACGAACCCGTACCCGAACCCGTACCCTAAGCCGTACCCTAACCCTAACCCTAACCCTAACCCTAACCCTAAGCTTCCCTTGACTGCTTCTGCCTCCAATAGATTTCCTAAGCACTAGTGTTTTAAGGAACAGGTTAAAAAGAGAATCCTAATGTGATTTCTTGATAATCGGTGTGTTCCTTATCTTCTCCTAGTGTCTAAACTCTTCTCCATGGCTGGACCCCCAAATAATATTCCTTGACGTGCTAAGGGGTATCTAGAGAGTGGGATAGGTTTAATAACTACCCTAACCCTAACGCGTACCCTAACCCTAACCCCTACCCTAACCCTAACACGAACCCTAATCCTAACCCGTACCCTAAACCGAGCCCTAACCTTCAAACTAACCCTAACCCTAACCCTAACCCATACCCTACGCCGTACACGAACCCGTACCTGAACCCGTACCCTAAGCCGTACCCTAACCCTAACCCTAACCCTAACCCTAACCCTAAGCTACCCTTGACTGCTTCTGCCTCCAATAGATTTCCTAAGCACTAGTGTTTTAAGGAACAGGTTAAAAAGAGAATCCTAATGTGATTTCTTGATAATAGGTGTGTTCCTTATCTTCTCCTAGTGTCTAAACTCTTCTCCATGGCTGGACACCCAAATAATATTCCTTGACGTGCTAATGGGTATCTAGAGAGTGGAATAGGTTTAATAACTACCCTAACCCTAACACGTGCCCTAACCCTAACCCCTAACCTAACCCTAACACGTACCCTTATCCTAACCCGTAACCTAAACCGAGCCCTAACCCTCAAACTAACCCTAACACTAACCATAACCCATACCCTACGCCGTACCCGAACCCGTACCCGAACCCGTAACCTAAGCCATACCCTAACCCTAACCCTAACCCTAACCCTAACCCTAAGCTACCCTTGACTGCTTCTGCCTCCAATAGATTTCCTAAGCACTAGTGTATTAAAGAACAGGTTAAAAAGAGAATCCTATTGTGATTTCAGGATAATGGGTGTGTTCCTTATCTTCTCCTAGTGTCTAAACTCTTCTCCATGGCTGGACCCCCAAATAATATTCCTTGACGTGCTAAGGGGTATCTAGAGAGTGGGATAGGTTTAATAACTACCCTAACCCTAACGCGTACCCTAACCCTAACACGTACCCTAATCCTAACCCGTACCCTAAACCGAGCCCTAACCCTCAAAGTAACCCTAACCCTAACCCTAACCCATAACCTATGCCGTACCCGAATCCGTACCCTAAGCCTTACCCTAACAATAACCCTAACCCTAACCCTAACCCTAAGCTTCCCTTGACTGCTTCTGCCTCCAATAGATTTCCTAAGCACTAGTGTTTTAAGGAACAGGTTAAAAAGAGAATCCTAATGTGATTTCTTGATAATGGGTGTGTTCCTTATATTCTCCTAGTGTCTAAACTCTTCTCCATGGCTGGACACCCAAATAATATTCCTTGACGTGCTAAGGGGTATCTAGAGAGTGGGATAGGTTTAATAACTACCCTAACCCTAACGCGTACCCTAACCCTAACCCCTACCCTAACCCTAACACGTACCCTAATCCTAACCCGTAACCTAAACCGAGCCCTAACCCTCAAACTAACCCTAACCCTAACCCTAACCCATACCCTACGCCGTACCCGAAACCGTACCCAAACCCATACCCTAACACTAACCCTAACCCTAACCCTAACCCTAAGCTACCCTTGACTGCTTCTGCCTCAAATAGATTTCCTAAGCACTAGTGTTTTAAGGAACAGGTTAAAAAGAGAATCCTAATGTGATTTCTTGATAATGGGTGTGTTCCTTATCTTCTCCTAGTGTCTAAACTCTTCTCCATGGCTGGACCCCCAAATAATATTCCTTGACGTGCTAAGGGGTATCTAGAGAGTGGGATAGGTTTAATAACTACCCTAACCTTAACGCGTACCCTAACCCTAACCCCTACCCTAACCCTAACACGAACCCTAATATTAACCCGTGCCCTAAACCGAGCCCTAACCTTCAAACTAACCCTAACCCTAACCCTAACCCATACCCTACGCCGTACACGAACCCGTACCCGAACCCGTAACCTAAGCCGTACCCTAAACCTAACCCTAACCCTAACCCTAACCCTAAGCTACCCTTGACTGCTTCTGCCTCCAATAGATTTCCTAAGCACTAGTGTTTTAAGGAACAGGTTAAAAAGAGAATCCTAATGTGATTTCAGGATAATGGGTGTGTTCCTTATCTTCTCCTAGTGTCTAAACTCTTCTCCATGGCTGGACCCCCAAATAATATTCCTTGACGTGCTAAGGGGTATCTAGAGAGTGGGATAGGTTTAATAACTACCCTAAGCTTAACGCGTACCCTAACCCTAACCCCTACCCTAACCCTAACACGAACCCTAATCCTAACCCGTGCCCTAAACCGAGCCCTAACCTTCAAACTAACCCTAACCCTAACCCTAACCCATACCCTACGCCGTACGCGAACCCGTACCCGAACCCGTACCCTAAGCCGTACCCTAACCCTAACCCTAACCCTAACCCTAACCCTAAGCTACCCTTGACTGCTTCTGCCTCCAATAGATTTCCTAAGCACTAGTGTTTTAAGGAACAGGTTAAAAAGAGAATCCTAATGTGATTTCAGGATAATGGGTGTGTTCCTTATCTTCTCCTAGTGTCTAAACTCTTCTCCATGGCTGGACCCCCAAATAATATTCCTTGACGTGCTAAGGGGTATCTAGAGAGTGGGATAGGTTTAATAACTACCCTAACCCTAACGCGTACCCTAACCCTAACACGTACCCTAACCCTAACCCCTACCCTAACCCGAACACGTACCCTAATCCTAACCCGTACCCTAAACCAAGCCCTAACCCTCAAACTAACCCTAAACCTAACCCTAACCCATACCATACGCCGTTCCCGAACCCGTACCCGAACCCGTACACTAAGTCGTACCCTAAAGCTAACCCTAACCCTAACCCTAACCCTAACCCTAAGGTACCCTTGACTGCTTCTGCCTCCAATAGATTTCCTAAGCACTAGTGTTTTAAGGAACAGGTTAAAAAGAGAATCCTAATGTGATTTCTTGATGACGGGTGTGTTCCTTATCTTCTCCTAGTGTCTAAACTCTTCTCCATTGCTGGACCCCCAAATAATATTCCTTGACGTGCTAAGGGGTATCTAGAGAGTGGGATAGGTTTAATAACTACCCTAACCCTAACGCGTACCCTAACCCTAACCCCTACCATAACCTTAACACGAACCCTAATCCTAACCCGTACCCTAAACCGAGCCCTAACCTTCAAACTAACCCCAAACCTAACCCATACCCTACGCCGTACACGAACCCGTACCCGAACCCGTACCCTAAGCCGTACCCTAACCCTAACCCTAACCCAAACCCTAACCCTAAGCTTCCCTTGACTGCTTCTGCCTCCAATAGATTTCCTAAGCACTAGTGTTTTAAGGAACAGGTTAAAAAGAGAATCCTAATGTGATTTCTTGATAATCGGTGTGTTCCATATCTTCTCCTAGTGTCTAAACTCTTCTCCATGGCTGGACCCCCAAATAATATTCCTTGACGTGCTAAGGGGTATCTAGAGAGTGGGATAGGTTTAATAACTACCCTAACCCTAACGCGTACCCTAACCCTAACCCCTACCCTAACCCTAACACGAACCCTAATCCTAACCCGTACCCTAAACCGAGCCCTAACCTTCAAACTAACCCTAACCCTAACCCTAACCCATACCCTACGCCGTACACGAACCCGTACCTGAACCCGTACCCTAAGCCGTACCCTAACCCTAACCCTAACCCTAACCCTAACCCTAAGCTACCCTTGACTGCTTCTGCCTCCAATAGATTTCCTAAGCACTAGTGTTTTAAGGAACAGGTTAAAAAGAGAATCCTAATGTGATTTCTTGATAATAGGTGTGTTCCTTATCTTCTCCTAGTGTCTAAACTCTTCTCCATGGCTGGACACCCAAATAATATTCCTTGACGTGCTAATGGGTATCTAGAGATTGGAATAGGTACAATAACTACCCTAACCCTAACGCGTGCCCTAACCCTAACCCCTAACCTAACCCTAACACGTACCCTTATCCTAACCCGTAACCTAAACCGAGCCCTAACCCTCAAACTAACCCTAACACTAACCATAACCCATACCCTACGCCGTACCCGAACCCGTACCCGAACCCGTACCCTAAGCCGTACCCTAACCCTAACCCTAACCCTAAGCTACCCTTGACTGCTTCTGCCTCCAATAGATTTCCTAAGCACTAGTGTATTAAAGAACAGGTTAAAAAGAGAATCCTATTGTGATTTCAGGATAATGGGTGTGTTCCTTATCTTCTCCTAGTGTCTAAACTCTTCTCCATGGCTGGACCCCCAAATAATATTCCTTGACGTGCTAAGGGGTATCTAGAGAGTGGGATAGGTTTAATAACTACCCTAACCCTAACGCGTACCCTAACCCTAACACGTACCCTAATCCTAACCCGTACCCTAAACCGAGCCCTAACCCTCAAAGTAACCCTAACCCTAACCCTAACCCATAACCTATGCCGTACCCGAATCCGTACCCTAAGCCTTACCCTAACAATAACCCTAACCCTAATCCTAAGCTACCCTTGACTGCTTCTGCCTCCAATAGATTTCCTAAGCACTAGTGTTTTAAGGAACAGGTTAAAAAGAGAATCCTAATGTGATTTATTGATAATGTGTGTGTTCCTTATCTTCTCCTAGTGTCTAAACTCTTCTCCATGGCTGGACCCCCAAATAATATTCCTTGACGTGCTAAGGGGTATCTAGAGAGTGGGATAGGTTTAATAACTACCCTAAACCTAATGCGTACCCTAACCCTAACCCCTACCATAACCTTAACACGAACCCTAATCCTAACCCGTACCCTAAACCGAGCCCTAACCTTCAAACTAACCCTAACCCTAACCCATACCCTACGCCGTACACGAACCTGTACCCGAACCCGTACCCTAAGCCGTACCCTAACCCTAACCCTAACCCTAACCCTAACCCTAAGCTTCCCTTGACTGCTTCTGCCTCCAATAGATTTCCTAAGCACTAGTGTTTTAAGGAACAGGTTAAAAAGAGAATCCTAATGTGATTTCTTGATAATGGGTGTGTTCCTTATATTCTCCTAGTGTCTAAACTCTTCTCCATGGCTGGACACCCAAATAATATTCCTTGACGTGCTAAGGGGTATCTAGAGAGTGGGATAGGTTTAATAACTACCCTAACCCTAACGCGTACCCTAACCCTAACCCCTACCCTAACCCTAACACGTACCCTAATCCTAACCCGTAACCTAAACCGAGCCCTAACCCTCAAACTAACCCTAACCCTAACCCTAACCCATACCCTACGCCGTACCCGAAACCGTACCCAAACCCATACCCTAACACTAACCCTAACCCTAACCCTAACCCTAAGCTACCCTTGACTGCTTCTGCCTCAAATAGATTTCCTAAGCACTAGTGTTTTAAGGAACAGGTTAAAAAGAGAATCCTAATGTGATTTCTTGATAATGGGTGTGTTCCTTATCTTCTCCTAGTGTCTAAACTCTTCTCCATGGCTGGACCCCCAAATAATATTCCTTGACGTGCTAAGGGGTATCTAGAGAGTGGGATAGGTTTAATAACTACCCTAAGCTTAACGCGTACCCTAACCCTAACCCCTACCCTAACCCTAACACGAACCCTAATCCTAACCCGTGCCCTAAACCGAGCCCTAACCTTCAAACTAACCCTAACACTAACCCTAACCCATACCCTACGCCGTACGCGAACCCGTACCCGAACCCGTACCCTAAGCCGTACCCTAACCCTAACCCTAACCCTAACCCTAAGCTACCCTTGACTGCTTCTGCCTCCAATAGATTTCCTAAGCACTAGTGTTTTAAGGAACAGGTTAAAAAGAGAATCCTAATGTGATTTCAGGATAATGGATGTGTTCCTTATCTTCTCCTAGTGTCTAAACTCTTCTCCATGGCTGGACCCCCAAATAATATTCCTTGACGTGCTAAGGGGTATCTAGAGAGTGGGATAGGTTTAATAACTACCCTAACCTTAACGCGTACCCTAACCCTAACCCCTACCCTAACCCTAACACGAACCCTAATATTAACCCGTGCCCTAAACCGAGCCCTAACCTTCAAACTAACCCTAACCCTAACCCTAACCCATACCCTACGCCGTACACGAACCCGTACCCGAACCCGTAACCTAAGCCGTACCCTAAACCTAACCCTAACCCTAACCCTAACCCTAAGCTACCCTTGACTGCTTCTGCCTCCAATAGATTTCCTAAGCACTAGTGTATTAAGGAACAGGTTAAAAAGAGAATCCTAATGTGATTTCAGGATAATGGGTGTGTTCCTTATCTTCTCCTAGTGTCTAAACTCTTCTCCATGGCTGGACCCCCAAATAATATTCCTTGACGTGCTAAGGGGTATCTAGAGAGTGGGATAGGTTTAATAACTACCCTAAGCTTAACGCGTACCCTAACCCTAACCCCTACCCTAACCCTAACACGAACCCTAATCCTAACCCGTGCCCTAAACCGAGCCCTAACCTTCAAACTAACCCTAACCCTAACCCTAACCCATACCCTACGCCGTACGCGAACCCGTACCCGAACCCGTACCCTAAGCCGTACCCTAACCCTAACCCTAACCCTAACCCTAACCCTAAGCTACCCTTGACTGCTTCTGCCTCCAATAGATTTCCTAAGCACTAGTGTTTTAAGGAACAGGTTAAAAAGAGAATCCTAATGTGATTTCAGGATAATGGGTGTGTTCCTTATCTTCTCCTAGTGTCTAAACTCTTCTCCATGGCTGGACCCCCAAATAATATTCCTTGACGTGCTAAGGGGTATCTAGAGAGTGGGATACGTTTAATAACTACCCTAACCTTAACGCGTAACCTAACCCTAACCCCTACCCTAACCCTAACACGAACCCTAATATTAACCCGTGCCCTAAACCGAGCCCTAACCTTCAAACTAACCCTAACCCTAACCCTAACCCATACCCTACGCCGTACACGAACCCGTACCCGAACCCGTACCCTAAGCCGTACCCTAAACCTAACCCTAACCCTAACCCTAACCCTAAGCTACCCTTGACTGCTTCTGCCTCCAATAGATTTCCTAAGCACTAGTGTTTTAAGGAACAGGTAAAAAAGAGAATCCTAATGTGATTTCTTGATAATGGGTGTGTTCTTTATCTTCTCCTAGTGTCTAAACTCTTCTCCATGGCTGGACACCCTAATAATATTCCTTGACGTGCTAAGGGGTATCTAGAGAGTGGGATAGGTTTAATAACTACCCTAACCCTAACGCGTACCCTAACCCTAACACGTACCCTAACCCTAACCCCTACCCTAACCCGAACACGTACCCTAATCCTAACCCGTACCCTAAACCAAGCCCTAACCCTCAAATTAACCCTAACCCTAACCCTAACCCATACCATACGCCGTTCCCGAACCCGTACCCGAACCCGTACACTAAGTCGTACCCTAAAGCTAACCCTAACCCTAACCCTAACCCTAACCCTAAGCTACCCTTGACTGCTTCTGCCTCCAATAGATTTCCTAAGCACTAGTGTTTTAAGGAACAGGTTAAAAAGAGAATCCTAATGTGATTTCTTGATGACGGGTGTGTTCCTTATCTTCTCCTAGTGTCTAAACTCTTCTCCATTGCTGGACCCCCAAATAATATTCCTTGACGTGCTAAGGGGTATCTAGAGAGTGGGATAGGTTTAATAAATACCCTAACCCTAACGCATACCCTAACCCTAACCCCTACCCTAACCCTAACACGTACCCTAATCCTAACCCGTACCCTAAACCGAGCCCTAACCCTCAAACTAAACCTAACCCTAACCCTAACCCATACCCTATACCGTACCCGAAACCGTACCCGAACCCGTACCCTAAGCCTTACCCTAACAATAACCCTAACCCTATCCATAACTCTAAGCTACCCTTGACTGCTTCTGCCTCCAATAGATTTCCTAAGCACTAGTGTTTTAAGGAACAGGTTAAAAAGAGAATCCTAATGTGATTTCTTGATGACGGGTGTGTTCCTTATCTTCTCCTAGTGTCTAAACTCTTCTCCATTGCTGGACCCCCAAATAATATTCCTTGACGTGCTAAGGGGTATCTAGAGAGTGGGATAGGTTTAATAACTACCCTAACCCTAACGCGTACCCTAACCCTAACCCCTACCATAACCTTAACACGAACCCTAATCCTAACCCGTACCCTAAACCGAGCCCTAACCTTCAAACTAACCCCAACCCTAACCCATACCCTACGCCGTACACGAACCCGTACCCGAACCCGTACCCTAAGCCGTACCCTAACCCTAACCCTAACCCTAACCCTAACCCTAAGCTTCCCTTGACTGCTTCTGCCTCCAATAGATTTCCTAAGCACTAGTGTTTTAAGGAACAGGTTAAAAAGAGAATCCTAATGTGATTTCTTGATAATCGGTGTGTTCCTTATCTTCTCCTAGTGTCTAAACTCTTCTCCATGGCTGGACCCCCAAATAATATTCCTTGACGTGCTAAGGGGTATCTAGAGAGTGGGATAGGTTTAATAACTACCCTAACCCTAACGCGTACCCTAACCCTAACCCCTACCCTAACCCTAACACGAACCCTAATCCTAACCCGTACCCTAAACCGAGCCCTAACCTTCAAACTAACCCTAACCCTAACCCTAACCCATACCCTACGCCGTACACGAACCCGTACCTGAACCCGTACCCTAAGCCGTACCCTAACCCTAACCCTAACCCTAACCCTAACCCTATGCTACCCTTGACTGCTTCTGCCTCCAATAGATTTCCTAAGCACTAGTGTTTTAAGGAACAGGTTAAAAAGAGAATCCTAATGTGATTTCTTGATAATGGGTGTGTTCCTTATCTTCTCCTAGTGTCTAAACTCTTCTCCATGGCTGGACCCCCAAATAATATTCCTTGACGTGCTAAGGGGTATCTAGAGAGTGGGATAGGTTTAATAACTACCCTTACCCTAACGCGTACCCTAACCCTAACCTCTACCTTAACCCTAACACGTACACTAATCCTAACCCGTAACCTAAACCGAGCCCTAACCCTCAAATTAACCCTAACCCTAACCCTAAACCATACCCTACGCCGTACCCGAACCCGTACCCGAACCCGTACCCTAAGCCGTACCCTAACCCTAACCCTAACCCTAACCCTAACCCTAAGCTACCCTTGACTGCTTCTGCCTCCAATAGATTTCCTAAGCACTAGTGTATTAAGGAACAGGTTAAAAAGAGAATCCTAATGTGATTTCAGGATAATGGGTGTGTTCCTTATCTTCTCCTAGTGTCTAAACTCTTCTCCATGGCTGGACCCCCAAATAATATTCCTTGACGTGCTAAGGGGTATCTAGAGAGTGGGATAGGTTTAATAACTACCCTAACCTTAACGCGTACCCTAACCCTAACCCCTACCCTAACCCTAACACGAACCCTAATATTAACCCGTGCCCTAAACCGAGCCCTAACCTTCAAACTAACCCTAACCCTAACCCTAACCCATACCCTACGCCGTACACGAACCCGTAACCGAACCCGTACCCTAAGCCGTACCCTAAACCTAACCCTAACCCTAACCCTAACTCTAAGCAACCCTTGACTGCTTCTGCCTCCAATAGATTTCCTATGCACTAGTGTTTTAAGGAACAGGTAAAAAACAGAATCCTAATGTGATTTCTTGACAATGGGTGTGTTCTTTATCTTCTCCTAGTGTCTAAACTCTTCTCCATGGCTGGACACCCAAATAATATTCCTTGACGTGCTAAGGGGTATCTAGAGAGTGGGATAGGTTTAATAACTACCCTAACCCTAACGCGTACCCTAACCATAACACGTACCCTAACCCTAACCCCTACCCTAACCCGAACACGTACCCTAATCCTAACCCGTACCCTAAACCAAGCCCTAACCCTCAAACTAACCCTAACCCTAACCCTAACCCATACCATACGCCGTACCCGAACCCGTACACTAAGTCGTACCCTAAAGCTAACCCTAACCCTAACCCTAACCCTAACCCTAAGCTACCCTTGACTGCTTCTGCCTCCAATAGATTTCCTAAGCACTAGTGTTTTAAGGAACAGGTAAAAAAGAGAATCCTAATGTGATTTCTTGATAATGGGTGTGTTCCTTATCTTCTCCTAGTGTCTAAACTCTTCTCCATGGCTGGACACCCTAATAATATTCCTTGACGTGCTAAGGGGTATCTAGAGAGTGGGATAGGTTTAATAACTACCCTAACCCTAACGCGTACCCTAACCCTAACACGTACCCTAAGCCTAACCCCTACCCTAACCCGAACACGTACCCTAATCCTAACCCGTACCCTAAAACAAGACCTAACCCTCAAACTAACCCTAACCCTAACCCTAACCCATACCATACGCCGTACCCGAACCCGTACCCGAACCCTTACACTAAGCCGTACCCTAAAGCTAACCCTAACCCTAACCCTAACCCTAACCCTAAGCTACAGTTGACTGCTTCTGCCTCCAATAGATTTCCTAAGCACTAGTGTTTTAAGGAACAGGTTAAAAAGAGAATCCTAATGTGATTTCTTGATAATGGGTGTGTTCCTTATCTTCTCCTAGTGTCTAAACTCTTCTCCATGGCTGGACACCCAAATAATATTCCTTGACGTGCTAAGGGGTATCTAGAGAGTGGGATAGGTTTAATAACTACCTTAATCCTAACGCGTACCCTAACCCTAACCCCTACCCTAACCCTAACACGTACCCTAATCCTAACCCGTACCCTAAACCGAGCCCTAACCCTCAAACTAACCCTAACCCTAACCCTAACCCATACCCTATACCGTACCCGAAACCGTACCCGAACCCGTACCCTAAGCCTTACCCTAACAATAACCCTAACCCTAACCATAACTCTAAGCTACCCTTGACTGCTTCTGCCTCCAATAGATTTCCTAAGCACTAGTGTTTTAAGGAACAGGTTAAAAAGAGAATCCTAATGTGATTTCTTGATAATGGGTGTTTTCCTTATCTTCTCCTAGTGTCTAAACTCTTCTCCATGGCTGGACCCCCAAATAATATTCCTTGACGTGCTAAGGGGTATCTAGTGAGTGGGATAGGTTTAATAACTAACGTAACCCTAACGCGTACCCTAACCCTAACCCCTATCATAACGCTAACACGTACCCTTATCCTACCCCGTACCCTAAACCGAGCCCTAACCCTCAAACTAACCCTAACCCTAACCCTAACCCTAACCCTACGCCGTACATGAACCCGTACACGAACCAGTACTCTAAGCCGTACCCTAACCCTAACCCTAACCCTAACCCTAACCCTAACCCTAAGCTACCCTTGGCTGCTTCTGCCTCCAATAGATTTCCTAAGCACTAGTGTTTTAAGGAACAGGTTAAAAAGAGAATCCTAATGTGATTTCTTGATAATGGGTGTCTTCCTTATCTTCTCCTAGTGTCTAAACTCTTCTCCATGGCTGGACACCCAAATAATATTCCTTGACGTGCTAAGGGGTATCTAGAGAGTGGAATAGGTTTAATAACTACCCTAACCCTAACGCGTGCCCTAACCCTAACCCCTAACCTAACCCTAACACGTACCCTAATCCTAACCCGTAACCTAAACCGAGCCCTAACCCTCAAACTAACCCTAACACTAACCATAACCCATACCCTACGCCGTACCCGAACCCGTACCCGAACCCGTACCCTAAGCCGTACCCTAACCCTAACCCTAACCCTAACCCTAACCCTAAGCTACCCTTGACTGCTTCTGCCTCCAATAGATTTCCTAAGCACTAGTGTATTAAAGAACAGGTTAAAAAGAGAATCCTATTGTGATTTCAGTATAATGGGTGTGTTCCTTATCTTCTCCTAGTGTCTAAACTCTTCTCCATGGCTGGACCCCCAAATAATATTCCTTGACGTGCTAAGGGGTATCTAGAGAGTGGGATAGGTTTAATAACTACCCTAACCCTAACGCGTACCCTAACCCTAACACGTACCCTAATCCTAACACGTACCCTAAACCGAGCCCTAACCCTCAAACTAACCCTAACCCTAACCCTAACCCATACCCTATGCCGTACCCGAACCCGTACCCTAATCCTTACCCTAACAATAACACTAACCCTAACCCTAAGCTACCCTTGACTGCTTCTGCCTCCAATAGATTTCCTAAGCGCTAGTGTTTTAAGGAACAGGTTAAAAAGAGAATCCTAATGTGATTTCTTGATAATGTGTGTGTTACTTATCTTCTCCTAGTGTCTAAACTCTTCTCCATGGCTGGACCCCCAAATAATATTCCTTGACGTGCTAAGGGGTATCTAGAGAGTGGGATAGGTTTAATAACTACCCTAACCCTAACGCGTACCCTAACCCTAACCCCTACCATAACCTTAACACGAACCCTAATCCTAACCCGTACCCTAAACCGAGCCCTAACCTTCAAACTAACCCCAACCCTAACCCATACCCTACGCCGTACACGAACCCGTACCCGAACCCGTACCCTAAGCCGTACCCTAACCCTAACCCTAACCCTAACCCTAACCCTAAGCTTCCCTTGACTGCTTCTGCCTCCAATAGATTTCCTAAGCACTAGTGTTTTAAGGAACAGGTTAAAAAGAGAATCCTAATGTGATTTCTTGATAATCGGTGTGTTCCTTATCTTCTCCTAGTGTCTAAACTCTTCTCCATGGCTGGACCCCCAAATAATATTCCTTGACGTGCTAAGGGGTATCTAGAGAGTGGGATAGGTTTAATAACTACCCTAACCCTAACGCGTACCCTAACCCTAACCCCTACCCTAACCCTAACACGAACCCTAATCCTAACCCGTACCCTAAACCGAGCCCTAACCTTCAAACTAACCCTAACCCTAACCCTAACCCATACCCTACGCCGTACACGAACCCGTACCTGAACCCGTACCCTAAGCCGTACCCTAACCCTAACCCTAACCCTAACCCTAACCCTATGCTACCCTTGACTGCTTCTGCCTCCAATAGATTTCCTAAGCACTAGTGTTTTAAGGAACAGGTTAAAAAGAGAATCCTAATGTGATTTCTTGATAATGGGTGTGTTCCTTATCTTCTCCTAGTGTCTAAACTCTTCTCCATGGCTGGACCCCCAAATAATATTCCTTGACGTGCTAAGGGGTATCTAGAGAGTGGGATAGGTTTAATAACTACCCTTACCCTAACGCGTACCCTAACCCTAACCTCTACCTTAACCCTAACACGTACACTAATCCTAACCCGTAACCTAAACCGAGCCCTAACCCTCAAATTAACCCTAACCCTAACCCTAAACCATACCCTACGCCGTACCCGAACCCGTACCCGAACCCGTACCCTAAGCCGTACCCTAACCCTAACCCTAACCCTAACCCTAACCCTAAGCTACCCTTGACTGCTTCTGCCTCCAATAGATTTCCTAAGCACTAGTGTATTAAGGAACAGGTTAAAAAGAGAATCCTAATGTGATTTCAGGATAATGGGTGTGTTCCTTATCTTCTCCTAGTGTCTAAACTCTTCTCCATGGCTGGACCCCCAAATAATATTCCTTGACGTGCTAAGGGGTATCTAGAGAGTGGGATAGGTTTAATAACTACCCTAACCTTAACGCGTACCCTAACCCTAACCCCTACCCTAACCCTAACACGAACCCTAATATTAACCCGTGCCCTAAACCGAGCCCTAACCTTCAAACTAACCCTAACCCTAACCCTAACCCATACCCTACGCCGTACACGAACCCGTAACCGAACCCGTACCCTAAGCCGTACCCTAAACCTAACCCTAACCCTAACCCTAACTCTAAGCAACCCTTGACTGCTTCTGCCTCCAATAGATTTCCTATGCACTAGTGTTTTAAGGAACAGGTAAAAAACAGAATCCTAATGTGATTTCTTGACAATGGGTGTGTTCTTTATCTTCTCCTAGTGTCTAAACTCTTCTCCATGGCTGGACACCCAAATAATATTCCTTGACGTGCTAAGGGGTATCTAGAGAGTGGGATAGGTTTAATAACTACCCTAACCCTAACGCGTACCCTAACCATAACACGTACCCTAACCCTAACCCCTACCCTAACCCGAACACGTACCCTAATCCTAACCCGTACCCTAAACCAAGCCCTAACCCTCAAACTAACCCTAACCCTAACCCTAACCCATACCATACGCCGTACCCGAACCCGTACACTAAGTCGTACCCTAAAGCTAACCCTAACCCTAACCCTAACCCTAACCCTAAGCTACCCTTGACTGCTTCTGCCTCCAATAGATTTCCTAAGCACTAGTGTTTTAAGGAACAGGTAAAAAAGAGAATCCTAATGTGATTTCTTGATAATGGGTGTGTTCCTTATCTTCTCCTAGTGTCTAAACTCTTCTCCATGGCTGGACACCCTAATAATATTCCTTGACGTGCTAAGGGGTATCTAGAGAGTGGGATAGGTTTAATAACTACCCTAACCCTAACGCGTACCCTAACCCTAACACGTACCCTAAGCCTAACCCCTACCCTAACCCGAACACGTACCCTAATCCTAACCCGTACCCTAAAACAAGACCTAACCCTCAAACTAACCCTAACCCTAACCCTAACCCATACCATACGCCGTACCCGAACCCGTACCCGAACCCTTACACTAAGCCGTACCCTAAAGCTAACCCTAACCCTAACCCTAACCCTAACCCTAAGCTACAGTTGACTGCTTCTGCCTCCAATAGATTTCCTAAGCACTAGTGTTTTAAGGAACAGGTTAAAAAGAGAATCCTAATGTGATTTCTTGATAATGGGTGTGTTCCTTATCTTCTCCTAGTGTCTAAACTCTTCTCCATGGCTGGACACCCAAATAATATTCCTTGACGTGCTAAGGGGTATCTAGAGAGTGGGATAGGTTTAATAACTACCTTAATCCTAACGCGTACCCTAACCCTAACCCCTACCCTAACCCTAACACGTACCCTAATCCTAACCCGTACCCTAAACCGAGCCCTAACCCTCAAACTAACCCTAACCCTAACCCTAACCCATACCCTATACCGTACCCGAAACCGTACCCGAACCCGTACCCTAAGCCTTACCCTAACAATAACCCTAACCCTAACCATAACTCTAAGCTACCCTTGACTGCTTCTGCCTCCAATAGATTTCCTAAGCACTAGTGTTTTAAGGAACAGGTTAAAAAGAGAATCCTAATGTGATTTCTTGATAATGGGTGTTTTCCTTATCTTCTCCTAGTGTCTAAACTCTTCTCCATGGCTGGACCCCCAAATAATATTCCTTGACGTGCTAAGGGGTATCTAGTGAGTGGGATAGGTTTAATAACTAACGTAACCCTAACGCGTACCCTAACCCTAACCCCTATCATAACGCTAACACGTACCCTTATCCTACCCCGTACCCTAAACCGAGCCCTAACCCTCAAACTAACCCTAACCCTAACCCTAACCCTAACCCTACGCCGTACATGAACCCGTACACGAACCAGTACTCTAAGCCGTACCCTAACCCTAACCCTAACCCTAACCCTAACCCTAACCCTAAGCTACCCTTGGCTGCTTCTGCCTCCAATAGATTTCCTAAGCACTAGTGTTTTAAGGAACAGGTTAAAAAGAGAATCCTAATGTGATTTCTTGATAATGGGTGTCTTCCTTATCTTCTCCTAGTGTCTAAACTCTTCTCCATGGCTGGACACCCAAATAATATTCCTTGACGTGCTAAGGGGTATCTAGAGAGTGGAATAGGTTTAATAACTACCCTAACCCTAACGCGTGCCCTAACCCTAACCCCTAACCTAACCCTAACACGTACCCTAATCCTAACCCGTAACCTAAACCGAGCCCTAACCCTCAAACTAACCCTAACACTAACCATAACCCATACCCTACGCCGTACCCGAACCCGTACCCGAACCCGTACCCTAAGCCGTACCCTAACCCTAACCCTAACCCTAACCCTAACCCTAAGCTACCCTTGACTGCTTCTGCCTCCAATAGATTTCCTAAGCACTAGTGTATTAAAGAACAGGTTAAAAAGAGAATCCTATTGTGATTTCAGTATAATGGGTGTGTTCCTTATCTTCTCCTAGTGTCTAAACTCTTCTCCATGGCTGGACCCCCAAATAATATTCCTTGACGTGCTAAGGGGTATCTAGAGAGTGGGATAGGTTTAATAACTACCCTAACCCTAACGCGTACCCTAACCCTAACACGTACCCTAATCCTAACACGTACCCTAAACCGAGCCCTAACCCTCAAACTAACCCTAACCCTAACCCTAACCCATACCCTATGCCGTACCCGAACCCGTACCCTAATCCTTACCCTAACAATAACACTAACCCTAACCCTAAGCTACCCTTGACTGCTTCTGCCTCCAATAGATTTCCTAAGCGCTAGTGTTTTAAGGAACAGGTTAAAAAGAGAATCCTAATGTGATTTCTTGATAATGTGTGTGTTACTTATCTTCTCCTAGTGTCTAAACTCTTTTCCATGGCTGGACCCCCAAATAATATTCCTTGACGTGCTAAGGGGTATCTAGAGAGTGGGATAGGTTTAATAACTACCCTAACCCTAACGCGTACCCTAACCCTAACCCCTACCATAACCTTAACACGAACCCTAATCCTAACCCGTACCCTAAACCGAGCCCTAACCTTCAAACTAACCCCAACCCTAACCCATACCCTACGCCGTACACGAACCCGTACCCGAACCCGTACCCTAAGCCGTACCCTAACCCTAACCCTAACCCTAACCCTAACCCTAAGCTTCCCTTGACTGCTTCTGCCTCCAATAGATTTCCTAAGCACTAGTGTTTTAAGGAACAGGTTAAAAAGAGAATCCTAATGTGATTTCTTGATAATCGGTGTGTTCCTTATCTTCTCCTAGTGTCTAAACTCTTCTCCATGGCTGGACCCCCAAATAATATTCCTTGACGTGCTAAGGGGTATCTAGAGAGTGGGATAGGTTTAATAACTACCCTAACCCTAACGCGTACCCTAACCCTAACCCCTACCCTAACCCTAACACGAACCCTAATCCTAACCCGTACCCTAAACCGAGCCCTAACCTTCAAACTAACCCTAACCCTAACCCTAACCCATACCCTACGCCGTACACGAACCCGTACCTGAACCCGTACCCTAAGCCGTACCCTAACCCTAACCCTAACCCTAACCCTAACCCTAAGCTACCCTTGACTGCTTCTGCCTCCAATAGATTTCCTAAGCACTAGTGTTTTAAGGAACAGGTTAAAAAGAGAATCCTAATGTGATTTCTTGATAATAGGTGTGTTCCTTATCTTCTCCTAGTGTCTAAACTCTTCTCCATGGCTGGACACCCAAATAATATTCCTTGACGTGCTAATGGGTATCTAGAGAGTGGAATAGTTTTAATAACTACCCTAACCATAACACGTGCCCTAACCCTAACTCCTAACCTAACCCTAACACGTACCCTTATCCTAACCCGTAACCTAAACCGAGCCCTAACCCTCAAACTAACCCTAACACTAACCATAACCCATACCCTACGCCGTACCCGAACCCGTACCCGAACCCGTACCCTAAGCCGTACCCTAACCCTAACCCTAACCCTAACCCTAACCCTAAGCTACCCTTGACTGCTTCTGCCTCCAATAGATTTCCTAAGCACTAGTGTATTAAAGAACAGGTTAAAAAGAGAATCCTATTGTGATTTCAGGATAATGGGTGTGTTCCTTATCTTCTCCTAGTGTCTAAACTCTTCTCCATGGCTGGACCCCCAAATAATATTCCTTGACGTGCTAAGGGGTATCTAGAGAGTGGGATAGGTTTAATAACTACCCTAACCCTAACGCGTACCCTAATCCTAACCCGTACCCTAAACCGAGCCCTAACCCTCAAAGTAACCCTAACCCTAACCCTAACCCATAACCTATGCCGTACCCGAATCCGTACCCTAAGCCTTACCCTAACAATAACCCTAACCCTAATCCTAAGCTACCCTTGACTGCTTCTGCCTCCAATAGATTTCCTAAGCACTAGTGTTTTAAGGAACAGGTTAAAAAGAGAATCCTAATGTGATTTATTGATAATGTGTGTGTTCCTTATCTTCTCCTAGTGTCTAAACTCTTCTCCATGGCTGGACCCCCAAATAATATTCCTTGACGTGCTAAGGGGTATCTAGAGAGTGGGATAGGTTTAATAACTACCCTAACCCTAACGCGTACCCTAACCCTAACCCCTACCATAACCTTAACACGAACCCTAATCCTAACCCGTACCCTAAACCGAGCCCTAACCCTCAAATTAACCCTAACCCTAACCCTAAACCATACCCTACGCCGTACCCGAACCCGTACCCGAACCCGTACCCTAAGCCGTACCCTAACCCTAACCCTAACCCTAACCCTAACCCTAAGCTTCCCTTGACTGCTTCTGCCTCCAATAGATTTCCTAAGCACTAGTGTTTTAAGGAACAGGTTAAAAAGAGAATCCTAATGTGATTTCTTGATAATGGGTGTGTTCCTTATATTCTCCTAGTGTCTAAACTCTTCTCCATGGCTGGACACCCAAATAATATTCCTTGACGTGCTAAGGGGTATCTAGAGAGTGGGATAGGTTTAATAACTACCCTAACCCTAACGCGTACCCTAACCCTAACCCCTACCCTAACCCTAACACGTACCCTAATCCTAACCCGTAACCTAAACCGAGCCCTAACCCTCAAACTAACCCTAACCCTAACCCTAACCCATACCCTACGCCGTACCCGAAACCGTACCCAAACCCATAACCTAACACTAACCCTAACCCTAACCCTAACCCTAAGCTACCCTTGACTGCTTCTGCCTCAAATAGATTTCCTAAGCACTAGTGTTTTAAGGAACAGGTTAAAAAGAGAATCCTAATGTGATTTCTTGATAATGGGTGTGTTCTTTATCTTCTCCTAGTGTCTAAACTCTTCTCCATGGCTGGACACCCTAATAATATTCCTTGACGTGCTAAGGGGTATCTAGAGAGTGGGATAGGTTTAATAACTAACCTAACCCTAACGCGTACCCTAACCCTAACACGTACCCTAACCCTAACCCCTACCCTAACCCGAACACGTACCCTAATCCTAACCCGTACCCTAAACCAAGACCTAACCCTCAAACTAACCCTAACCCTAACCCTAACCCATACCATACGCCGTTCCCGAACCCGTACCCGAACCCGTACACTAAGTCGTACCCTAAAGCTAACCCTAACCCTAACCCTAACCCTAACCCTAAGCTACCCTTGACTGCTTCTGCCTCCAATAGATTTCCTAAGCACTAGTGTTTTAAGGAACAGGTTAAAAAGAGAATCCTAATGTGATTTCTTGATGACGGGTGTGTTCCTTATTTTCTCCTAGTGTCTAAACTCTTCTCCATTGCTGGACCCCCAAATAATATTCCTTGACGTGCTAAGGGGTATCTAGAGAGTGGGATAGGTTTAATAAATACCCTAACCCTAACGCATACCCTAACCCTAACCCCTACCCTAACCCTAACACGTACCCTAATCCTAACCCGTACCCTAAACCGAGCCCTAACCCTCAAACTAAACCTAACCCTAACCCTAACCCATACCCTATACCGTACCCGAAACCGTACCCGAACCCATACCCTAAGCCTTACCCTAACAATAACCCTAACCCTATCCATAACTCTAAGCTACCCTTGACTGCTTCTGCCTCCAATAGATTTACTAAGCACTAGTGTTTTAAGGAACAGGTTAAAAAGAGAATCCTAATGTGATTTCTTGATAATGGGTGTGTTCCTTATCTTCTCCTAGTGTATAAACTCTTCTCCATGGCTGGACCCCCAAATAATATTCCTTGACGTGCTAAGGGGTATCTAGAGAGTGGGATAGGTTTAATAACTACCCTAAGCTTAACGCGTACCCTAACCCTAACCCCTACCCTAACCCTAACACGAACCCTAATCCTAACTCGTGCCCTAAACCGAGCCCTAACCTTCAAACTAACCCTAACCCTAACCCTAACCCATACCCTACGCCGTACGCGAACCCGTACCCGAACCCGTACCCTAAGCCGTACCCTAACCCTAACCCTAACCCTAACCCTAACCCTAAGCTACCCTTGACTGCTTCTGCCTCCAATAGATTTCCTAAGCTCTAGTGTTTTAAGGAACAGGTTAAAAAGAGAATCCTAATGTGATTTCAGGATAATGGGTGTGTTCCTTATCTTCTCCTAGTGTCTAAACTCTTCTCCATGGCTGGACCCCCAAATAATATTCCTTGACGTGCTAAGGGGTATCTAGAGAGTGGGATAGGTTTAATAACTACCCTAACCTTAACGCGTACCCTAACCCTAACCCCTACCCTAACCCTAACACGAACCCTAATATTAACCCGTGCCCTAAACCGAGCCCTAAACTTCAAACTAACCCTAACCCTAACCCTAACCCATACCCTACGCCGTACACGAACCCGTACCCGAACCCGTACCCTAAGCCGTACCCTAAACCTAACCCTAACCCTAACCCTAACCCTAAGCTACCCTTGACTGCTTCTGCCTCCAATAGATTTCCTAAGCACTAGTGTTTTAAGGAACAGGTTAAAAAGAGAATCCTAATGTGATTTCAGGATAATGGATGTGTTCCTTATCTTCTCCTAGTGTCTAAACTCTTCTCCATGGCTGGACCCCCAAATAATATTCCTTGACGTGCTAAGGGGTATCTAGAGAGTGGGATAGGTTTAATAACTACCCTAACCTTAACGCGTACCCTAACCCTAACCCCTACCCTAACCCTAACACGAACCCTAATATTAACCCGTGCCCTAAACCGAGCCCTAACCTTCAAACTAACCCTAACCCTAACCCTAACCCATACCCTACGCCGTACACGAACCCGTACCCGAACCCGTAACCTAAGCCGTACCCTAAACCTAACCCTAACCCTAACCCTAACCCTAAGCTACCCTTGACTGCTTCTGCCTCCAATAGATTTCCTAAGCACTAGTGTATTAAGGAACAGGTTAAAAAGAGAATCCTAATGTGATTTCAGGATAATGGGTGTGTTCCTTATCTTCTCCTAGTGTCTAAACTCTTCTCCATGGCTGGACCCCCAAATAATATTCCTTGACGTGCTAAGGGGTATCTAGAGAGTGGGATAGGTTTAATAACTACCCTAAGCTTAACGCGTACCCTAACCCTAACCCCTACCCTAACCCTAACACGAACCCTAATCCTAACCCGTGCCCTAAACCGAGCCCTAACCTTCAAACTAACCCTAACCCTAACCCTAACCCATACCCTACGCCGTACGCGAACCCGTACCCGAACCCGTACCCTAAGCCGTACCCTAACCCTAACCCTAACCCTAACCCTAACCCTAAGCTACCCTTGACTGCTTCTGCCTCCAATAGATTTCCTAAGCACTAGTGTTTTAAGGAACAGGTTAAAAAGAGAATCCTAATGTGATTTCAGGATAATGGGTGTGTTCCTTATCTTCTCCTAGTGTCTAAACTCTTCTCCATGGCTGGACCCCCAAATAATATTCCTTGACGTGCTAAGGGGTATCTAGAGAGTGGGATACGTTTAATAACTACCCTAACCTTAACGCGTAACCTAACCCTAACCCCTACCCTAACCCTAACACGAACCCTAATATTAACCCGTGCCCTAAACCGAGCCCTAACCTTCAAACTAACCCTAACCCTAACCCTAACCCATACCCTACGCCGTACACGAACCCGTACCCGAACCCGTACCCTAAGCCGTACCCTAAACCTAACCCTAACCCTAACCCTAACCCTAAGCTACCCTTGACTGCTTCTGCCTCCAATAGATTTCCTAAGCACTAGTGTTTTAAGGAACAGGTAAAAAAGAGAATCCTAATGTGATTTCTTGATAATGGGTGTGTTCTTTATCTTCTCCTAGTGTCTAAACTCTTCTCCATGGCTGGACACCCTAATAATATTCCTTGACGTGCTAAGGGGTATCTAGAGAGTGGGATAGGTTTAATAACTACCCTAACCCTAACGCGTACCCTAACCCTAACACGTACCCTAACCCTAACCCCTACCCTAACCCGAACACGTACCCTAATCCTAACCCGTACCCTAAACCAAGCCCTAACCCTCAAATTAACCCTAACCCTAACCCTAACCCATACCATACGCCGTTCCCGAACCCGTACCCGAACCCGTACACTAAGTCGTACCCTAAAGCTAACCCTAACCCTAACCCTAACCCTAACCCTAAGCTACCCTTGACTGCTTCTGCCTCCAATAGATTTCCTAAGCACTAGTGTTTTAAGGAACAGGTTAAAAAGAGAATCCTAATGTGATTTCTTGATGACGGGTGTGTTCCTTATCTTCTCCTAGTGTCTAAACTCTTCTCCATTGCTGGACCCCCAAATAATATTCCTTGACGTGCTAAGGGGTATCTAGAGAGTGGGATAGGTTTAATAAATACCCTAACCCTAACGCATACCCTAACCCTAACCCCTACCCTAACCCTAACACGTACCCTAATCCTAACCCGTACCCTAAACCGAGCCCTAACCCTCAAACTAAACCTAACCCTAACCCTAACCCATACCCTATACCGTACCCGAAACCGTACCCGAACCCGTACCCTAAGCCTTACCCTAACAATAACCCTAACCCTATCCATAACTCTAAGCTACCCTTGACTGCTTCTGCCTCCAATAGATTTCCTAAGCACTAGTGTTTTAAGGAACAGGTTAAAAAGAGAATCCTAATGTGATTTCTTGATGACGGGTGTGTTCCTTATCTTCTCCTAGTGTCTAAACTCTTCTCCATTGCTGGACCCCCAAATAATATTCCTTGACGTGCTAAGGGGTATCTAGAGAGTGGGATAGGTTTAATAACTACCCTAACCCTAACGCGTACCCTAACCCTAACCCCTACCATAACCTTAACACGAACCCTAATCCTAACCCGTACCCTAAACCGAGCCCTAACCTTCAAACTAACCCCAACCCTAACCCATACCCTACGCCGTACACGAACCCGTACCCGAACCCGTACCCTAAGCCGTACCCTAACCCTAACCCTAACCCTAACCCTAACCCTAAGCTTCCCTTGACTGCTTCTGCCTCCAATAGATTTCCTAAGCACTAGTGTTTTAAGGAACAGGTTAAAAAGAGAATCCTAATGTGATTTCTTGATAATCGGTGTGTTCCTTATCTTCTCCTAGTGTCTAAACTCTTCTCCATGGCTGGACCCCCAAATAATATTCCTTGACGTGCTAAGGGGTATCTAGAGAGTGGGATAGGTTTAATAACTACCCTAACCCTAACGCGTACCCTAACCCTAACCCCTACCCTAACCCTAACACGAACCCTAATCCTAACCCGTACCCTAAACCGAGCCCTAACCTTCAAACTAACCCTAACCCTAACCCTAACCCATACCCTACGCCGTACACGAACCCGTACCTGAACCCGTACCCTAAGCCGTACCCTAACCCTAACCCTAACCCTAACCCTAACCCTATGCTACCCTTGACTGCTTCTGCCTCCAATAGATTTCCTAAGCACTAGTGTTTTAAGGAACAGGTTAAAAAGAGAATCCTAATGTGATTTCTTGATAATGGGTGTGTTCCTTATCTTCTCCTAGTGTCTAAACTCTTCTCCATGGCTGGACCCCCAAATAATATTCCTTGACGTGCTAAGGGGTATCTAGAGAGTGGGATAGGTTTAATAACTACCCTTACCCTAACGCGTACCCTAACCCTAACCTCTACCTTAACCCTAACACGTACACTAATCCTAACCCGTAACCTAAACCGAGCCCTAACCCTCAAATTAACCCTAACCCTAACCCTAAACCATACCCTACGCCGTACCCGAACCCGTACCCGAACCCGTACCCTAAGCCGTACCCTAACCCTAACCCTAACCCTAACCCTAACCCTAAGCTACCCTTGACTGCTTCTGCCTCCAATAGATTTCCTAAGCACTAGTGTATTAAGGAACAGGTTAAAAAGAGAATCCTAATGTGATTTCAGGATAATGGGTGTGTTCCTTATCTTCTCCTAGTGTCTAAACTCTTCTCCATGGCTGGACCCCCAAATAATATTCCTTGACGTGCTAAGGGGTATCTAGAGAGTGGGATAGGTTTAATAACTACCCTAACCTTAACGCGTACCCTAACCCTAACCCCTACCCTAACCCTAACACGAACCCTAATATTAACCCGTGCCCTAAACCGAGCCCTAACCTTCAAACTAACCCTAACCCTAACCCTAACCCATACCCTACGCCGTACACGAACCCGTAACCGAACCCGTACCCTAAGCCGTACCCTAAACCTAACCCTAACCCTAACCCTAACTCTAAGCAACCCTTGACTGCTTCTGCCTCCAATAGATTTCCTATGCACTAGTGTTTTAAGGAACAGGTAAAAAACAGAATCCTAATGTGATTTCTTGACAATGGGTGTGTTCTTTATCTTCTCCTAGTGTCTAAACTCTTCTCCATGGCTGGACACCCAAATAATATTCCTTGACGTGCTAAGGGGTATCTAGAGAGTGGGATAGGTTTAATAACTACCCTAACCCTAACGCGTACCCTAACCATAACACGTACCCTAACCCTAACCCCTACCCTAACCCGAACACGTACCCTAATCCTAACCCGTACCCTAAACCAAGCCCTAACCCTCAAACTAACCCTAACCCTAACCCTAACCCATACCATACGCCGTACCCGAACCCGTACACTAAGTCGTACCCTAAAGCTAACCCTAACCCTAACCCTAACCCTAACCCTAAGCTACCCTTGACTGCTTCTGCCTCCAATAGATTTCCTAAGCACTAGTGTTTTAAGGAACAGGTAAAAAAGAGAATCCTAATGTGATTTCTTGATAATGGGTGTGTTCCTTATCTTCTCCTAGTGTCTAAACTCTTCTCCATGGCTGGACACCCTAATAATATTCCTTGACGTGCTAAGGGGTATCTAGAGAGTGGGATAGGTTTAATAACTACCCTAACCCTAACGCGTACCCTAACCCTAACACGTACCCTAAGCCTAACCCCTACCCTAACCCGAACACGTACCCTAATCCTAACCCGTACCCTAAAACAAGACCTAACCCTCAAACTAACCCTAACCCTAACCCTAACCCATACCATACGCCGTACCCGAACCCGTACCCGAACCCTTACACTAAGCCGTACCCTAAAGCTAACCCTAACCCTAACCCTAACCCTAACCCTAAGCTACAGTTGACTGCTTCTGCCTCCAATAGATTTCCTAAGCACTAGTGTTTTAAGGAACAGGTTAAAAAGAGAATCCTAATGTGATTTCTTGATAATGGGTGTGTTCCTTATCTTCTCCTAGTGTCTAAACTCTTCTCCATGGCTGGACACCCAAATAATATTCCTTGACGTGCTAAGGGGTATCTAGAGAGTGGGATAGGTTTAATAACTACCTTAATCCTAACGCGTACCCTAACCCTAACCCCTACCCTAACCCTAACACGTACCCTAATCCTAACCCGTACCCTAAACCGAGCCCTAACCCTCAAACTAACCCTAACCCTAACCCTAACCCATACCCTATACCGTACCCGAAACCGTACCCGAACCCGTACCCTAAGCCTTACCCTAACAATAACCCTAACCCTAACCATAACTCTAAGCTACCCTTGACTGCTTCTGCCTCCAATAGATTTCCTAAGCACTAGTGTTTTAAGGAACAGGTTAAAAAGAGAATCCTAATGTGATTTCTTGATAATGGGTGTTTTCCTTATCTTCTCCTAGTGTCTAAACTCTTCTCCATGGCTGGACCCCCAAATAATATTCCTTGACGTGCTAAGGGGTATCTAGTGAGTGGGATAGGTTTAATAACTAACGTAACCCTAACGCGTACCCTAACCCTAACCCCTATCATAACGCTAACACGTACCCTTATCCTACCCCGTACCCTAAACCGAGCCCTAACCCTCAAACTAACCCTAACCCTAACCCTAACCCTAACCCTACGCCGTACATGAACCCGTACACGAACCAGTACTCTAAGCCGTACCCTAACCCTAACCCTAACCCTAACCCTAACCCTAACCCTAAGCTACCCTTGGCTGCTTCTGCCTCCAATAGATTTCCTAAGCACTAGTGTTTTAAGGAACAGGTTAAAAAGAGAATCCTAATGTGATTTCTTGATAATGGGTGTCTTCCTTATCTTCTCCTAGTGTCTAAACTCTTCTCCATGGCTGGACACCCAAATAATATTCCTTGACGTGCTAAGGGGTATCTAGAGAGTGGAATAGGTTTAATAACTACCCTAACCCTAACGCGTGCCCTAACCCTAACCCCTAACCTAACCCTAACACGTACCCTAATCCTAACCCGTAACCTAAACCGAGCCCTAACCCTCAAACTAACCCTAACACTAACCATAACCCATACCCTACGCCGTACCCGAACCCGTACCCGAACCCGTACCCTAAGCCGTACCCTAACCCTAACCCTAACCCTAACCCTAACCCTAAGCTACCCTTGACTGCTTCTGCCTCCAATAGATTTCCTAAGCACTAGTGTATTAAAGAACAGGTTAAAAAGAGAATCCTATTGTGATTTCAGTATAATGGGTGTGTTCCTTATCTTCTCCTAGTGTCTAAACTCTTCTCCATGGCTGGACCCCCAAATAATATTCCTTGACGTGCTAAGGGGTATCTAGAGAGTGGGATAGGTTTAATAACTACCCTAACCCTAACGCGTACCCTAACCCTAACACGTACCCTAATCCTAACACGTACCCTAAACCGAGCCCTAACCCTCAAACTAACCCTAACCCTAACCCTAACCCATACCCTATGCCGTACCCGAACCCGTACCCTAATCCTTACCCTAACAATAACACTAACCCTAACCCTAAGCTACCCTTGACTGCTTCTGCCTCCAATAGATTTCCTAAGCGCTAGTGTTTTAAGGAACAGGTTAAAAAGAGAATCCTAATGTGATTTCTTGATAATGTGTGTGTTACTTATCTTCTCCTAGTGTCTAAACTCTTCTCCATGGCTGGACCCCCAAATAATATTCCTTGACGTGCTAAGGGGTATCTAGAGAGTGGGATAGGTTTAATAACTACCCTAACCCTAACGCGTACCCTAACCCTAACCCCTACCATAACCTTAACACGAACCCTAATCCTAACCCGTACCCTAAACCGAGCCCTAACCTTCAAACTAACCCCAACCCTAACCCATACCCTACGCCGTACACGAACCCGTACCCGAACCCGTACCCTAAGCCGTACCCTAACCCTAACCCTAACCCTAACCCTAACCCTAAGCTTCCCTTGACTGCTTCTGCCTCCAATAGATTTCCTAAGCACTAGTGTTTTAAGGAACAGGTTAAAAAGAGAATCCTAATGTGATTTCTTGATAATCGGTGTGTTCCTTATCTTCTCCTAGTGTCTAAACTCTTCTCCATGGCTGGACCCCCAAATAATATTCCTTGACGTGCTAAGGGGTATCTAGAGAGTGGGATAGGTTTAATAACTACCCTAACCCTAACGCGTACCCTAACCCTAACCCCTACCCTAACCCTAACACGAACCCTAATCCTAACCCGTACCCTAAACCGAGCCCTAACCTTCAAACTAACCCTAACCCTAACCCTAACCCATACCCTACGCCGTACACGAACCCGTACCTGAACCCGTACCCTAAGCCGTACCCTAACCCTAACCCTAACCCTAACCCTAACCCTATGCTACCCTTGACTGCTTCTGCCTCCAATAGATTTCCTAAGCACTAGTGTTTTAAGGAACAGGTTAAAAAGAGAATCCTAATGTGATTTCTTGATAATGGGTGTGTTCCTTATCTTCTCCTAGTGTCTAAACTCTTCTCCATGGCTGGACCCCCAAATAATATTCCTTGACGTGCTAAGGGGTATCTAGAGAGTGGGATAGGTTTAATAACTACCCTTACCCTAACGCGTACCCTAACCCTAACCTCTACCTTAACCCTAACACGTACACTAATCCTAACCCGTAACCTAAACCGAGCCCTAACCCTCAAATTAACCCTAACCCTAACCCTAAACCATACCCTACGCCGTACCCGAACCCGTACCCGAACCCGTACCCTAAGCCGTACCCTAACCCTAACCCTAACCCTAACCCTAACCCTAAGCTACCCTTGACTGCTTCTGCCTCCAATAGATTTCCTAAGCACTAGTGTATTAAGGAACAGGTTAAAAAGAGAATCCTAATGTGATTTCAGGATAATGGGTGTGTTCCTTATCTTCTCCTAGTGTCTAAACTCTTCTCCATGGCTGGACCCCCAAATAATATTCCTTGACGTGCTAAGGGGTATCTAGAGAGTGGGATAGGTTTAATAACTACCCTAACCTTAACGCGTACCCTAACCCTAACCCCTACCCTAACCCTAACACGAACCCTAATATTAACCCGTGCCCTAAACCGAGCCCTAACCTTCAAACTAACCCTAACCCTAACCCTAACCCATACCCTACGCCGTACACGAACCCGTAACCGAACCCGTACCCTAAGCCGTACCCTAAACCTAACCCTAACCCTAACCCTAACTCTAAGCAACCCTTGACTGCTTCTGCCTCCAATAGATTTCCTATGCACTAGTGTTTTAAGGAACAGGTAAAAAACAGAATCCTAATGTGATTTCTTGACAATGGGTGTGTTCTTTATCTTCTCCTAGTGTCTAAACTCTTCTCCATGGCTGGACACCCAAATAATATTCCTTGACGTGCTAAGGGGTATCTAGAGAGTGGGATAGGTTTAATAACTACCCTAACCCTAACGCGTACCCTAACCATAACACGTACCCTAACCCTAACCCCTACCCTAACCCGAACACGTACCCTAATCCTAACCCGTACCCTAAACCAAGCCCTAACCCTCAAACTAACCCTAACCCTAACCCTAACCCATACCATACGCCGTACCCGAACCCGTACACTAAGTCGTACCCTAAAGCTAACCCTAACCCTAACCCTAACCCTAACCCTAAGCTACCCTTGACTGCTTCTGCCTCCAATAGATTTCCTAAGCACTAGTGTTTTAAGGAACAGGTAAAAAAGAGAATCCTAATGTGATTTCTTGATAATGGGTGTGTTCCTTATCTTCTCCTAGTGTCTAAACTCTTCTCCATGGCTGGACACCCTAATAATATTCCTTGACGTGCTAAGGGGTATCTAGAGAGTGGGATAGGTTTAATAACTACCCTAACCCTAACGCGTACCCTAACCCTAACACGTACCCTAAGCCTAACCCCTACCCTAACCCGAACACGTACCCTAATCCTAACCCGTACCCTAAAACAAGACCTAACCCTCAAACTAACCCTAACCCTAACCCTAACCCATACCATACGCCGTACCCGAACCCGTACCCGAACCCTTACACTAAGCCGTACCCTAAAGCTAACCCTAACCCTAACCCTAACCCTAACCCTAAGCTACAGTTGACTGCTTCTGCCTCCAATAGATTTCCTAAGCACTAGTGTTTTAAGGAACAGGTTAAAAAGAGAATCCTAATGTGATTTCTTGATAATGGGTGTGTTCCTTATCTTCTCCTAGTGTCTAAACTCTTCTCCATGGCTGGACACCCAAATAATATTCCTTGACGTGCTAAGGGGTATCTAGAGAGTGGGATAGGTTTAATAACTACCTTAATCCTAACGCGTACCCTAACCCTAACCCCTACCCTAACCCTAACACGTACCCTAATCCTAACCCGTACCCTAAACCGAGCCCTAACCCTCAAACTAACCCTAACCCTAACCCTAACCCATACCCTATACCGTACCCGAAACCGTACCCGAACCCGTACCCTAAGCCTTACCCTAACAATAACCCTAACCCTAACCATAACTCTAAGCTACCCTTGACTGCTTCTGCCTCCAATAGATTTCCTAAGCACTAGTGTTTTAAGGAACAGGTTAAAAAGAGAATCCTAATGTGATTTCTTGATAATGGGTGTTTTCCTTATCTTCTCCTAGTGTCTAAACTCTTCTCCATGGCTGGACCCCCAAATAATATTCCTTGACGTGCTAAGGGGTATCTAGTGAGTGGGATAGGTTTAATAACTAACGTAACCCTAACGCGTACCCTAACCCTAACCCCTATCATAACGCTAACACGTACCCTTATCCTACCCCGTACCCTAAACCGAGCCCTAACCCTCAAACTAACCCTAACCCTAACCCTAACCCTAACCCTACGCCGTACATGAACCCGTACACGAACCAGTACTCTAAGCCGTACCCTAACCCTAACCCTAACCCTAACCCTAACCCTAACCCTAAGCTACCCTTGGCTGCTTCTGCCTCCAATAGATTTCCTAAGCACTAGTGTTTTAAGGAACAGGTTAAAAAGAGAATCCTAATGTGATTTCTTGATAATGGGTGTCTTCCTTATCTTCTCCTAGTGTCTAAACTCTTCTCCATGGCTGGACACCCAAATAATATTCCTTGACGTGCTAAGGGGTATCTAGAGAGTGGAATAGGTTTAATAACTACCCTAACCCTAACGCGTGCCCTAACCCTAACCCCTAACCTAACCCTAACACGTACCCTAATCCTAACCCGTAACCTAAACCGAGCCCTAACCCTCAAACTAACCCTAACACTAACCATAACCCATACCCTACGCCGTACCCGAACCCGTACCCGAACCCGTACCCTAAGCCGTACCCTAACCCTAACCCTAACCCTAACCCTAACCCTAAGCTACCCTTGACTGCTTCTGCCTCCAATAGATTTCCTAAGCACTAGTGTATTAAAGAACAGGTTAAAAAGAGAATCCTATTGTGATTTCAGTATAATGGGTGTGTTCCTTATCTTCTCCTAGTGTCTAAACTCTTCTCCATGGCTGGACCCCCAAATAATATTCCTTGACGTGCTAAGGGGTATCTAGAGAGTGGGATAGGTTTAATAACTACCCTAACCCTAACGCGTACCCTAACCCTAACACGTACCCTAATCCTAACACGTACCCTAAACCGAGCCCTAACCCTCAAACTAACCCTAACCCTAACCCTAACCCATACCCTATGCCGTACCCGAACCCGTACCCTAATCCTTACCCTAACAATAACACTAACCCTAACCCTAAGCTACCCTTGACTGCTTCTGCCTCCAATAGATTTCCTAAGCGCTAGTGTTTTAAGGAACAGGTTAAAAAGAGAATCCTAATGTGATTTCTTGATAATGTGTGTGTTACTTATCTTCTCCTAGTGTCTAAACTCTTTTCCATGGCTGGACCCCCAAATAATATTCCTTGACGTGCTAAGGGGTATCTAGAGAGTGGGATAGGTTTAATAACTACCCTAACCCTAACGCGTACCCTAACCCTAACCCCTACCATAACCTTAACACGAACCCTAATCCTAACCCGTACCCTAAACCGAGCCCTAACCTTCAAACTAACCCCAACCCTAACCCATACCCTACGCCGTACACGAACCCGTACCCGAACCCGTACCCTAAGCCGTACCCTAACCCTAACCCTAACCCTAACCCTAACCCTAAGCTTCCCTTGACTGCTTCTGCCTCCAATAGATTTCCTAAGCACTAGTGTTTTAAGGAACAGGTTAAAAAGAGAATCCTAATGTGATTTCTTGATAATCGGTGTGTTCCTTATCTTCTCCTAGTGTCTAAACTCTTCTCCATGGCTGGACCCCCAAATAATATTCCTTGACGTGCTAAGGGGTATCTAGAGAGTGGGATAGGTTTAATAACTACCCTAACCCTAACGCGTACCCTAACCCTAACCCCTACCCTAACCCTAACACGAACCCTAATCCTAACCCGTACCCTAAACCGAGCCCTAACCTTCAAACTAACCCTAACCCTAACCCTAACCCATACCCTACGCCGTACACGAACCCGTACCTGAACCCGTACCCTAAGCCGTACCCTAACCCTAACCCTAACCCTAACCCTAACCCTAAGCTACCCTTGACTGCTTCTGCCTCCAATAGATTTCCTAAGCACTAGTGTTTTAAGGAACAGGTTAAAAAGAGAATCCTAATGTGATTTCTTGATAATAGGTGTGTTCCTTATCTTCTCCTAGTGTCTAAACTCTTCTCCATGGCTGGACACCCAAATAATATTCCTTGACGTGCTAATGGGTATCTAGAGAGTGGAATAGTTTTAATAACTACCCTAACCATAACACGTGCCCTAACCCTAACTCCTAACCTAACCCTAACACGTACCCTTATCCTAACCCGTAACCTAAACCGAGCCCTAACCCTCAAACTAACCCTAACACTAACCATAACCCATACCCTACGCCGTACCCGAACCCGTACCCGAACCCGTACCCTAAGCCGTACCCTAACCCTAACCCTAACCCTAACCCTAACCCTAAGCTACCCTTGACTGCTTCTGCCTCCAATAGATTTCCTAAGCACTAGTGTATTAAAGAACAGGTTAAAAAGAGAATCCTATTGTGATTTCAGGATAATGGGTGTGTTCCTTATCTTCTCCTAGTGTCTAAACTCTTCTCCATGGCTGGACCCCCAAATAATATTCCTTGACGTGCTAAGGGGTATCTAGAGAGTGGGATAGGTTTAATAACTACCCTAACCCTAACGCGTACCCTAATCCTAACCCGTACCCTAAACCGAGCCCTAACCCTCAAAGTAACCCTAACCCTAACCCTAACCCATAACCTATGCCGTACCCGAATCCGTACCCTAAGCCTTACCCTAACAATAACCCTAACCCTAATCCTAAGCTACCCTTGACTGCTTCTGCCTCCAATAGATTTCCTAAGCACTAGTGTTTTAAGGAACAGGTTAAAAAGAGAATCCTAATGTGATTTATTGATAATGTGTGTGTTCCTTATCTTCTCCTAGTGTCTAAACTCTTCTCCATGGCTGGACCCCCAAATAATATTCCTTGACGTGCTAAGGGGTATCTAGAGAGTGGGATAGGTTTAATAACTACCCTAACCCTAACGCGTACCCTAACCCTAACCCCTACCATAACCTTAACACGAACCCTAATCCTAACCCGTACCCTAAACCGAGCCCTAACCCTCAAATTAACCCTAACCCTAACCCTAAACCATACCCTACGCCGTACCCGAACCCGTACCCGAACCCGTACCCTAAGCCGTACCCTAACCCTAACCCTAACCCTAACCCTAACCCTAAGCTTCCCTTGACTGCTTCTGCCTCCAATAGATTTCCTAAGCACTAGTGTTTTAAGGAACAGGTTAAAAAGAGAATCCTAATGTGATTTCTTGATAATGGGTGTGTTCCTTATATTCTCCTAGTGTCTAAACTCTTCTCCATGGCTGGACACCCAAATAATATTCCTTGACGTGCTAAGGGGTATCTAGAGAGTGGGATAGGTTTAATAACTACCCTAACCCTAACGCGTACCCTAACCCTAACCCCTACCCTAACCCTAACACGTACCCTAATCCTAACCCGTAACCTAAACCGAGCCCTAACCCTCAAACTAACCCTAACCCTAACCCTAACCCATACCCTACGCCGTACCCGAAACCGTACCCAAACCCATAACCTAACACTAACCCTAACCCTAACCCTAACCCTAAGCTACCCTTGACTGCTTCTGCCTCAAATAGATTTCCTAAGCACTAGTGTTTTAAGGAACAGGTTAAAAAGAGAATCCTAATGTGATTTCTTGATAATGGGTGTGTTCTTTATCTTCTCCTAGTGTCTAAACTCTTCTCCATGGCTGGACACCCTAATAATATTCCTTGACGTGCTAAGGGGTATCTAGAGAGTGGGATAGGTTTAATAACTAACCTAACCCTAACGCGTACCCTAACCCTAACACGTACCCTAACCCTAACCCCTACCCTAACCCGAACACGTACCCTAATCCTAACCCGTACCCTAAACCAAGACCTAACCCTCAAACTAACCCTAACCCTAACCCTAACCCATACCATACGCCGTTCCCGAACCCGTACCCGAACCCGTACACTAAGTCGTACCCTAAAGCTAACCCTAACCCTAACCCTAACCCTAACCCTAAGCTACCCTTGACTGCTTCTGCCTCCAATAGATTTCCTAAGCACTAGTGTTTTAAGGAACAGGTTAAAAAGAGAATCCTAATGTGATTTCTTGATGACGGGTGTGTTCCTTATTTTCTCCTAGTGTCTAAACTCTTCTCCATTGCTGGACCCCCAAATAATATTCCTTGACGTGCTAAGGGGTATCTAGAGAGTGGGATAGGTTTAATAAATACCCTAACCCTAACGCATACCCTAACCCTAACCCCTACCCTAACCCTAACACGTACCCTAATCCTAACCCGTACCCTAAACCGAGCCCTAACCCTCAAACTAAACCTAACCCTAACCCTAACCCATACCCTATACCGTACCCGAAACCGTACCCGAACCCATACCCTAAGCCTTACCCTAACAATAACCCTAACCCTATCCATAACTCTAAGCTACCCTTGACTGCTTCTGCCTCCAATAGATTTACTAAGCACTAGTGTTTTAAGGAACAGGTTAAAAAGAGAATCCTAATGTGATTTCTTGATAATGGGTGTGTTCCTTATCTTCTCCTAGTGTATAAACTCTTCTCCATGGCTGGACCCCCAAATAATATTCCTTGACGTGCTAAGGGGTATCTAGAGAGTGGGATAGGTTTAATAACTACCCTAAGCTTAACGCGTACCCTAACCCTAACCCCTACCCTAACCCTAACACGAACCCTAATCCTAACTCGTGCCCTAAACCGAGCCCTAACCTTCAAACTAACCCTAACCCTAACCCTAACCCATACCCTACGCCGTACGCGAACCCGTACCCGAACCCGTACCCTAAGCCGTACCCTAACCCTAACCCTAACCCTAACCCTAACCCTAAGCTACCCTTGACTGCTTCTGCCTCCAATAGATTTCCTAAGCTCTAGTGTTTTAAGGAACAGGTTAAAAAGAGAATCCTAATGTGATTTCAGGATAATGGGTGTGTTCCTTATCTTCTCCTAGTGTCTAAACTCTTCTCCATGGCTGGACCCCCAAATAATATTCCTTGACGTGCTAAGGGGTATCTAGAGAGTGGGATAGGTTTAATAACTACCCTAACCTTAACGCGTACCCTAACCCTAACCCCTACCCTAACCCTAACACGAACCCTAATATTAACCCGTGCCCTAAACCGAGCCCTAAACTTCAAACTAACCCTAACCCTAACCCTAACCCATACCCTACGCCGTACACGAACCCGTACCCGAACCCGTACCCTAAGCCGTACCCTAAACCTAACCCTAACCCTAACCCTAACCCTAAGCTACCCTTGACTGCTTCTGCCTCCAATAAATTTCCTAAGCACTAGTGTTTTAAGGAACAGGTAAAAAAGAGAATCCTAATGTGATTTCTTGATAATGGGTGTGTTCTTTATCTTCTCCTAGTGTCTAAACTCTTCTCCATGGCTGGACACCCAAATAATATTCCTTGACGTGCTAAGGGGTATCTAGAGAAGTGGGATAGGTTTAATAACTACCCTAACCCTAACGCGTACCCTAACCCTAACACGTACCCTAACCCTAACCCCTACCCTAACCCGAACACGTACCCTAATCCTAACCCGTACCCTAAACCAAGCCCTAACCCTCAAACTAACCCTAACCCTAACCCTAACCCATACCATACTCCGTACCCGAACCCGTACCCGAACCCGTACACTAAGTCGTACCCTAAAGCTAACCCTAACCCTAACCCTAACCCTAACCCTAAGCTACCCTTGACTGCTTCTGCCTCCAATAGATTTCCTAAGCACTAGTGTTTTAAGGAACAGGTTAAAAAGAGAATCCTAATGTGATTTCTTGATGACGGGTGTGTTCCTTATCTTCTCCTAGTGTCTAAACTCTTCTCCATTGCTGGACCCCCAAATAATATTCCTTGACGTGCTAAGGGGTATCTAGAGAGTGGGATAGGTTTAATAAATACCCTAACCCTAACGCATACCCTAACCCTAACCCCTACCCTAACCCTAACACGTACCCTAATCCTAACCCGTACCCTAAACCGAGCCCTAACCCTCAAACTAACCCTAACCCTAACCCTAACCCATACCCTATACCGTACCCGAAACCGTACCCGAACCCGTACCCTAAGCCTTACCCTAACAATAACCCTAACCCTATCCATAACTCTAAGCTACCCTTGACTGCTTCTGCCTCCAATAGATTTCCTAAGCACTAGTGTTTTAAGGAACAGGTTAAAAAGAGAATCCTAATGTGATTTCTTGATAATGGGTGTGTTCCTTATCTTCTCCTAGTGTATAAACTCTTCTCCATGGCTGGACCCCCAAATAATATTCCTTGACGTGCTAAGGGGTATCTAGAGAGTGGGATAGGTTTAATAACTACCCTAAGCTTAACGCGTACCCTAACCCTAACCCCTACCCTAACCCTAACACGAACCCTAATCCTAACCCGTGCCCTAAACCGAGCCCTAACCTTCAAACTAACCCTAACCCTAACCCTAACCCATACCCTACGCTGTACGCGAACCCGTACCCGAACCCGTACCCTAAGCCGTACCCTAACCCTAACCCTAACCCTAACCCTAACCCTAAGCTACCCTTGACTGCTTCTGCCTCCAATAGATTTCCTAAGCACTAGTGTTTTAAGGAACAGGTAAAAAAGAGAATCCTAATGTGATTTCTTGATAATGGGTGTGTTCTTTTTCTTCTCCTAGTGTCTAAACTCTTCTCCATGGCTGGACACCCCAAATAATATTCCTTGACGTGCTAAGGGGTATCTAGAGAGTGGGATAGGTTTAATAACTACCCTAACCCTAACGCGTACCCTAACCCTAACACGTACCCTAACCCTAACCCCTACCCTAACCCGAACACGTACCCTTATCCTAACCCGTACCCTAAACCAAGCCCTAACCCTCAAAGTAACCCTAACCCTAACCCTAACCCATACCATACTCCGTACCCGAACCCGTACCCGAACCCGTACACTAAGTCGTACCCTAAAGCTAACCCTAACCCTAACCCTAACCCTAACCCTAAGCTACCCTTGACTGCTTCTGCCTCCAATAGATTTCCTAAGCACAAGTGTTTTAAGGAACAGGTTAAAAAGAGAATCCTAATGTGATTTCTTGATAATGGGTGTGTTCCTTATCTTCTCCTAGTGTCTAAACTCTTCTCCATGGCTGGACCCCCAAATAATATTCCTTGACGTGCAAAGGGGTATCTAGAGAGTGGGATAGGTTTTTAATAACTACCCTAACCCTAACGCGTACCATAACCCTAACCCCTACCCTAACCCCTAACACGTACCCTAATCCTAAGCCGAAACCTAAACCGAGCCCTAACCTTCAAACTAACCACCCTAACTCTAACCCATACCCTACGCCGTACACGAATCCGTACCCGAACCCGTACCCTATGCCGTACCCTAACTCTAGCCCTAACCCTAACCCTAACCCTAAGCTACCCTTGACTGCTTCTGCCTCCAATAGATTTCCTAAGCACTAGTGTTTTAAGGAACAGGTAAAAAAGAGAATCCTAATGTGATTTCTTGATAATGGGTGTGTTCCTTATCTTCTCCTAGTGTCTAAACTCTTCTCCATGGCTGGACACCCAAATAATATTCCTTGACGTGCTAAGGGGTATCTAGAGAGTGGGATAGGTTTAATAACTACCCTAACCCTAACGCGTACCCTAACCCTAACCCCTACCCTAACCCTAACACGTACCCTAATCCTAACCCGTACCCTAAACCGAGCCCTAACCCTCAAACTAACCCTAACCCTAACCTAACCCATATCCTACGCCATACCCAAACCCGTACCCGAACCCGTACCCGAAACCGTACCCTAAGCCGTACCCTAACCCTAACCCTAACCCTAAGCTACCCTTGACTGCTTCTGCCTCCAATAGATTTCCTAAGCACTAGTGTTTTAAGGAACAGGTTAAAAAGAGAATCCTAATGTGATTTCTTGATAATGGGTGTGTTCCTTATCTTCTCCTAGTGTCTAAACTCTTCTCCATGGCTGGACCCCCAAATAATATTCCTTGACGTGCTAAGGGGTATCTAGAGAGTGGGATAGGTTTAATAACTACCCTTACCCTAACGCGTACCCTAACCCTAACCTCTACCCTAACCCTAACACGAACCCTAATATTAACCCGTGCCCTAAACCGAGCCCTAACCTTCAAACTAACCCTAACCCTAACCCTAACCCATACCCTACGCCGTACACGAACCCGTAACCGAACCCGTACCCTAAGCCGTACCCTAAACCTAACCCTAACCCTAACCCTAACTCTAAGCAACCCTTGACTGCTTCTGCCTCCAATAGATTTCCTAAGCACTAGTGTTTTAAGGAACAGGTAAAAAAGAGAATCCTAATGTGATTTCTTGACAATGGGTGTGTTCTTTATCTTCTCCTAGTGTCTAAACTCTTCTCCATGGCTGGACACCCAAATAATATTCCTTGACGTGCTAAGGGGTATCTAGAGAGTGGGATAGGTTTAATAACTACCCTAACCCTAACGCGTACCCTAACCATAACACGTACCCTAACCCTAACCCCTACCCTAACCCGAACACGTACCCTAATCCTAACCCGTACCCTAAACCAAGCCCTAACCCTCAAACTAACCCTAACCCTAACCCTAACCCATACCATACGCCGTACCCGAACCCGTACACTAAGTCGTACCCTAAAGCTAACCCTAACCCTAACCCTAACCCTAACCCTAAGCTACCCTTGACTGCTTCTGCCTCCAATAGATTTCCTAAGCACAAGTGTTTTAAGGAACAGGTTAAAAAGAGAATCCTAATGTGATTTCTTGAGAATGGGTGTGTTCCTTATCTTCTCCTAGTGTCTAAACTCTTCTCCATGGCTGGACCCCCAAATAATATTCCTTGACGTGCTAAGGGGTATCTAGAGAGTGGGATAGGTTTAATAACTACCATAACCCTAACGCGTACCATAACCCTAACCCCTACCCTAACCCTAACACGTACCCTAATCCTAAGCCGAAACCTAAACCGAGCCCTAACCGTCAAACTAACCCTAACCCTAACTCTAACCCATACCCTACGCCGTACACGAACCCGTACCCGAACCCGTACCCTATGCCGTACCCTAACTCTAGCCCTAACCCTAACCCTAACCCTAAGCTACCCTTGACTGCTTCTGCCTCCAATAGATTTTCTAAGCACTAGTGTTTTAAGGAACAGGTAAAAAAGAGAATCCTAATGTGATTTCTTGATAATGGGTGTGTTCCTTATCTTCTCCTAGTGTCTAAACTCTTCTCCATGGCTGGACACCCTAATAATATTCCTTGACGTGCTAAGGGGTATCTAGAGAGTGGGATAGGTTTAATAACTACCCTAACCCTAACGCGTACCCTAACCCTAACACGTACCCTAAGCCTAACCCCTACCCTTACCCGAACACGTACCCTAATCCTAACCCGTACCCTAAAACTAGACCTAACCCTCAAACTAACCCTAACCCTAACCCTAACCCATACCATACGCCGTACCCGAACCCGTACCCGAACCCTTACACTAAGCCGTACCCTAAAGCTAACCCTAACCCTAACCCTAACCCTAACCCTAAGCTACAGTTGACTACTTCTGCCTCCAATAGATTTCCTAAGCACTAGTGTTTTAAGGAACAGGTTAAAAAGAGAATCCTAATGTGATTTCTTGATAATGGGTGTGTTCCTTATCTTCTCCTAGTGTCTAAACTCTTCTCCATGGCTGGACACCCAAATAATATTCCTTGACGTGCTAAGGGGTATCTAGAGAGTGGGATAGGCTTAATAACTACCCTAATCCTAACGCGTACCCTAACCCTAACCCCTACCCTAACCCTAACACGTACCCTAATCCTAACCCGTACCCTAAACCGAGCCCTAACCCTCAAACTAACCCTAACCCTAACCCTAACCCATACCCTATACCGTACCCGAACCCGTACCCGAACCCTTACCCTAACAATAACCCTAACCCTAACCCTAACCCTAAGCTATCCTTGACTGCTTCTGCCTCCAATAGATTTCCTAAGCACTAGTGTATTAAGGAACAGGTTCAAAAGAGAATCCTAATGTGATTTCTTGATAATGGGTGTGTTCCTTATCTTCTCCTAGTGTCTAAACTCTTCTACATGGCTGGACCCCCAAATAATATTCCTTGACGTGCTAAGGGGTATCTAGAGAGTGGGATAGGTTTAATAACTACCCTAACCCTAACGCGTACCCTAACCCTAACCCCTACCCTAACCCTAACACTAACCCTAATCCTAACCCGTGCCCTAAACCGAGCCCTAACCTTCAAACTAACCCTAACCCTAACCCTAACCCATACCCTACGCCGTACACGAACCCGTACCCGAACCCGTACCCTAAGCCGTACCCTAAAGCTAACCCTAACCCTAACCCTAACCCTAAGCTACCCTTGACTGCTTCTGCCTCCAATAGATTTCCTAAGCACTAGTGTTTTAAGGAACAGGTTAAAAAGAGAATCCTAACGTGATTTCTTGATAATGGGTGTATTCCTTATCTTCTCCTAGTGTCTAAACTCTTCTACATGGCTGGACCCCCAAATAATATTCCTTGACGTGCTAAGGGGTATCTAGAGAGTGGGATAGGTTTAATAACTATCCTAACCCTAACGCGTACCCTAACCCTAACACGTACCCTAACCCTAACCCCTACCCTAACCCTAACACGTACCCTAATCCTAACCCGTAACCTAAACCGAGCCCTAACCCTCAAACTAACCCTAACCCTAACCCTAACCCATACCCTACGCCGTACCCGAACCCGTACCCAAACCCGTACCCTAACACTAACCCTAACCCTAACCCTAAGCTACCCTTGACTGCTTCTGCCTCAAATAGATTTCCTAAGCACTAGTGTTTTAAGGAACAGGTTAAAAAGAGAATCCTAATGTGATTTCTTGATAATGGGTGTGTTCCTTATCTTCTCCTAGTGTCTAAACTCTTCTCTATGGCTGTACCCCCAAATAATATTCCTTGACGTGCTAAGGGGTATCTAGAGAGTGGGATAGGTTTAATAACTACCCTTACCCTAACGCGTACCCTAACCCTAAAACGTACCCTAACCCTAACCCCTACCCTAACCCGAACACGTACCCTAATCCTAACCCGTACCCTAAACCATGCCCTAACCCTCAAACTAACCCTAACCCTAACCCTAACCCATACCATACGCCGTACCCGAACCCGTACCCGAACCCGTACCCTAAGCCGTACCCTAAGCCGTACCCTAACCCTAACCCTAACCCTAAGCTACCCTTGACTGCTTCTGCCTCCAATAGATTTCCTAAGCACTAGTGTTTTAAGGAACAGGTTAAAAAGAGAATCCTAATGTGATTTCTTGATAATGGGTGTGTTCCTTATCTTCTCCTAGTGTCTAAACTCTTCTCCATGGCTGGACCCCCAAATAATATTCCTTGACGTGCTAAGGGGTATCTAGTGAGTGGGATAGGTTTAATAACTAAAGTAACCCTAACGCGTACCCTAACCCTAACCCCTATCATAACCCTAACACGTACCCTTATCCTACCCCGTACCCTAAACCGAACCCTAACCCTCAAACTAACCCTAACCCTAACCCTAACCCATACCCTATACCGTACCCGAACCCGTACCCGAACCCGTACCCTAAGCCTTACCCTAACAATAACCCTAATCCTAACCCTAACCCTAAGCTACCCTTGACTGCTTCTGCCTCCATTAGATTTCCTAAGCACTAGTGTTTTAAGGAACAGGTAAAAAAGAGAATCCTAATGTGATTTCTTGATAATGGGTGTGTTCCTAATCTTCTCCTAGTGTCTAAACTCTTCTCCATGGCTGGACCCCCAAATAATATTCCTTGACGTGCTAAGGGGTATCTAGAGAGTGGGATAGGTTTAATAACTACCCTAACCCTAACGCATACCCTAACCCTAACCTCTACCTTAACCCTAACACGTACACTAATCCTAACCCGTAACCTAAACCGAGCCCTAACCCTCAAACTAACCCTAACGCTAACCCTAAACCATACCCTACGCCGTACCCGAACCCGTACCCGAACCCGTACCCTAAGCCGTACCCTAACCCTAACCCTAACCCTAACCCTAACCCTAACCTACCCTTGACTGCTTCTGCCTCCAATAGATTTCCTAAGCACTAGTGTATTAAGGAACAGGTTAAAAAGAGAATCCTAATGTGATTTCAAGATAATGGGTGTGTTCCTTATCTTCTCCTAGTGTCTAAACTCTTCTCCATGGCTGGACACCCAAATAATATTCCTTGACGTGCTAAGGGGTATCTAGAGAGTGGGATAGGTTTAATAACTACCCTAACCCTAACGCGTACCCTAACCCTAACCCCTACCCTAACCCTAACACGAACCCTAATCCTAACCCATGCCCTAAACCGAGCCCTAACCTTCAAACTAACCCTAAGCCTAACCCTAACCCGTACCCTACGCCGTACACGAACCCGTACCCGAACCCGTACCCTAAGCCGTACCCTAACCCTAACCCTAACCCTAACCCTAACCCTAACCCTAAGCTACCCTTGACTGCTTCTGCCTCCAATAGATTTCCTAAGCACTAGTGTTTTAAGGAACAGGTTAAAAAGAGAATCCTAATGTGATTTCTTGATAATGGGTGTGTTCCTTATCTTCTCCTAGTGTCTAAACTCTTCTCCATGGCTGGACACCCAAATAATATTCCTTGACGTGCTAAGGGGTATCTAGAGAGTGGGATAGTTTTAATAACTACCCTAACCCTAACGCGTACCCTAACCCTAACCCCTACCCTAACCCTAACACGTACCCTAATCCTAACCCGTACCCTAAACCGAGCCCTAGCCCTCAAACTAACCCTAACCCTAACCCTAACCCATATCCTACGCCATACCCAAACCCGTACCCGAACCCGTACCAGAAACCGTACCCTAAGCCGTACCCTAACCCTAACCCTAACCCTAAGCTACCCTTGACTGCTTCTGCCTCCAATAGATTTCCTAAGCACTAGTGTTTTAAGGAACAGGTTAAAAAGAGAATCCTAATGTGATTTCTTGATAATGGGTTTGTTCGTTATTTTCTCCTAGTGTCTAAACTCTTCTCCATGGCTGGACCCCCAAATAATATTCCTTGACGTGCTAAGGGGTATCTAGAGAGTGGGATAGGTTTAATAACTACCCTAACCCTAACGCGTACCCGAACCCTAACCCCTACCCTAACCCTAACACGAACCCTAATCCTAACCCGTACCCTAAACCGAGCCCTAACCTTCAAACTAACCCTAACCCTAACCCTAACCCATACCCTACGCCGTACACGAACCCGTACCCGAACCCGTACCCTAAGCCGTACCCTAACCCTAACCCTAACCCTAACCCTAACCCTAAGCTACCCTTGACTGCTTCTGCCTCCAATAGATTTCCTAAGCACTAGTGTTTTAAGGAACAGGTTAAAAAGAGAATCCTAATGTGATTTCTTGATAATGGGTGTCTTCCTTATCTTCTCCTAGTGTCTAAACTCTTCTCCATGGCTGGACACCCAAATAATATTCCTTGACGTGCTAAGGGGTATCTAGAGAGTGGAATAGGTTTAATAACTACCCTAACCCTAACGCGTGCCCTAACCCTAACACCTAACCTAACCCTAACACGTACCCTAATCCTAACCCGTAACCTAAACCGAGCCCTAACCCTCAAACTAACCCTAACACTAACCATAACCCATACCCAACGCTGTACCCGAACCCGTACCCGAACCCGTACCCTAAGCCGTACCCTAACCCTAACCCTAACCCTAACCCTAACCCTAAGCTACCCTTGACTGCTTCTGCCTCCAATAGATTTCCTAAGCACTAGTGTATTAAAGAACAGGTTAAAAAGAGAATCCTATTGTGATTTCAGGATAATGGGTGTGTTCCTTATCTTCTCCTAGTGTCTAAACTCTTCTCCATGGCTGGACCCCCAAATAATATTCCTTGACGTGCTAAGGGGTATCTAGAGAGTGGGATAGGTTTAATAACTACCCTAACCCTAACGCGTACCCTAACCCTAACACGTACCCTAATCCTAACACGTACCCTAAACCGAGCCCTAACCCTCAAACTAACCCTAACCCTAACCCTAACCCATAACCTATGCCGTACCCGAACCCGTACCCTAAGCCTTACCCTAACAATAACCCTAACACTAACCCTAAGCTACCCTTGACTGCTTCTGCCTCCAATAGATTTCCTAAGCACTAGTGTTTTAAGGAACAGGTTAAAAAGAGAATCCTAATGTGATTTCTTGATAATGGGTGTGTTCCTTATCTTCTCCTAGTGTCTAAACTCTTCTCCATGGATGGACCCCCAAATAATATTCCTTGACGTGCTAAGGGGTATCTAGTGAGTGGGATAGGTTTAATAACTAACGTAACCCTAACGCGTACCCTAACCCTAACCCCTATCATAACCCTAACATGTACCCATATCCTACCCCGTACCCTAAACCGAGCCCTAACCCTCAAAGTAACCCTAACCCTAACCCTAACCCATACCCTATACCGTACCCGAACCCGTACCCGAACCCGTACCCTAAGCCTTACCCTAACAATAACCCTAACCCTAACCCTAACCCTGAGCTACCCTTGACTGCTTCTGCCTCCATTAGATTTCCTAAGCACTAGTGTTTTAAGGAACAGGTTAAAAAGAGAATCCTAATGTGATTTCTTGATAATGGGTGTGTTCCTTATCTTCTCCTAGTGTCTAAACTCTTCTCCATGGCTGGACCCCCAAATAATATTCCTTGACGTGCTAAGGGGTATCTAGAGAGTGGGATAGGTTTAATAACTACCCTAACCCTAACGCGTACCCTAACCCTAACCCCTACCCTAACCCTAACACGAACCCTAATCTTAACCCGTGCCCTAAACCGAGCCCTAACCTTCAAACTAACCCTAACCCTAACCCTAACCCGTACCCTACGCTGTACACGAACCCGTACCCGATCCCGTACCCTAAGCCGTACCCTAACCCTAACCCTAACCCTAACCCTAACCCTAACCCTAAGCTACGCTTGGCTGCTTCTGCCTCCAATAGATTTCCTAAGCACTAGTGTACTAAGGAACAGGTTAAAAAGAGAATCCTAATGTGATTTCAGGATAATGGGTGTGTTCCTTATCTTCTCCTAGTGTCTAAACTCTTCTCCATGGCTGGACACCCAAATAATATTCCTTGACGTGCTAAGGGGTATCTAGAGAGTGGGATAGGTTTAATAACTACCCTAACCCTAACGCGTACCCGAACCCTAACCCCTACGCTAACCCTAACACGAACCCTAATCCTAACCCGTACCCTAAACCGAGCCCTAACCTTCAAACTAACCCTAACCCTAACCCTAACCCATACCCTACGCCGTACACGAACCCGTACCCGAACCCGTACCCTAAGCCGTACCCTAACCCTAACCCTAACCCTAACCGTCACCCTAAGCTACCCTTGACTGCTTCTGCCTCCAATAGATTTCCTAAGCACTAGTGTTTTAAGGAACAGGTTAAAAAGAGAATCCTAATGTGATTTCTTGATAATGGGTGTCTTCCTTATCTTCTCCTAGTGTCTAAACTCTTCTCCATGGCTGGACACCCAAATAATATTCCTTGACGTGCTAAGGGGTATCTAGAGAGTGGAATAGGTTTAATAACTACCCTAACCCTAACGCGTGCCCTAACCCTAACCCCTAACCTAACCCTAACACGTACCCTAATCCTAACCCGTAACCTAAACCGAGCCCTAACCCTCAAACTAACCCTAACACTAACCATAACCCATACCCTACGCCGTACACGAACCCGTACCCGAACCCGTACCCTAAGCCGTACCCTAACCCTAACCCTAACCCTAACCCTAACCCTAAGCTACCCTTGACTGCTTCTGCCTCCAATAGATTTCCTAAGCACTAGTGTTTTAAGGAACAGGTTAAAAAGAGAATCCTATTGTGATTTCAGGATAATGGGTGTGTTCTTTATCTTCTCCTAGTGTCTAAACTCTTCTCCATGGCTGGACACCCAAATAATATTCCTTGACGTGCTAAGGGGTATCTAGAGAGTGGGATAGGTTTAATAACTACCCTAACCCTAACGCGTACCCTAACCCTAACACGTACCCTAACCCTAACCCCTACCCTAACCCGAACACGTACCCTAATCCTAACCCGTACCCTAAACCAAGCCCTAACCCTCAAACTAACCCTAACCCTAACCCTAACCCATACCATACTCCGTACCCGAACCCGTACCCGAACCCGTACACTAAGTCGTACCCTAAAGCTAACCCTAACCCTAACCCTAACCCTAACCCTAAGCTACCCTTGACTGCTTCTGCCTCCAATAGATTTCCTAAGCACTAGTGTTTTAAGGAACAGGTTAAAAAGAGAATCCTAATGTGATTTCTTGATGACGGGTGTGTTCCTTATCTTCTCCTAGTGTCTAAACTCTTCTCCATTGCTGGACCCCCAAATAATATTCCTTGACGTGCTAAGGGGTATCTAGAGAGTGGGATAGGTTTAATAAATACCCTAACCCTAACGCATACCCTAACCCTAACCCCTACCCTAACCCTAACACGTACCCTAATCCTAACCCGTACCCTAAACCGAGCCCTAACCCTCAAACTAACCCTAACCCTAACCCTAACCCATACCCTATACCGTACCCGAAACCGTACCCGAACCCGTACCCTAAGCCTTACCCTAACAATTACCCTAACCCTATCCATAACTCTAAGCTACCCTTGACTGCTTCTGCCTCCAATAGATTTCCTAAGCACTAGTGTTTTAAGGAACAGGTTAAAAAGAGAATCCTAATGTGATTTCTTGATAATGGGTGTGTTCCTTATCTTCTCCTAGTGTATAAACTCTTCTCCATGGCTGGACCCCCAAATAATATTCCTTGACGTGCTAAGGGGTATCTAGAGAGTGGGATAGGTTTAATAACTACCCTAACCCTAACGCGTACCCTAACCCTAACACGTACCCTAATCCTAACACGTACCCTAAACCGAGCCCTAACCCTCAAACTAACCCTAACCCTAACCCTAACCCATACCCTATGCCGTACCCGAACCCGTACCCTAAGCCTTACCCTAACAATAACACTAACCCTAACCCTAAGCTACCCTTGACTGCTTCTGCCTCCAATAGATTTCCTAAGCGCTAGTGTTTTAAGGAACAGGTTAAAAAGAGAATCCTAATGTGATTTCTTGATAATGTGTGTGTTACTTATCTTCTCCTAGTGTCTAAACTCTTCTCCATGGCTGGACCCCCAAATAATATTCCTTGACGTGCTAAGGGGTATCTAGAGAGTGGGATAGGTTTAATAACTACCCTAACCCTAACGCGTACCCTAACCCTAACCCCTACCATAACCTTAACACGAACCCTAATCCTAAACCGTACCCTAAACCGAGCCCTAACCTTCAAACTAACCCCAACCCTAACCCATACCCTACGCCGTACACGAACCCGTACCCGAACCCGTACCCTAAGCCGTACCCTAACCCTAACCCTAACCCTAACCCTAACCCTAAGCTTCCCTTGACTGCTTCTGCCTCCAATAGATTTCCTAAGCACTAGTGTTTTAAGGAACAGGTTAAAAAGAGAATCCTAATGTGATTTCTTGATAATCGGTGTGTTCCTTATCTTCTCCTAGTGTCTAAACTCTTCTCCATGGCTGGACCCCCAAATAATATTCCTTGACGTGCTAAGGGGTATCTAGAGAGTGGGATAGGTTTAATAACTACCCTAACCCTAACGCGTACCCTAACCCTAACCCCTACCCTAACCCTAACACGAACCCTAATCCTAACCCGTACCCTAAACCGAGCCCTAACCTTCAAACTAACCCTAACCCTAACCCTAACCCATACCCTACGCCGTACACGAACCCGTACCTGAACCCGTACCCTAAGCCGTACCCTAACCCTAACCCTAACCCTAACCCTAACCCTAAGCTACCCTTGACTGCTTCTGCCTCCAATAGATTTCCTAAGCACTAGTGTTTTAAGGAACAGGTTAAAAAGAGAATCCTAATGTGATTTCTTGATAATAGGTGTGTTCCTTATCTTCTCCTAGTGTCTAAACTCTTCTCCATGGCTGGACACCCAAATAATATTCCTTGACGTGCTAATGGGTATCTAGAGAGTGGAATAGTTTTAATAACTACCCTAACCATAACACGTGCCCTAACCCTAACCCCTAACCTAACCCTAACACGTACCCTTATCCTAACCCGTAACCTAAACCGAGCCCTAACCCTCAAACTAACCCTAACACTAACCATAACCCATACCCTACGCCGTACCCGAACCCGTACCCGAACCCGTACCCTAAGCCGTACCCTAACCCTAACCCTAACCCTAACCCTAACCCTAAGCTACCCTTGGCTGCTTCTGCCTCCAATAGATTTCCTAAGCACTAGTGTATTAAAGAACAGGTTAAAAAGAGAATCCTAATGTGATTTATTGATAATGTGTGTGTTCCTTATCTTCTCCTAGTGTCTAAACTCTTCTCCATGGCTGGACCCCCAAATAATATTCCTTGACGTGCTAAGGGGTATCTAGAGAGTGGGATAGGTTTAATAACTACCCTAACCCTAATGCGTACCCTAACCCTAACCCCTACCATAACCTTAACACGAACCCTAATCCTAACCCGTACCCTAAACCGAGCCCTAACCCTCAAATTAACCCTAACCCTAACCCTAAACCATACCCTACGCCGTACCCGAACCCGTACCCGAACCCGTACCCTAAGCCGTACCCTAACCCTAACCCTAACCCTAACCCTAACCCTAAGCTTCCCTTGACTGCTTCTGCCTCCAATAGATTTCCTAAGCACTAGTGTTTTAAGGAACAGGTTAAAAAGAGAATCCTAATGTGATTTCTTGATAATAGGTGTGTTCCTTATCTTCTCCTAGTGTCTAAACTCTTCTCCATGGCTGGACACCCAAATAATATTCCTTGACGTGCTAATGGGTATCTAGAGAGTGGAATAGTTTTAATAACTACCCTAACCATAACACGTGCCCTAACCCTAACCCCTAACCTAACCCTAACACGTACCCTTATCCTAACCCGTAACCTAAACCGAGCCCTAACCCTCAAACTAACCCTAACACTAACCATAACCCATACCCTACGCCGTACCCGAACCCGTACCCGAACCCGTACCCTAAGCCGTACCCTAACCCTAACCCTAACCCTAACCCTAACCCTAAGCTACCCTTGACTGCTTCTGCCTCCAATAGATTTCCTAAGCACTAGTGTATTAAAGAACAGGTTAAAAAGAGAATCCTATTGTGATTTCAGGATAATGGGTGTGTTCCTTATCTTCTCCTAGTGTCTAAACTCTTCTCCATGGCTGGACCCCCAAATAATATTCCTTGACGTGCTAAGGGGTATCTAGAGAGTGGGATAGGTTTAATAACTACCCTAACCCTAACGCGTACCCTAATCCTAACCCGTACCCTAAACCGAGCCCTAACCCTCAAAGTAACCCTAACCCTAACCCTAACCCATAACCTATGCCGTATCCGAATCCGTACCCTAAGCCTTACCCTAACAATAACCCTAACCCTAATCCTAAGCTACCCTTGACTGCTTCTGCCTCCAATAGATTTCCTAAGCACTAGTGTTTTAAGGAACAGGTTAAAAAGAGAATCCTAATGTGATTTATTGATAATGTGTGTGTTCCTTATCTTCTCCTAGTGTCTAAACTCTTCTCCATGGCTGGACCCCCAAATAATATTCCTTGACGTGCTAAGGGGTATCTAGAGAGTGGGATAGGTTTAATAACTACCCTAACCCTAACGCGTACCCTAACCCTAACCCCTACCATAACCTTAACACGAACCCTAATCCTAACCCGTACCCTAAACCGAGCCCTAACCCTCAAATTAACCCTAACCCTAACCCTAAACCATACCCTACGCCGTACCCGAACCCGTACCCGAACCCGTACCCTAAGCCGTACCCTAACCCTAACCCTAACCCTAACCCTAACCCTAAGCTTCCCTTGACTGCTTCTGCCTCCAATAGATTTCCTAAGCACTAGTGTTTTAAGGAACAGGTTAAAAAGAGAATCCTAATGTGATTTCTTGATAATGGGTGTGTTCCTTATATTCTCCTAGTGTCTAAACTCTTCTCCATGGCTGGACACCCAAATAATATTCCTTGACGTGCTAAGGGGTATCTAGAGAGTGGGATAGGTTTAATAACTACCCTAACCCTAACGCGTACCCTAACCCTAACCCCTACCCTAACCCTAACACGTACCCTAATCCTAACCCGTAAGCTAAACCGAGCCCTAACCCTCAAACTAACCCTAACCCTAACCCTAACCCATACCCTACGCCGTACCCGAAACCGTACCCAAACCCATAACCTAACACTAACCCTAACCCTAACCCTAACCCTAAGCTACCCTTGACTGCTTCTGCCTCAAATAGATTTCCTAAGCACTAGTGTTTTAAGGAACAGGTTAAAAAGAGAATCCTAATGTGATTTCTTGATAATGGGTGTGTTCTTTATCTTCTCCTAGTGTCTAAACTCTTCTCCATGGCTGGACACCCTAATAATATTCCTTGACGTGCTAAGGGGTATCTAGAGAGTGGGATAGGTTTAATAACTAACCTAACCCTAACGCGTACCCTAACCCTAACACGTACCCTAACCCTAACCCCTACCCTAACCCGAACACGTACCCTAATCCTAACCCGTACCCTAAACCAAGACCTAACCCTCAAACTAACCCTAACCCTAACCCTAACCCATACCATACGCCGTTCCCGAACCCGTACCCGAACCCGTACACTAAGTCGTACCCTAAAGCTAACCCTAACCCTAACCCTAACCCTAACCCTAAGCTACCCTTGACTGCTTCTGCCTCCAATAGATTTCCTAAGCACTAGTGTTTTAAGGAACAGGTTAAAAAGAGAATCCTAATGTGATTTCTTGATGACGGGTGTGTTCCTTATCTTCTCCTAGTGTCTAAACTCTTCTCCATTGCTGGACCCCCAAATAATATTCCTTGACGTGCTAAGGGGTATCTAGAGAGTGGGATAGGTTTAATAAATACCCTAACCCTAACGCATACCCTAACCCTAACCCCTACCCTAACCCTAACACGTACCCTAATCCTAACCCGTACCCTAAACCGAGCCCTAACCCTCAAACTAAACCTAACCCTAACCCTAACCCATACCCTATACCGTACCCGAAACCGTACCCGAACCCATACCCTAAGCCTTACCCTAACAATAACCCTAACCCTATCCATAACTCTAAGCTACCCTTGACTGCTTCTGCCTCCAATAGATTTACTAAGCACTAGTGTTTTAAGGAACAGGTTAAAAAGAGAATCCTAATGTGATTTCTTGATAATGGGTGTGTTCCTTATCTTCTCCTAGTGTATAAACTCTTCTCCATGGCTGGACCCCCAAATAATATTCCTTGACGTGCTAAGGGGTATCTAGAGAGTGGGATAGGTTTAATAACTACCCTAAGCTTAACGCGTACCCTAACCCTAACCCCTACCCTAACCCTAACACGAACCCTAATCCTAACTCGTGCCCTAAACCGAGCCCTAACCTTCAAACTAACCCTAACCCTAACCCTAACCCATACCCTACGCCGTACGCGAACCCGTACCCGAACCCGTACCCTAAGCCGTACCCTAACCCTAACCCTAACCCTAACCCTAACCCTAAGCTACCCTTGACTGCTTCTGCCTCCAATAGATTTCCTAAGCTCTAGTGTTTTAAGGAACAGGTTAAAAAGAGAATCCTAATGTGATTTCAGGATAATGGGTGTGTTCCTTATCTTCTCCTAGTGTCTAAACTCTTCTCCATGGCTGGACCCCCAAATAATATTCCTTGACGTGCTAAGGGGTATCTAGAGAGTGGGATAGGTTTAATAACTACCCTAACCTTAACGCGTACCCTAACCCTAACCCCTACCCTAACCCTAACACGAACCCTAATATTAACCCGTGCCCTAAACCGAGCCCTAAACTTCAAACTAACCCTAACCCTAACCCTAACCCATACCCTACGCCGTACACGAACCCGTACCCGAACCCGTACCCTAAGCCGTACCCTAAACCTAACCCTAACCCTAACCCTAACCCTAAGCTACCCTTGACTGCTTCTGCCTCCAATAAATTTCCTAAGCACTAGTGTTTTAAGGAACAGGTAAAAAAGAGAATCCTAATGTGATTTCTTGATAATGGGTGTGTTCTTTATCTTCTCCTAGTGTCTAAACTCTTCTCCATGGCTGGACACCCAAATAATATTCCTTGACGTGCTAAGGGGTATCTAGAGAGTGGGATAGGTTTAATAACTACCCTAACCCTAACGCGTACCCTAACCCTAACACGTACCCTAACCCTAACCCCTACCCTAACCCGAACACGTACCCTAATCCTAACCCGTACCCTAAACCAAGCCCTAACCCTCAAACTAACCCTAACCCTAACCCTAACCCATACCATACTCCGTACCCGAACCCGTACCCGAACCCGTACACTAAGTCGTACCCTAAAGCTAACCCTAACCCTAACCCTAACCCTAACCCTAAGCTACCCTTGACTGCTTCTGCCTCCAATAGATTTCCTAAGCACTAGTGTTTTAAGGAACAGGTTAAAAAGAGAATCCTAATGTGATTTCTTGATGACGGGTGTGTTCCTTATCTTCTCCTAGTGTCTAAACTCTTCTCCATTGCTGGACCCCCAAATAATATTCCTTGACGTGCTAAGGGGTATCTAGAGAGTGGGATAGGTTTAATAAATACCCTAACCCTAACGCATACCCTAACCCTAACCCCTACCCTAACCCTAACACGTACCCTAATCCTAACCCGTACCCTAAACCGAGCCCTAACCCTCAAACTAACCCTAACCCTAACCCTAACCCATACCCTATACCGTACCCGAAACCGTACCCGAACCCGTACCCTAAGCCTTACCCTAACAATAACCCTAACCCTATCCATAACTCTAAGCTACCCTTGACTGCTTCTGCCTCCAATAGATTTCCTAAGCACTAGTGTTTTAAGGAACAGGTTAAAAAGAGAATCCTAATGTGATTTCTTGATAATGGGTGTGTTCCTTATCTTCTCCTAGTGTATAAACTCTTCTCCATGGCTGGACCCCCAAATAATATTCCTTGACGTGCTAAGGGGTATCTAGAGAGTGGGATAGGTTTAATAACTACCCTAAGCTTAACGCGTACCCTAACCCTAACCCCTACCCTAACCCTAACACGAACCCTAATCCTAACCCGTGCCCTAAACCGAGCCCTAACCTTCAAACTAACCCTAACCCTAACCCTAACCCATACCCTACGCTGTACGCGAACCCGTACCCGAACCCGTACCCTAAGCCGTACCCTAACCCTAACCCTAACCCTAACCCTAACCCTAAGCTACCCTTGACTGCTTCTGCCTCCAATAGATTTCCTAAGCACTAGTGTTTTAAGGAACAGGTTAAAAAGAGAATCCTAATGTGATTTCAGGATAATGGGTGTGTTCCTTATCTTCTCCTAGTGTCTAAACTCTTCTCCATGGCTGGACCCCCAAATAATATTCCTTGACGTGCTAAGGGGTATCTAGAGAGTGGGATAGGTTTAATAACTACCCTAACCTTAACGCGTACCCTAACCCTAACCCCTACCCTAACCCTAACACGAATCCTAATATTAACCCGTGCCCTAAACCGAGCCCTAACCTTCAAACTAACCCTAACCCTAACCCGAACCCACACCCTACGCCGTACACGAACCCGTACCCGAACCCGTACCCTAAGCCGTACCCTAAACCTAACCCTAACCCTAACCCTAACCCTAAGCTACCCTTGACTGCTTCTGCCTCCAATAGATTTCCTAAGCACTAGTGTTTTAAGGAACAGGTAAAAAAGAGAATCCTAATGTGATTTCTTGATAATGGGTGTGTTCTTTTTCTTCTCCTAGTGTCTAAACTCTTCTCCATGGCTGGACACCCAAATAATATTCCTTGACGTGCTAAGGGGTATCTAGAGAGTGGGATAGGTTTAATAACTACCCTAACCCTAACGCGTACCCTAACCCTAACACGTACCCTAACCCTAACCCCTACCCTAACCCGAACACGTACCCTTATCCTAACCCGTACCCTAAACCAAGCCCTAACCCTCAAAGTAACCCTAACCCTAACCCTAACCCATACCATACTCCGTACCCGAACCCGTACCCGAACCCGTACACTAAGTCGTACCCTAAAGCTAACCCTAACCCTAACCCTAACCCTAACCCTAAGCTACCCTTGACTGCTTCTGCCTCCAATAGATTTCCTAAGCACAAGTGTTTTAAGGAACAGGTTAAAAAGAGAATCCTAATGTGATTTCTTGATAATGGGTGTGTTCCTTATCTTCTCCTAGTGTCTAAACTCTTCTCCATGGCTGGACCCCCAAATAATATTCCTTGACGTGCAAAGGGGTATCTAGAGAGTGGGATAGGTTTAATAACTACCCTAACCCTAACGCGTACCATAACCCTAACCCCTACCCTAACCCTAACACGTACCCTAATCCTAAGCCGAAACCTAAACCGAGCCCTAACCTTCAAACTAACCCTAACCCTAACTCTATCCCATACCCTACGCCGTACACGAATCCGTACCCGAACCCGTACCCTATGCCGTACCCTAACTCTAGCCCTAACCCTAACCCTAACCCTAAGCTACCCTTGACTGCTTCTGCCTCCAATAGATTTCCTAAGCACTAGTGTTTTAAGGAACAGGTAAAAAAGAGAATCCTAATGTGATTTCTTGATAATGGGTGTGTTCCTTATCTTCTCCTAGTGTCTAAACTCTTCTCCATGGCTGGACACCCAAATAATATTCCTTGACGTGCTAAGGGGTATCTAGAGAGTGGGATAGGTTTAATAACTACCCTAACCCTAACGCGTACCCTAACCCTAACCCCTACCCTAACCCTAACACGTACCCTAATCCTAACCCGTACCCTAAACCGAGCCCTAACCCTCAAACTAACCCTAACCCTAACCCTAACCCATATCCTACGCCATACCCAAACCCGTACCCGAACCCGTACCCGAAACCGTACCCTAAGCCGTACCCTAACCCTAACCCTAACCCTAAGCTACCCTTGACTGCTTCTGCCTCCAATAGATTTCCTAAGCACTAGTGTTTTAAGGAACAGGTTAAAAAGAGAATCCTAATGTGATTTCTTGATAATGGGTGTGTTCCTTATCTTCTCCTAGTGTCTAAACTCTTCTCCATGGCTGGACCCCCAAATAATATTCCTTGACGTGCTAAGGGGTATCTAGAGAGTGGGATAGGTTTAATAACTACCCTTACCCTAACGCGTACCCTAACCCTAACCTCTACCCTAACCCTAACACGAACCCTAATATTAACCCGTGCCCTAAACCGAGCCCTAACCTTCAAACTAACCCTAACCCTAACCCTAACCCATACCCTACGCCGTACACGAACCCGTAACCGAACCCGTACCCTAAGCCGTACCCTAAACCTAACCCTAACCCTAACCCTAACTCTAAGCAACCCTTGACTGCTTCTGCCTCCAATAGATTTCCTAAGCACTAGTGTTTTAAGGAACAGGTAAAAAAGAGAATCCTAATGTGATTTCTTGACAATGGGTGTGTTCTTTATCTTCTCCTAGTGTCTAAACTCTTCTCCATGGCTGGACACCCAAATAATATTCCTTGACGTGCTAAGGGGTATCTAGAGAGTGGGATAGGTTTAATAACTACCCTAACCCTAACGCGTACCCTAACCATAACACGTACCCTAACCCTAACCCCTACCCTAACCCGAACACGTACCCTAATCCTAACCCGTACCCTAAACCAAGCCCTAACCCTCAAACTAACCCTAACCCTAACCCTAACCCATACCATACGCCGTACCCGAACCCGTACACTAAGTCGTACCCTAAAGCTAACCCTAACCCTAACCCTAACCCTAACCCTAAGCTACCCTTGACTGCTTCTGCCTCCAATAGATTTCCTAAGCACAAGTGTTTTAAGGAACAGGTTAAAAAGAGAATCCTAATGTGATTTCTTGAGAATGGGTGTGTTCCTTATCTTCTCCTAGTGTCTAAACTCTTCTCCATGGCTGGACCCCCAAATAATATTCCTTGACGTGCTAAGGGGTATCTAGAGAGTGGGATAGGTTTAATAACTACCATAACCCTAACGCGTACCATAACCCTAACCCCTACCCTAACCCTAACACGTACCCTAATCCTAAGCCGAAACCTAAACCGAGCCCTAACCGTCAAACTAACCCTAACCCTAACTCTAACCCATACCCTACGCCGTACACGAACCCGTACCCGAACCCGTACCCTATGCCGTACCCTAACTCTAGCCCTAACCCTAACCCTAACCCTAAGCTACCCTTGACTGCTTCTGCCTCCAATAGATTTTCTAAGCACTAGTGTTTTAAGGAACAGGTAAAAAAGAGAATCCTAATGTGATTTCTTGATAATGGGTGTGTTCCTTATCTTCTCCTAGTGTCTAAACTCTTCTCCATGGCTGGACACCCTAATAATATTCCTTGACGTGCTAAGGGGTATCTAGAGAGTGGGATAGGTTTAATAACTACCCTAACCCTAACGCGTACCCTAACCCTAACACGTACCCTAAGCCTAACCCCTACCCTTACCCGAACACGTACCCTAATCCTAACCCGTACCCTAGAACAAGACCTAACCCTCAAACTAACCCTAACCCTAACCCTAACCCATACCATACGCCGTACCCGAACCCGTACCCGAACCCTTACACTAAGCCGTACCCTAAAGCTAACCCTAACCCTAACCCTAACCCTAACCCTAAGCTACAGTTGACTACTTCTGCCTCCAATAGATTTCCTAAGCACTAGTGTTTTAAGGAACAGGTTAAAAAGAGAATCCTAATGTGATTTCTTGATAATGGGTGTGTTCCTTATCTTCTCCTAGTGTCTAAACTCTTCTCCATGGCTGGACACCCAAATAATATTCCTTGACGTGCTAAGGGGTATCTAGAGAGTGGGATAGGCTTAATAACTACCCTAATCCTAACGCGTACCCTAACCCTAACCCCTACCCTAACCCTAACACGTACCCTAATCCTAACCCGTACCCTAAACCGAGCCCTAACCCTCAAACTAACCCTAACCCTAACCCTAACCCATACCCTATACCGTACCCGAACCCGTACCCGAACCCTTACCCTAACAATAACCCTAACCCTAACCCTAACCCTAAGCTATCCTTGACTGCTTCTGCCTCCAATAGATTTCCTAAGCACTAGTGTATTAAGGAACAGGTTAAAAAGAGAATCCTAATGTGATTTCTTGATAATGGGTGTGTTCCTTATCTTCTCCTAGTGTCTAAACTCTTCTACATGGCTGGACCCCCAAATAATATTCCTTGACGTGCTAAGGGGTATCTAGAGAGTGGGATAGGTTTAATAACTACCCTAACCCTAACGCGTACCCTAACCCTAACCCCTACCCTAACCCTAACACTAACCCTAATCCTAACCCGTGCCCTAAACCGAGCCCTAACCTTCAAACTAACCCTAACCCTAACCCTAACCCATACCCTACGCCGTACACGAACCCGTACCCGAACCCGTACCCTAAGCCGTACCCTAAAGCTAACCCTAACCCTAACCCTAACCCTAAGCTACCCTTGACTGCTTCTGCCTCCAATAGATTTCCTAAGCACTAGTGTTTTAAGGAACAGGTTAAAAAGAGAATCCTAACGTGATTTCTTGATAATGGGTGTATTCCTTATCTTCTCCTAGTGTCTAAACTCTTCTCCATGGCTGGACCCCCAAATAATATTCCTTGACGTGCTAAGGGGTATCTAGAGAGTGGGATAGGTTTAATAACTATCCTAACCCTAACGCGTACCCTAACCCTAACACGTACCCTAACCCTAACCCCTACCCTAACCCTAACACGTACCCTAATCCTAACCCGTAACCTAAACCGAGCCCTAACCCTCAAACTAACCCTAACCCTAACCCTAACCCATACCCTACGCCGTACCCGAACCCGTACCCAAACCCGTACCCTAACACTAACCCTAACCCTAACCCTAAGCTACCCTTGACTGCTTCTGCCTCAAATAGATTTCCTAAGCACTAGTGTTTTAAGGAACAGGTTAAAAAGAGAATCCTAATGTGATTTCTTGATAATGGGTGTGTTCCTTATCTTCTCCTAGTGTCTAAACTCTTCTCTATGGCTGTACCCCCAAATAATATTCCTTGACGTGCTAAGGGGTATCTAGAGAGTGGGATAGGTTTAATAACTACCCTTACCCTAACGCGTACCCTAACCCTAAAACGTACCCTAACCCTAACCCCTACCCTAACCCGAACACGTACCCTAATCCTAACCCGTACCCTAAACCATGCCCTAACCCTCAAACTAACCCTAACCCTAACCCTAACCCATACCATACGCCGTACCCGAACCCGTACCCGAACCCGTACCCTAAGCCGTACCCTAAGCCGTACCCTAACCCTAACCCTAACCCTAAGCTACCCTTGACTGCTTCTGCCTCCAATAGATTTCCTAAGCACTAGTGTTTTAAGGAACAGGTTAAAAAGAGAATCCTAATGTGATTTCTTGATAATGGGTGTGTTCCTTATCTTCTCCTAGTGTCTAAACTCTTCTCCATGGCTGGACCCCCAAATAATATTCCTTGACGTGCTAAGGGGTATCTAGTGAGTGGGATAGGTTTAATAACTAAAGTAACCCTAACGCGTACCCTAACCCTAACCCCTATCATAACCCTAACACGTACCCTTATCCTACCCCGTACCCTAAACCGAACCCTAACCCTCAAACTAACCCTAACCCTAACCCTAACCCATACCCTATACCGTACCCGAACCCGTACCCGAACCCGTACCCTAAGCCTTACCCTAACAATAACCCTAATCCTAACCCTAACCCTAAGCTACCCTTGACTGCTTCTGCCTCCATTAGATTTCCTAAGCACTAGTGTTTTAAGGAACAGGTAAAAAAGAGAATCCTAATGTGATTTCTTGATAATGGGTGTGTTCCTAATCTTCTCCTAGTGTCTAAACTCTTCTCCATGGCTGGACCCCCAAATAATATTCCTTGACGTGCTAAGGGGTATCTAGAGAGTGGGATAGGTTTAATAACTACCCTAACCCTAACGCATACCCTAACCCTAACCTCTACCTTAACCCTAACACGTACACTAATCCTAACCCGTAACCTAAACCGAGCCCTAACCCTCAAACTAACCCTAACGCTAACCCTAAACCATACCCTACGCCGTACCCGAACCCGTACCCGAACCCGTACCCTAAGCCGTACCCTAACCCTAACCCTAACCCTAACCCTAACCCTAACCTACCCTTGACTGCTTCTGCCTCCAATAGATTTCCTAAGCACTAGTGTATTAAGGAACAGGTTAAAAAGAGAATCCTAATGTGATTTCAAGATAATGGGTGTGTTCCTTATCTTCTCCTAGTGTCTAAACTCTTCTCCATGGCTGGACACCCAAATAATATTCCTTGACGTGCTAAGGGGTATCTAGAGAGTGGGATAGGTTTAATAACTACCCTAACCCTAACGCGTACCCTAACCCTAACCCCTACCCTAACCCTAACACGAACCCTAATCCTAACCCGTGCCCTAAACCGAGCCCTAACCTTCAAACTAACCCTAAGCCTAACCCTAACCCGTACCCTACGCCGTACACGAACCCGTACCCGAACCCGTACCCTAAGCCGTACCCTAACCCTAACCCTAACCCTAACCCTAACCCTAACCCTAAGCTACCCTTGACTGCTTCTGCCTCCAATAGATTTCCTAAGCACTAGTGTTTTAAGGAACAGGTTAAAAAGAGAATCCTAATGTGATTTCTTGATAATGGGTGTGTTCCTTATCTTCTCCTAGTGTCTAAACTCTTCTCCATGGCTGGACACCCAAATAATATTCCTTGACGTGCTAAGGGGTATCTAGAGAGTGGGATAGTTTTAATAACTACCCTAACCCTAACGCGTACCCTAACCCTAACCCCTACCCTAACCCTAACACGTACCCTAATCCTAACCCGTACCCTAAACCGAGCCCTAGCCCTCAAACTAACCCTAACCCTAACCCTAACCCATATCCTACGCCATACCCAAACCCGTACCCGAACCCGTACCAGAAACCGTACCCTAAGCCGTACCCTAACCCTAACCCTAACCCTAAGCTACCCTTGACTGCTTCTGCCTCCAATAGATTTCCTAAGCACTAGTGTTTTAAGGAACAGGTTAAAAAGAGAATCCTAATGTGATTTCTTGATAATGGGTTTGTTCGTTATTTTCTCCTAGTGTCTAAACTCTTCTCCATGGCTGGACCCCCAAATAATATTCCTTGACCTGCTAAGGGGTATCTAGAGAGTGGGATAGGTTTAATAACTACCCTAACCCTAACGCGTACCCGAACCCTAACCCCTACCCTAACCCTAACACGAACCCTAATCCTAACCCGTACCCTAAACCGAGCCCTAACCTTCAAACTAACCCTAACCCTAACCCTAACCCATACCCTACGCCGTACACGAACCCGTACCCGAACCCGTACCCTAAGCCGTACCCTAACCCTAACCCTAACCCTAACCCTAACCCTAAGCTACCCTTGACTGCTTCTGCCTCCAATAGATTTCCTAAGCACTAGTGTTTTAAGGAACAGGTTAAAAAGAGAATCCTAATGTGATTTCTTGATAATGGGTGTCTTCCTTATCTTCTCCTAGTGTCTAAACTCTTCTCCATGGCTGGACACCCAAATAATATTCCTTGACGTGCTAAGGGGTATCTAGAGAGTGGAATAGGTTTAATAACTACCCTAACCCTAACGCGTGCCCTAACCCTAACACCTAACCTAACCCTAACACGTACCCTAATCCTAACCCGTAAGCTAAACCGAGCCCTAACCCTCAAACTAACCCTAACACTAACCATAACCCATACCCTACGCTGTACCCGAACCCGTACCCGAACCCGTACCCTAAGCCGTACCCTAACCCTAACCCTAACCCTAACCCTAACCCTAAGCTACCCTTGACTGCTTCTGCCTCCAATAGATTTCCTAAGCACTAGTGTATTAAAGAACAGGTTAAAAAGAGAATCCTATTGTGATTTCAGGATAATGGGTGTGTTCCTTATCTTCTCCTAGTGTCTAAACTCTTCTCCATGGCTGGACCCCCAAATAATATTCCTTGACGTGCTAAGGGGTATCTAGAGAGTGGGATAGGTTTAATAACTACCCTAACCCTAACGTGTACCCTAACCCTAACACGTACCCTAATCCTAACACGTACCCTAAACCGAGCCCTAACCCTCAAACTAACCCTAACCCTAACCCTAACCCATAACCTATGCCGTACCCGAACCCGTACCCTAAGCCTTACCCTAACAATAACCCTAACACTAACCCTAAGCTACCCTTGACTGCTTCTGCCTCCAATAGATTTCCTAAGCACTAGTGTTTTAAGGAACAGGTTAAAAAGAGAATCCTAATGTGATTTCTTGATAATGGGTGTGTTCCTTATCTTCTCCTAGTGTCTAAACTCTTCTCCATGGCTGGACCCCCAAATAATATTCCTTGACGTGCTAAGGGGTATCTAGAGAGTGGGATAGGTTTAATAACTACCCTAACCCTAACGCGTACCCTAACCCTAACCCCTACCCTAACCCTAACACGAACCCTAATCTTAACCCGTGCCCTAAACCGAGCCCTAACCTTCAAACTAACCCTAACCCTAACCCTAACCCGTACCCTACGCTGTACACGAACCCGTACCCGATCCCGTACCCTAAGCCGTACCCTAACCCTAACCCTAACCCTAACCCTAACCCTAACCCTAAGCTACGCTTGGCTGCTTCTGCCTCCAATAGATTTCCTAAGCACTAGTGTACTAAGGAACAGGTTAAAAAGAGAATCCTAATGTGATTTCAGGATAATGGGTGTGTTCCTTATCTTCTCCTAGTGTCTAAACTCTTCTCCATGGCTGGACACCCAAATAATATTCCTTGACGTGCTAAGGGGTATCTAGAGAGTGGGATAGGTTTAATAACTACCCTAACCCTAACGCGTACCCGAACCCTAACCCCTACGCTAACCCTAACACGAACCCTAATCCTAACCCGTACCCTAAACCGAGCCCTAACCTTCAAACTAACCCTAACCCTAACCCTAACCCATACCCTACGCCGTACACGAACCCGTACCCGAACCCCTACCCTAAGCCGTACCCTAACCCTAACCCTAACCCTAACCGTCACCCTAAGCTACCCTTGACTGCTTCTGCCTCCAATAGATTTCCTAAGCACTAGTGTTTTAAGGAACAGGTTAAAAAGAGAATCCTAATGTGATTTCTTGATAATGGGTGTCTTCCTTATCTTCTCCTAGTGTCTAAACTCTTCTCCATGGCTGGACACCCAAATAATATTCCTTGACGTGCTAAGGGGTATCTAGAGAGTGGAATAGGTTTAATAACTACCCTAACCCTAACGCGTGCCCTAACCCTAACCCCTAACCTAACCCTAACACGTACCCTAATCCTAACCCGTAACCTAAACCGAGCCCTAACCCTCAAACTAACCCTAACACTAACCATAACCCATACCCTACGCCGTACACGAACCCGTACCCGAACCCGTACCCTAAGCCGTACCCTAACCCTAACCCTAACCCTAACCCTAACCCTAAGCTACCCTTGACTGCTTCTGCCTCCAATAGATTTCCTAAGCACTAGTGTTTTAAGGAACAGGTTAAAAAGAGAATCCTATTGTGATTTCAGGATAATGGGTGTGTTCTTTATCTTCTCCTAGTGTCTAAACTCTTCTCCATGGCTGGACACCCAAATAATATTCCTTGACGTGCTAAGGGGTATCTAGAGAGTGGGATAGGTTTAATAACTACCCTAACCCTAACGCGTACCCTAACCCTAACACGTACCCTAACCCTAACCCCTACCCTAACCCGAACACGTACCCTAATCCTAACCCGTACCCTAAACCAAGCCCTAACCCTCAAACTAACCCTAACCCTAACCCTAACCCATACCATACTCCGTACCCGAACCCGTACCCGAACCCGTACACTAAGTCGTACCCTAAAGCTAACCCTAACCCTAACCCTAACCCTAACCCTAAGCTACCCTTGACTGCTTCTGCCTCCAATAGATTTCCTAAGCACTAGTGTTTTAAGGAACAGGTTAAAAAGAGAATCCTAATGTGATTTCTTGATGACGGGTGTGTTCCTTATCTTCTCCTAGTGTCTAAACTCTTCTCCATTGCTGGACCCCCAAATAATATTCCTTGACGTGCTAAGGGGTATCTAGAGAGTGGGATAGGTTTAATAAATACCCTAACCCTAACGCATACCCTAACCCTAACCCCTACCCTAACCCTAACACGTACCCTAATCCTAACCCGTACCCTAATCCGAGCCCTAACCCTCAAACTAACCCTAACCCTAACCCTAACCCATACCCTATACCGTACCCGAAACCGTACCCGAACCCGTACCCTAAGCCTTACCCTAACAATAACCCTAACCCTATCCATAACTCTAAGCTACCCTTGACTGCTTCTGCCTCCAATAGATTTCCTAAGCACTAGTGTTTTAAGGAACAGGTTAAAAAGAGAATCCTAATGTGATTTCTTGATAATGGGTGTGTTCCTTATCTTCTCCTAGTGTATAAACTCTTCTCCATGGCTGGACCCCCAAATAATATTCCTTGACGTGCTAAGGGGTATCTAGAGAGTGGGATAGGTTTAATAACTACCCTAACCCTAACGCGTACCCTAACCCTAACACGTACCCTAATCCTAACACGTACCCTAAACCGAGCCCTAACCCTCAAACTAACCCTAACCCTAACCCTAACCCATACCCTATGCCGTACCCGAACCCGTACCCTAAGCCTTACCCTAACAATAACACTAACCCTAACCCTAAGCTACCCTTGACTGCTTCTGCCTCCAATAGATTTCCTAAGCGCTAGTGTTTTAAGGAACAGGTTAAAAAGAGAATCCTAATGTGATTTCTTGATAATGTGTGTGTTACTTATCTTCTCCTAGTGTCTAAACTCTTCTCCATGGCTGGACCCCCAAATAATATTCCTTGACGTGCTAAGGGGTATCTAGAGAGTGGGATAGGTTTAATAACTACCCTAACCCTAACGCGTACCCTAACCCTAACCCCTACCATAACCTTAACACGAACCCTAATCCTAAACCGTACCCTAAACCGAGCCCTAACCTTCAAACTAACCCCAACCCTAACCCATACCCTACGCCGTACACGAACCCGTACCCGAACCCGTACCCTAAGCCGTACCCTAACCCTAACCCTAACCCTAACCCTAACCCTAAGCTTCCCTTGACTGCTTCTGCCTCCAATAGATTTCCTAAGCACTAGTGTTTTAAGGAACAGGTTAAAAAGAGAATCCTAATGTGATTTCTTGATAATCGGTGTGTTCCTTATCTTCTCCTAGTGTCTAAACTCTTCTCCATGGCTGGACCCCCAAATAATATTCCTTGACGTGCTAAGGGGTATCTAGAGAGTGGGATAGGTTTAATAACTACCCTAACCCTAACGCGTACCCTAACCCTAACCCCTACCCTAACCCTAACACGAACCCTAATCCTAACCCGTACCCTAAACCGAGCCCTAACCTTCAAACTAACCCTAACCCTAACCCTAACACATACCCTACGCCGTACACGAACCCGTACCTGAACCCGTACCCTAAGCCGTACCCTAACCCTAACCCTAACCCTAACCCTAACCCTAAGCTACCCTTGACTGCTTCTGCCTCCAATAGATTTCCTAAGCACTAGTGTTTTAAGGAACAGGTTAAAAAGAGAATCCTAATGTGATTTCTTGATAATAGGTGTGTTCCTTATCTTCTCCTAGTGTCTAAACTCTTCTCCATGGCTGGACACCCAAATAATATTCCTTGACGTGCTAATGGGTATCTAGAGAGTGGAATAGTTTTAATAACTACCCTAACCATAACACGTGCCCTAACCCTAACCCCTAACCTAACCCTAACACGTACCCTTATCCTAACCCGTAACCTAAACCGAGCCCTAACCCTCAAACTAACCCTAACACTAACCATAACCCATACCCTACGCCGTACCCGAACCCGTACCCGAACCCGTACCCTAAGCCGTACCCTAACCCTAACCCTAACCCTAACCCTAACCCTAAGCTACCCTTGGCTGCTTCTGCCTGCAATAGATTTCCTAAGCACTAGTGTATTAAAGAACAGGTTAAAAAGAGAATCCTAATGTGATTTATTGATAATGTGTGTGTTCCTTATCTTCTCCTAGTGTCTAAACTCTTCTCCATGGCTGGACCCCCAAATAATATTCCTTGACGTGCTAAGGGGTATCTAGAGAGTGGGATAGGTTTAATAACTACCCTAACCCTAATGCGTACCCTAACCCTAACCCCTACCATAACCTTAACACGAACCCTAATCCTAACCCGTACCCTAAACCGAGCCCTAACCCTCAAATTAACCCTAACCCTAACCCTAAACCATACCCTATGCCGTACCCGAACCCGTACCCGAACCCGTACCCTAAGCCGTACCCTAACCCTAACCCTAACCCTAACCCTAACCCTAAGCTTCCCTTGACTGCTTCTGCCTCCAATAGATTTCCTAAGCACTAGTGTTTTAAGGAACAGGTTAAAAAGAGAATCCTAATGTGATTTCTTGATAATGGGTGTGTTCCTTATATTCTCCTAGTGTCTAAACTCTTCTCCATGGCTGGACACCCAAATAATATTCCTTGACGTGCTAAGGGGTATCTAGAGAGTGGGATAGGTTTAATAACTACCCTAACCCTAACGCTTACCCTAACCCTAACCCCTACCCTAACCCTAACACGTACCCTAATCCTAACCCGTAACCTAAACCGAGCCCTAACCCTCAAACTAACCCTAACCCTAACCCTAACCCATACCCTACGCCGTACCCGAAACCGTACCCAAACCCATACCCTAACACTAACCCTAACCCTAACCCTAACCCTAAGCTACCCTTGACTGCTTCTGCCTCAAATAGATTTCCTAAGCACTAGTGTTTTAAGGAACAGGTTAAAAAGAGAATCCTAATGTGATTTCTTGATAATGGGTGTGTTCCTTATCTTCTCCTAGTGTCTAAACTCTTCTCCATGGCTGGACCCCCAAATAATATTCCTTGACGTGCTAAGGGGTATCTAGATAGTGGGATAGGTTTAATAACTACCCTAAGCTTAACGCGTACCCTAACCCTAACCCCTACCCTAACCCTAACACGAACCCTAATCCTAACCCGTGCCCTAAACCGAGCCCTAACCTTCAAACTAACCCTAACACTAACCCTAACCCATACCCTACGCCGTACGCGAACCCGTACCCGAAACCGTACCCTAAGCCGTACCCTAACCCTAACCCTAACCCTAACCCTTAGCTACCCTTGACTGCTTCTGCCTCCAATAGATTTCCTAAGCACTAGTGTTTTAAGGAACAGGTTAAAAAGAGAATCCTAATGTGATTTCAGGATAATGGATGTGTTCCTTATCTTCTCCTAGTGTCTAAACTCTTCTCCATGGCTGGACCCCCAAATAATATTCCTTGACGTGCTAAGGGGTATCTAGAGAGTGGGATAGGTTTAATAACTACCCTAACCTTAACGCGTACCCTAACCCTAACCCCTACCCTAACCCTTACACGAACCCTAATATTAACCCGTGCCCTAAACCGAGCCCTAACCTTCAAACTAACCCTAACCCTAACCCTAACCCATACCCTACGCCGTACACGAACCCGTACCCGAACCCGTAACCTAAGCCGTACCCTAAACCTAACCCTAACCCTAACCCTAACCCTAAGCTACCCTTGACTGCTTCTGCCTCCAATAGATTTCCTAAGCACTAGTGTATTAAGGAACAGGTTAAAAAGAGAATCCTAATGTGATTTCAGGATAATGGGTGTGTTCCTTATCTTCTCCTAGTGTCTAAACTCTTCTCCATGGCTGGACCCCCAAATAATATTCCTTGACGTGCTAAGGGGTATCTAGAGAGTGGGATAGGTTTAATAACTACCCTAAGCTTAACGCGTACCCTAACCCTAACCCCTACCCTAACCCTAACACGAACCCTAATCCTAACCCGTGCCCTAAACCGAGCCCTAACCTTCAAACTAACCCTAACCCTAACCCTAACCCATACCCTATGCCGTACGCGAACCCGTACCCGAACCCGTACCCTAAGCCGTACCCTAACCCTAACCCTAACCCTAACCCTAACCCTAAGCTACCCTTGACTGCTTCTGCCTCCAATAGATTTCCTAAGCACTAGTGTTTTAAGGAACAGGTTAAAAAGAGAATCCTAATGTGATTTCAGGATAATGGGTGTGTTCCTTATCTTCTCCTAGTGTCTAAACTCTTCTCCATGGCTGGACCCCCAAATAATATTCCTTGACGTGCTAAGGGGTATCTAGAGAGTGGGATACGTTTAATAACTACCCTAACCTTAACGCGTACCCTAACCCTAACCCCTACCCTAACCCTAACACGAACCCTAATATTAACCCGTGCCCTAAACCGAGCCCTAACCTTCAAACTAACCCTAACCCTAACCCTAACCCATACCCTACGCCGTACACGAACCCGTACCCGAACCCGTACCCTAAGCCGTACCCTAAACCTAACCCTAACCCTAACCCTAACCCTAAGCTACCCTTGACTGCTTCTGCCTCCAATAGATTTCCTAAGCACTAGTGTTTTAAGGAACAGGTAAAAAAGAGAATCCTAATGTGATTTCTTGATAATGGGTGTGTTCTTTATCTTCTCCTAGTGTCTAAACTCTTCTCCATGGCTGGACACCCTAATAATATTCCTTGACGTGCTAAGGGGTATCTAGAGAGTGGGATAGGTTTAATAACTAACCTAACCCTAACGCGTACCCTAACCCTAACACGTACCCTAACCCTAACCCCTACCCTAACACGAACACGTACCCTAATCCTAACCCGTACCCTAAACCAAGACCTAACCCTCAAACTAACCCTAACCCTAACCCTAACACATACCATACGCCGTTCCCGAACCCGTACCCGAACCCGTACACTAAGTCGTACCCTAAAGCTAACCCTAACCCTAACCCTAACCCTAACCCTAAGCTACCCTTGACTGCTTCTGCCTCCAATAGATTTCCTAAGCACTAGTGTTTTAAGGAACAGGTTAAAAAGAGAATCCTAATGTGATTTCTTGATGACGGGTGTGTTCCTTATCTTCTCCTAGTGTCTAAACTCTTCTCCATTGCTGGACCCCCAAATAATATTCCTTGACGTGCTAAGGGGTATCTAGAGAGTGGGATAGGTTTAATAAATACCCTAACCCTAACGCATACCCTAACCCTAACCCCTACCCTAACCCTAACACGTACCCTAATCCTAACCCGTACCCTAATCCGAGCCCTAACCCTCAAACTAACCCTAACCCTAACCCTAACCCATACCCTATACCGTACCCGAAACCGTACCCGAACCCGTACCCTAAGCCTTACCCTAACAATAACCCTAACCCTATCCATAACTCTAAGCTACCCTTGACTGCTTCTGCCTCCAATAGATTTCCTAAGCACTAGTGTTTTAAGGAACAGGTTAAAAAGAGAATCCTAATGTGATTTCTTGATAATGGGTGTGTTCCTTATCTTCTCCTAGTGTATAAACTCTTCTCCATGGCTGGACCCCCAAATAATATTCCTTGACGTGCTAAGGGGTATCTAGAGAGTGGGATAGGTTTAATAACTACCCTAAGCTTAACGCGTACCCTAACCCTAACCCCTACCCTAACCCTAACACGAACCCTAATCCTAACTCGTGCCCTAAACCGAGCCCTAACCTTCAAACTAACCCTAACCCTAACCCTAACCCATACCCTACGCCGTACGCGAACCCGTACCCGAACCCGTACCCTAAGCCGTACCCTAACCCTAACCCTAACCCTAACCCTAACCCTAAGCTACCCTTGACTGCTTCTGCCTCCAATAGATTTCCTAAGCTCTAGTGTTTTAAGGAACAGGTTAAAAAGAGAATCCTAATGTGATTTCTTGATAATGGGTGTCTTCCTTATCTTCTCCTAGTGTCTAAACTCTTCTCCATGGCTGGACACCCAAATAATATTCCTTGACGTGCTAAGGGGTATCTAGAGAGTGGAATAGGTTTAATAACTACCCTAACCCTAACGCGTGCCCTAACCCTAACCCCTAACCTAACCCTAACACGTACCCTAATCCTAACCCGTAACCTAAACCGAGCCCTAACCCTCAAACTAACCCTAACACTAACCATAACCCATACCCTACGCCGTACACGAACCCGTACCCGAACCCGTACCCTAAGCCGTACCCTAACCCTAACCCTAACCCTAACCCTAACCCTAAGCTACCCTTGACTGCTTCTGCCTCCAATAGATTTCCTAAGCACTAGTGTTTTAAGGAACAGTTTAAAAAGAGAATCCTATTGTGATTTCAGGATAATGGGTGTGTTCTTTATCTTCTCCTAGTGTCTAAACTCTTCTCCATGGCTGGACACCCAAATAATATTCCTTGACGTGCTAAGGGGTATCTAGAGAGTGGGATAGGTTTAATAACTACCCTAACCCTAACGCGTACCCTAACCCTAACACGTACCCTAACCCTAACCCCTACCCTAACCCGAACACGTACCCTAATCCTAACCCGTACCCTAAACCAAGCCCTAACCCTCAAACTAACCCTAACCCTAACCCTAACCCATACCATACTCCGTACCCGAACCCGTACCCGAACCCGTACACTAAGTCGTACCCTAAAGCTAACCCTAACCCTAACCCTAACCCTAACCCTAAGCTACCCTTGACTGCTTCTGCCTCCAATAGATTTCCTAAGCACTAGTGTTTTAAGGAACAGGTTAAAAAGAGAATCCTAATGTGATTTCTTGATGACGGGTGTGTTCCTTATCTTCTCCTAGTGTCTAAACTCTTCTCCATTGCTGGACCCCCAAATAATATTCCTTGACGTGCTAAGGGGTATCTAGAGAGTGGGATAGGTTTAATAAATACCCTAACCCTAACGCATACCCTAACCCTAACCCCTACCCTAACCCTAACACGTACCCTAATCCTAACCCGTACCCTAATCCGAGCCCTAACCCTCAAACTAACCCTAACCCTAACCCTAACCCATACCCTATACCGTACCCGAAACCGTACCCGAACCCGTACCCTAAGCCTTACCCTAACAATAACCCTAACCCTATCCATAACTCTAAGCTACCCTTGACTGCTTCTGCCTCCAATAGATTTCCTAAGCACTAGTGTTTTAAGGAACAGGTTAAAAAGAGAATCCTAATGTGATTTCTTGATAATGGGTGTGTTCCTTATCTTCTCCTAGTGTATAAACTCTTCTCCATGGCTGGACCCCCAAATAATATTCCTTGACGTGCTAAGGGGTATCTAGAGAGTGGGATAGGTTTAATAACTACCCTAACCCTAACGCGTACCCTAACCCTAACACGTACCCTAATCCTAACACGTACCCTAAACCGAGCCCTAACCCTCAAACTAACCCTAACCCTAACCCTAACCCATACCCTATGCCGTACCCGAACCCGTACCCTAAGCCTTACCCTAACAATAACACTAACCCTAACCCTAAGCTACCCTTGACTGCTTCTGCCTCCAATAGATTTCCTAAGCGCTAGTGTTTTAAGGAACAGGTTAAAAAGAGAATCCTAATGTGATTTCTTGATAATGTGTGTGTTACTTATCTTCTCCTAGTGTCTAAACTCTTCTCCATGGCTGGACCCCCAAATAATATTCCTTGACGTGCTAAGGGGTATCTAGAGAGTGGGATAGGTTTAATAACTACCCTAACCCTAACGCGTACCCTAACCCTAACCCCTACCATAACCTTAACACGAACCCTAATCCTAAACCGTACCCTAAACCGAGCCCTAACCTTCAAACTAACCCCAACCCTAACCCATACCCTACGCCGTACACGAACCCGTACCCGAACCCGTACCCTAAGCCGTACCCTAACCCTAACCCTAACCCTAACCCTAACCCTAAGCTTCCCTTGACTGCTTCTGCCTCCAATAGATTTCCTAAGCACTAGTGTTTTAAGGAACAGGTTAAAAAGAGAATCCTAATGTGATTTCTTGATAATCGGTGTGTTCCTTATCTTCTCCTAGTGTCTAAACTCTTCTCCATGGCTGGACCCCCAAATAATATTCCTTGACGTGCTAAGGGGTATCTAGAGAGTGGGATAGGTTTAATAACTACCCTAACCCTAACGCGTACCCTAACCCTAACCCCTACCCTAACCCTAACACGAACCCTAATCCTAACCCGTACCCTAAACCGAGCCCTAACCTTCAAACTAACCCTAACCCTAACCCTAACACATACCCTACGCCGTACACGAACCCGTACCTGAACCCGTACCCTAAGCCGTACCCTAACCCTAACCCTAACCCTAACCCTAACCCTAAGCTACCCTTGACTGCTTCTGCCTCCAATAGATTTCCTAAGCACTAGTGTTTTAAGGAACAGGTTAAAAAGAGAATCCTAATGTGATTTCTTGATAATAGGTGTGTTCCTTATCTTCTCCTAGTGTCTAAACTCTTCTCCATGGCTGGACACCCAAATAATATTCCTTGACGTGCTAATGGGTATCTAGAGAGTGGAATAGTTTTAATAACTACCCTAACCATAACACGTGCCCTAACCCTAACCCCTAACCTAACCCTAACACGTACCCTTATCCTAACCCGTAACCTAAACCGAGCCCTAACCCTCAAACTAACCCTAACACTAACCATAACCCATACCCTACGCCGTACCCGAACCCGTACCCGAACCCGTACCCTAAGCCGTACCCTAACCCTAACCCTAACCCTAACCCTAACCCTAAGCTACCCTTGGCTGCTTCTGCCTCCAATAGATTTCCTAAGCACTAGTGTATTAAAGAACAGGTTAAAAAGAGAATCCTAATGTGATTTATTGATAATGTGTGTGTTCCTTATCTTCTCCTAGTGTCTAAACTCTTCTCCATGGCTGGACCCCCAAATAATATTCCTTGACGTGCTAAGGGGTATCTAGAGAGTGGGATAGGTTTAATAACTACCCTAACCCTAATGCGTACCCTAACCCTAACCCCTACCATAACCTTAACACGAACCCTAATCCTAACCCGTACCCTAAACCGAGCCCTAACCCTCAAATTAACCCTAACCCTAACCCTAAACCATACCCTATGCCGTACCCGAACCCGTACCCGAACCCGTACCCTAAGCCGTACCCTAACCCTAACCCTAACCCTAACCCTAACCCTAAGCTTCCCTTGACTGCTTCTGCCTCCAATAGATTTCCTAAGCACTAGTGTTTTAAGGAACAGGTTAAAAAGAGAATCCTAATGTGATTTCTTGATAATGGGTGTGTTCCTTATATTCTCCTAGTGTCTAAACTCTTCTCCATGGCTGGACACCCAAATAATATTCCTTGACGTGCTAAGGGGTATCTAGAGAGTGGGATAGGTTTAATAACTACCCTAACCCTAACGCTTACCCTAACCCTAACCCCTACCCTAACCCTAACACGTACCCTAATCCTAACCCGTAACCTAAACCGAGCCCTAACCCTCAAACTAACCCTAACCCTAACCCTAACCCATACCCTACGCCGTACCCGAAACCGTACCCAAACCCATACCCTAACACTAACCCTAACCCTAACCCTAACCCTAAGCTACCCTTGACTGCTTCTGCCTCAAATAGATTTCCTAAGCACTAGTGTTTTAAGGAACAGGTTAAAAAGAGAATCCTAATGTGATTTCTTGATAATGGGTGTGTTCCTTATCTTCTCCTAGTGTCTAAACTCTTCTCCATGGCTGGACCCCCAAATAATATTCCTTGACGTGCTAAGGGGTATCTAGAGAGTGGGATAGGTTTAATAACTACCCTAAGCTTAACGCGTACCCTAACCCTAACCCCTACCCTAACCCTAACACGAACCCTAATCCTAACCCGTGCCCTAAACCGAGCCCTAACCTTCAAACTAACCCTAACACTAACCCTAACCCATACCCTACGCCGTACGCGAACCCGTACCCGAAACCGTACCCTAAGCCGTACCCTAACCCTAACCCTAACCCTAACCCTTAGCTACCCTTGACTGCTTCTGCCTCCAATAGATTTCCTAAGCACTAGTGTTTTAAGGAACAGGTTAAAAAGAGAATCCTAATGTGATTTCAGGATAATGGATGTGTTCCTTATCTTCTCCTAGTGTCTAAACTCTTCTCCATGGCTGGACCCCCAAATAATATTCCTTGACGTGCTAAGGGGTATCTAGAGAGTGGGATAGGTTTAATAACTACCCTAACCTTAACGCGTACCCTAACCCTAACCCCTACCCTAACCCTTACACGAACCCTAATATTAACCCGTGCCCTAAACCGAGCCCTAACCTTCAAACTAACCCTAACCCTAACCCTAACCCATACCCTACGCCGTACACGAACCCGTACCCGAACCCGTAACCTAAGCCGTACCCTAAACCTAACCCTAACCCTAACCCTAACCCTAAGCTACCCTTGACTGCTTCTGCCTCCAATAGATTTCCTAAGCACTAGTGTATTAAGGAACAGGTTAAAAAGAGAATCCTAATGTGATTTCAGGATAATGGGTGTGTTCCTTATCTTCTCCTAGTGTCTAAACTCTTCTCCATGGCTGGACCCCCAAATAATATTCCTTGACGTGCTAAGGGGTATCTAGAGAGTGGGATAGGTTTAATAACTACCCTAAGCTTAACGCGTACCCTAACCCTAACCCCTACCCTAACCCTAACACGAACCCTAATCCTAACCCGTGCCCTAAACCGAGCCCTAACCTTCAAACTAACCCTAACCCTAACCCTAACCCATACCCTATGCCGTACGCGAACCCGTACCCGAACCCGTACCCTAAGCCGTACCCTAACCCTAACCCTAACCCTAACCCTAACCCTAAGCTACCCTTGACTGCTTCTGCCTCCAATAGATTTCCTAAGCACTAGTGTTTTAAGGAACAGGTTAAAAAGAGAATCCTAATGTGATTTCAGGATAATGGGTGTGTTCCTTATCTTCTCCTAGTGTCTAAACTCTTCTCCATGGCTGGACCCCCAAATAATATTCCTTGACGTGCTAAGGGGTATCTAGAGAGTGGGATACGTTTAATAACTACCCTAACCTTAACGCGTACCCTAACCCTAACCCCTACCCTAACCCTAACACGAACCCTAATATTAACCCGTGCCCTAAACCGAGCCCTAACCTTCAAACTAACCCTAACCCTAACCCTAACCCATACCCTACGCCGTACACGAACCCGTACCCGAACCCGTACCCTAAGCCGTACCCTAAACCTAACCCTAACCCTAACCCTAACCCTAAGCTACCCTTGACTGCTTCTGCCTCCAATAGATTTCCTAAGCACTAGTGTTTTAAGGAACAGGTAAAAAAGAGAATCCTAATGTGATTTCTTGATAATGGGTGTGTTCTTTATCTTCTCCTAGTGTCTAAACTCTTCTCCATGGCTGGACACCCTAATAATATTCCTTGACGTGCTAAGGGGTATCTAGAGAGTGGGATAGGTTTAATAACTAACCTAACCCTAACGCGTACCCTAACCCTAACACGTACCCTAACCCTAACCCCTACCCTAACCCGAACACGTACCCTAATCCTAACCCGTACCCTAAACCAAGACCTAACCCTCAAACTAACCCTAACCCTAACCCTAACACATACCATACGCCGTTCCCGAACCCGTACCCGAACCCGTACACTAAGTCGTACCCTAAAGCTAACCCTAACCCTAACCCTAACCCTAACCCTAAGCTACCCTTGACTGCTTCTGCCTCCAATAGATTTCCTAAGCACTAGTGTTTTAAGGAACAGGTTAAAAAGAGAATCCTAATGTGATTTCTTGATGACGGGTGTGTTCCTTATCTTCTCCTAGTGTCTAAACTCTTCTCCATTGCTGGACCCCCAAATAATATTCCTTGACGTGCTAAGGGGTATCTAGAGAGTGGGATAGGTTTAATAAATACCCTAACCCTAACGCATACCCTAACCCTAACCCCTACCCTAACCCTAACACGTACCCTAATCCTAACCCGTACCCTAAACCGAGCCCTAACCCTCAAACTAAACCTAACCCTAACCCTAACCCATACCCTATACCGTACCCGAAACCGTACCCGAACCCATACCCTAAGCCTTACCCTAACAATAACCCTAACCCTATCCATAACTCTAAGCTACCCTTGACTGCTTCTGCCTCCAATAGATTTCCTAAGCACTAGTGTTTTAAGGAACAGGTTAAAAAGAGAATCCTAATGTGATTTCTTGATAATGGGTGTGTTCCTTATCTTCTCCTAGTGTATAAACTCTTCTCCATGGCTGGACCCCCAAATAATATTCCTTGACGTGCTAAGGGGTATCTAGAGAGTGGGATAGGTTTAATAACTACCCTAAGCTTAACGCGTACCCTAACCCTAACCCCTACCCTAACCCTAACACGAACCCTAATCCTAACTCGTGCCCTAAACCGAGCCCTAACCTTCAAACTAACCCTAACCCTAACCCTAACCCATACCCTACGCCGTACGCGAACCCGTACCCGAACCCGTACCCTAAGCCGTACCCTAACCCTAACCCTAACCCTAACCCTAACCCTAAGCTACCCTTGACTGCTTCTGCCTCCAATAGATTTCCTAAGCTCTAGTGTTTTAAGGAACAGGTTAAAAAGAGAATCCTAATGTGATTTCAGGATAATGGGTGTGTTCCTTATCTTCTCCTAGTGTCTAAACTCTTCTCCATGGCTGGACCCCCAAATAATATTCCTTGACGTGCTAAGGGGTATCTAGAGAGTGGGATAGGTTTAATAACTACCCTAACCTTAACGCGTACCCTAACCCTAACCCCTACCCTAACCCTAACACGAACCCTAATATTAACCCGTGCCCTAAACCGAGCCCTAAACTTCAAACTAACCCTAACCCTAACCCCAACCCATACCCTACGCCGTACACGAACCCGTACCCGAACCCGTACCCTAAGCCGTACCCTAAACCTAACCCTAACCCTAACCCTAACCCTAAGCTACCCTTGACTGCTTCTGCCTCCAATAGATTTCCTAAGCACTAGTGTTTTAAGGAACAGGTAAAAAAGAGAATCCTAATGTGATTTCTTGATAATGGGTGTGTTCTTTATCTTCTCCTAGTGTCTAAACTCTTCTCCATGGCTGGACACCCAAATAATATTCCTTGACGTGCTAAGGGGTATCTAGAGAGTGGGATAGGTTTAATAACTACCCTAACCCTAACGCGTACCCTAACCCTAACACGTACCCTAACCCTAACCCCTACCCTAACCCGAACACGTACCCTAATCCTAACCCGTACCCTAAACCAAGCCCTAACCCTCAAACTAACCCTAACCCTAACCCTAACCCATACCATACTCCGTACCCGAACCCATACCCGAACCCGTACACTAAGTCGTACCCTAAAGCTAACCCTAACCCTAACCCTAACCCTAACCCTAAGCTACCCTTGACTGCTTCTGCCTCCAATAGATTTCCTAAGCACTAGTGTTTTAAGGAACAGGTTAAAAAGAGAATCCTAATGTGATTTCTTGATGACGGGTGTGTTCCTTATCTTCTCCTAGTGTCTAAACTCTTCTCCATTGCTGGACCCCCAAATAATATTCCTTGACGTGCTAAGGGGTATCTAGAGAGTGGGATAGGTTTAATAAATACCCTAACCCTAACGCATACCCTAACCCTAACCCCTACCCTAACCCTAACACGTACCCTAATCCTAACCCGTACCCTAAACCGAGCCCTAACCCTCAAACTAACCCTAACCCTAACCCTAACACATACCCTATACCGTACCCGAAACCGTACCCGAACCCGTACCCTAAACCTTACCCTAACAATAACCCTAACCCTATCCATAACTCTAAGCTACCCTTGACTGCTTCTGCCTCCAATAGATTTCCTAAGCACTAGTGTTTTAAGGAACAGGTTAAAAAGAGAATCCTAATGTGATTTCTTGATAATGGGTGTGTTCCTTATCTTCTCCTAGTGTATAAACTCTTCTCCATGGCTGGACCCCCAAATAATATTCCTTGACGTGCTAAGGGGTATCTAGAGAGTGGGATAGGTTTAATAACTACCCTAAGCTTAACGCGTACCCTAACCCTAACCCCTACCCTAACCCTAACACGAACCCTAATCCTAACCCGTGCCCTAAACCGAGCCCTAACCTTCAAACTAACCCTAACCCTAACCCTAACCCATACCCTACGCTGTACGCGAACCCGTACCCGAACCCGTACCCTAAGCCGTACCCTAACCCTAACCCTAACCCTAACCCTAACCCTAAGCTACCCTTGACTGCTTCTGCCTCCAATAGATTTCCTAAGCACTAGTGTTTTAAGGAACAGGTTAAAAAGAGAATCCTAATGTGATTTCAGGATAATGGGTGTGTTCCTTATCTTCTCCTAGTGTCTAAACTCTTCTCCATGGCTGGACCCCCAAATAATATTCCTTGACGTGCTAAGGGGTATCTAGAGAGTGGGATAGGTTTAATAACTACCCTAACCTTAACGCGTACCCTAACCCTAACCCCTACCCTAACCCTAACACGAATCCTAATATTAACCCGTGCCCTAAACCGAGCCCTAACCTTCAAACTAACCCTAACCCTAACCCTAACCCACACCCTACGCCGTACACGAACCCGTACCCGAACCCGTACCCTAAGCCGTACCCTAACCCTAACCCTAACCCTAACCCTAACCCTAAGCTACCCTTGACTGCTTCTGCCTCCAATAGATTTCCTAAGCACTAGTGTTTTAAGGAACAGGTAAAAAAGAGAATCCTAATGTGATTTCTTGATAATGGGTGTGTTCTTTATCTTCTCCTAGTGTCTAAACTCTTCTCCATGGCTGGACACCCAAATAATATTCCTTGACGTGCTAAGGGGTATCTAGAGAGTGGGATAGGTTTAATAACTACCCTAACCCTAACGCGTACCCTAACCCTAACACGTACCCTAACCCTAACCCCTACCCTAACCCGAACACGTACCCTTATCCTAACCCGTACCCTAAACCAAGCCCTAACCCTCAAACTAACCCTAACCCTAACCCTAACCCATACCATACTCCGTACCCGAACCCGTACCCGAACCCGTACACTAAGTCGTACCCTAAAGCTAACCCTAAACCTAACCCTAACCCTAACCCTAAGCTACCCTTGACTGCTTCTGCCTCCAATAGATTTCCTAAGCACAAGTGTTTTAAGGAACAGGTTAAAAAGAGAATCCTAATGTGATTTCTTGATAATGGGTGTGTTCCTTATCTTCTCCTAGTGTCTAAACTCTTCTCCATGGCTGGACCCCCAAATAATATTCCTTGACGTGCAAAGGGGTATCTAGAGAGTGGGATAGGTTTAATAACTACCCTAACCCTAACGCGTACCATAACCCTAACCCCTACCCTAACCCTAACACCTACCCTAATCCTAAGCCGAAACCTAAACCGAGCCCTAACCTTCAAACTAACCCTAACCCTAACTCTAACCCATACCCTACGCCGTACACGAATCCGTACCCGAACCCGTACCCTATGCCGTACCCTAACTCTAGCCCTAACCCTAACACTAACCCTAAGCTACCCTTGACTGCTTCTGCCTCCAATAGATTTCCTAAGCACTAGTGTTTTAAGGAACAGGTAAAAAAGAGAATCCTAATGTGATTTCTTGATAATGGGTGTGTTCCTTATCTTCTCCTAGTGTCTAAACTCTTCTCCATGGCTGGACACCCAAATAATATTCCTTGACGTGCTAAGGGGTATCTAGAGAGTGGGATAGGTTTAATAACTACCCTAACCCTAACGCGTACCCTAACCCTAACCCCTACCCTAACCCTAACACGTACCCTAATCCTAACCCGTACCCTAAACCGAGCCCTAACCCTCAAACTAACCCTAACCCTAACCCTAACCCATATCCTACGCCATACCCAAACCCGTACCCGAACCCGTACCCGAAACCGTACCCTAAGCCGTACCCTAACCCTAACCCTAACCCTAAGCTACCCTTGACTGCTTCTGCCTCCAATAGATTTCCTAAGCACTAGTGTTTTAAGGAACAGGTTAAAAAGAGAATCCTAATGTGATTTCTTGATAATGGGTGTGTTCCTTATCTTCTCCTAGTGTCTAAACTCTTCTCCATGGCTGGACCCCCAAATAATATTCCTTGACGTGCTAAGGGGTATCTAGAGAGTGGGATAGGTTTAATAACTACCCTTACCCTAACGCGTACCCTAACCCTAACCTCTACCCTAACCCTAACACGAACCCTAATATTAACCCGTGCCCTAAACCGAGCCCTAACCTTCAAACTAACCCTAACCCTAACCCTAACCCATACCCTACGCCGTACACGAACCCGTAACCGAACCCGTACCCTAAGCCGTACCCTAAACCTAACCCTAACCCTAACCCTAACTCTAAGCAACCCTTGACTGCTTCTGCCTCCAATAGATTTCCTAAGCACTAGTGTTTTAAGGAACAGGTAAAAAAGAGAATCCTAATGTGATTTCTTGACAATGGGTGTGTTCTTTATCTTCTCCTAGTGTCTAAACTCTTCTCCATGGCTGGACACCCAAATAATATTCCTTGACGTGCTAAGGGGTATCTAGAGAGTGGGATAGGTTTAATAACTACCCTAACCCTAACGCGTACCCTAACCATAACACGTACCCTAACCCTAACCCCTACCCTAACCCGAACACGTACCCTAATCCTAACCCGTACCCTAAACCAAGCCCTAACCCTCAAACTAACCCTAACCCTAACCCTAACCCATACCATACGCCGTACCCGAAACCGTACACTAAGTCGTACCCTAAAGCTAACCCTAACCCTAACCCTAACCCTAACCCTAAGCTACCCTTGACTGCTTCTGCCTCCAATAGATTTCCTAAGCACAAGTGTTTTAAGGAACAGGTTAAAAAGAGAATCCTAATGTGATTTCTTGAGAATGGGTGTGTTCCTTATCTTCTCCTAGTGTCTAAACTCTTCTCCATGGCTGGACCCCCAAATAATATTCCTTGACGTGCTAAGGGGTATCTAGAGAGTGGGATAGGTTTAATAACTACCATAACCCTAACGCGTACCATAACCCTAACCCCTACCCTAACCCTAACACGTACCCTAATCCTAAGCCGAAACCTAAACCGAGCCCTAACCTTCAAACTAACCCTAACCCTAACTCTAACCCATACCCTACGCCGTACACGAACCCGTACCCGAACCCGTACCCTATGCCGTACCCTAACTCTAGCCCTAACCCTAACCCTAACCCTAAGCTACCCTTGACTGCTTCTGCCTCCAATAGATTTTCTAAGCACTAGTGTTTTAAGGAACAGGTAAAAAAGAGAATCCTAATGTGATTTCTTGATAATGGGTGTGTTCCTTATCTTCTCCTAGTGTCTAAACTCTTCTCCATGGCTGGACACCCTAATAATATTCCTTGACGTGCTAAGGGGTATCTAGAGAGTGGGATAGGTTTAATAACTACCCTAACCCTAACGCGTACCCTAACCCTAACACGTACCCTAAGCCTAACCCCTACCCTTACTCGAACACGTACCCTAATCCTAAACCGTACCCTAAAACAAGACCTAACCCTCAAACTAACCCTAACCCTAACCCTAACCCATACCATACGCCGTACCCGAACCCGTACCCGAACCCTTACACTAAGCCGTACCCTAAAGCTAACCCTAACCCTAACCCTAACGCTAACCCTAAGCTACAGTTGACTACTTCTGCCTCCAATAGATTTCCTAAGCACTAGTGTTTTAAGGAACAGGTTAAAAAGAGAATCCTAATGTGATTTCTTGATAATGGGTGTGTTCCTTATCTTCTCCTAGTGTCTAAACTCTTCTCCATGGCTGGACACCCAAATAATATTCCTTGACGTGCTAAGGGGTATCTAGAGAGTGGGATAGGCTTAATAACTACCCTAATCCTAACGCGTACCCTAACCCTAACCCCTACCCTAACCCTAACACGTACCCTAATCCTAACCCGTACCCTAAACCGAGCCCTAACCCTCAAACTAACCCTAACCCTAACCCTAACCCATACCCTATACCGTACCCGAACCCGTACCCGAACCCTTACCCTAACAATAACCCTAACCCTAACCCTAACCCTAAGCTATCCTTGACTGCTTCTGCCTCCAATAGATTTCCTAAGCACTAGTGTATTAAGGAACAGGTTAAAAAGAGAATCCTAATGTGATTTCTTGATAATGGGTGTGTTCCTTATCTTCTCCTAGTGTCTAAACTCTTCTACATGGCTGGACCCCCAAATAATATTCCTTGACGTGCTAAGGGGTATCTAGAGAGTGGGATAGGTTTAATAACTACCCTAACCCTAACGCGTACCCTAACCCTAACCCCTACCCTAACCCTAACACTAACCCTAATCCTAACCCGTGCCCTAAACCGAGCCCTAACCTTCAAACTAACCCTAACCCTAACCCTAACCCATACCCTACGCCGTACACGAACCCGTACCCGAACCCGTACCCTAAGCCGTACCCTAAAGCTAACCCTAACCCTAACCCTAACCCTAAGCTACCCTTGACTGCTTCTGCCTCCAATAGATTTCCTAAGCACTAGTGTTTTAAGGAACAGGTTAAAAAGAGAATCCTAACGTGATTTCTTGATAATGGGTGTATTCCTTATCTTCTCCTAGTGTCTAAACTCTTCTCCATGGCTGGACCCCCAAATAATATTCCTTGACGTGCTAAGGGGTATCTAGAGAGTGGGATAGGTTTAATAACTATCCTAACCCTAACGCGTACCCTAACCCTAACACGTACCCTAACCCTAACCCCTACCCTAACCCGAACACGTACCCTAATCCTAACCCGTACCCTAAACCAAGCCCTAACCCTCAAACTAACCCTAACCCTAACACTAACCCATACCATACGCCGTATCCGAACCCGTACCCGAAACCGTACCCTAAGCCGTACCCTAAAGCTAACCCTAACCCTAACCCTAACCCTAAACCTAAGCTACCCTTGACTGCTTCTGCCTCCAATAGATTTCCTAAGCACTAGTGTTTTAAGGAACAGGTTAAAAAGAGAATCCTAATGTGATTTCTTGATAATGGGTGTGTTCCTTATCTTCTCCTAGTGTCTAAACTCTTCTCCATGGCTGGACACCCAAATAATATTCCTTGACGTGCTAAGGGGTATCTAGAGAGTGGGATAGGTTTAATAACTACCCTAACCCTAACGCGTACCCTAAACCTAACCCCTACCCTAACCCTAACACGTACCCTAATCCTAACCCGTACCCTAAACCGAGCCCTAACCCTCAAACTAAACCTAACCCTAACCCTAACCCATACCCTATACCGTACCCGAAACCGTACCCGAACCCATACCCTAAGCCTTACCCTAACAATAACCCTAACCCTATCCATAACTCTAAGCTACCCTTGACTGCTTCTGCCTCCAATAGATTTCCTAAGCACTAGTGTTTTAAGGAACAGGTTAAAAAGAGAATCCTAATGTGATTTCTTGATAATGGGTGTGTTCCTTATCTTCTCCTAGTGTATAAACTCTTCTCCATGGCTGGACCCCCAAATAATATTCCTTGACGTGCTAAGGGGTATCTAGAGAGTGGGATAGGTTTAATAACTACCCTAAGCTTAACGCGTACCCTAACCCTAACCCCTACCCTAACCCTAACACGAACCCTAATCCTAACTCGTGCCCTAAACCGAGCCCTAACCTTCAAACTAACCCTAACCCTAACCCTAACCCATACCCTACGCCGTACGCGAACCCGTACCCGAACCCGTACCCTAAGCCGTACCCTAACCCTAACCCTAACCCTAACCCTAACCCTAAGCTACCCTTGACTGCTTCTGCCTCCAATAGATTTCCTAAGCTCTAGTGTTTTAAGGAACAGGTTAAAAAGAGAATCCTAATGTGATTTCAGGATAATGGGTGTGTTCCTTATCTTCTCCTAGTGTCTAAACTCTTCTCCATGGCTGGACCCCCAAATAATATTCCTTGACGTGCTAAGGGGTATCTAGAGAGTGGGATAGGTTTAATAACTACCCTAACCTTAACGCGTACCCTAACCCTAACCCCTACCCTAACCCTAACACGAACCCTAATATTAACCCGTGCCCTAAACCGAGCCCTAAACTTCAAACTAACCCTAACCCTAACCCTAACCCATACCCTACGCCGTACACGAACCCGTACCCGAACCCGTACCCTAAGCCGTACCCTAAACCTAACCCTAACCCTAACCCTAACCCTAAGCTACCCTTGACTGCTTCTGCCTCCAATAGATTTCCTAAGCACTAGTGTTTTAAGGAACAGGTAAAAAAGAGAATCCTAATGTGATTTCTTGATAATGGGTGTGTTCTTTATCTTCTCCTAGTGTCTAAACTCTTCTCCATGGCTGGACACCCAAATAATATTCCTTGACGTGCTAAGGGGTATCTAGAGAGTGGGATAGGTTTAATAACTACCCTAACCCTAACGCGTACCCTAACCCTAACACGTACCCTAACCCTAACCCCTACCCTAACCCGAACACGTACCCTAATCCTAACCCGTACCCTAAACCAAGCCCTAACCCTCAAACTAACCCTAACCCTAACCCTAACCCATACCATACTCCGTACCCGAACCCATACCCGAACCCGTACACTAAGTCGTACCCTAAAGCTAACCCTAACCCTAACCCTAACCCTAACCCTAAGCTACCCTTGACTGCTTCTGCCTCCAATAGATTTCCTAAGCACTAGTGTTTTAAGGAACAGGTTAAAAAGAGAATCCTAATGTGATTTCTTGATGACGGGTGTGTTCCTTATCTTCTCCTAGTGTCTAAACTCTTCTCCATTGCTGGACCCCCAAATAATATTCCTTGACGTGCTAAGGGGTATCTAGAGAGTGGGATAGGTTTAATAAATACCCTAACCCTAACGCATACCCTAACCCTAACCCCTACCCTAACCCTAACACGTACCCTAATCCTAACCCGTACCCTAAACCGAGCCCTAACCCTCAAACTAACCCTAACCCTAACCCTAACACATACCCTATACCGTACCCGAAACCGTACCCGAACCCGTACCCTAAACCTTACCCTAACAATAACCCTAACCCTATCCATAACTCTAAGCTACCCTTGACTGCTTCTGCCTCCAATAGATTTCCTAAGCACTAGTGTTTTAAGGAACAGGTTAAAAAGAGAATCCTAATGTGATTTCTTGATAATGGGTGTGTTCCTTATCTTCTCCTAGTGTATAAACTCTTCTCCATGGCTGGACCCCCAAATAATATTCCTTGACGTGCTAAGGGGTATCTAGAGAGTGGGATAGGTTTAATAACTACCCTAAGCTTAACGCGTACCCTAACCCTAACCCCTACCCTAACCCTAACACGAACCCTAATCCTAACCCGTGCCCTAAACCGAGCCCTAACCTTCAAACTAACCCTAACCCTAACCCTAACCCATACCCTACGCTGTACGCGAACCCGTACCCGAACCCGTACCCTAAGCCGTACCCTAACCCTAACCCTAACCCTAACCCTAACCCTAAGCTACCCTTGACTGCTTCTGCCTCCAATAGATTTCCTAAGCACTAGTGTTTTAAGGAACAGGTTAAAAAGAGAATCCTAATGTGATTTCAGGATAATGGGTGTGTTCCTTATCTTCTCCTAGTGTCTAAACTCTTCTCCATGGCTGGACCCCCAAATAATATTCCTTGACGTGCTAAGGGGTATCTAGAGAGTGGGATAGGTTTAATAACTACCCTAACCTTAACGCGTACCCTAACCCTAACCCCTACCCTAACCCTAACACGAATCCTAATATTAACCCGTGGCCTAAACCGAGCCCTAACCTTCAAACTAACCCTAACCCTAACCCTAACCCACACCCTACGCCGTACACGAACCCGTACCCGAACCCGTACCCTAAGCCGTACCCTAACCCTAACCCTAACCCTAACCCTAACCCTAAGCTACCCTTGACTGCTTCTGCCTCCAATAGATTTCCTAAGCACTAGTGTTTTAAGGAACAGGTAAAAAAGAGAATCCTAATGTGATTTCTTGATAATGGGTGTGTTCTTTATCTTCTCCTAGTGTCTAAACTCTTCTCCATGGCTGGACACCCAAATAATATTTCTTGACGTGCTAAGGGGTATCTAGAGAGTGGGATAGGTTTAATAACTACCCTAACCCTAACGCGTACCCTAACCCTAACACGTACCCTAACCCTAACCCCTACCCTAACCCGAACACGTACCCTTATCCTAACCCGTACGCTAAACCAAGCCCTAACCCTCAAACTAACCCTAACCCTAACCCTAACCCATACCATACTCCGTACCCGAACCCGTACCCGAACCCGTACACTAAGTCGTACCCTAAAGCTAACCCTAAACCTAACCCTAACCCTAACCCTAAGCTACCCTTGACTGCTTCTGCCTCCAATAGATTTCCTAAGCACAAGTGTTTTAAGGAACAGGTTAAAAAGAGAATCCTAATGTGATTTCTTGATAATGGGTGTGTTCCTTATCTTCTCCTAGTGTCTAAACTCTTCTCCATGGCTGGACCCCCAAATAATATTCCTTGACGTGCAAAGGGGTATCTAGAGAGTGGGATAGGTTTAATAACTACCCTAACCCTAACGCGTACCATAACCCTAACCCCTACCCTAACCCTAACACCTACCCTAATCCTAAGCCGAAACCTAAACCGAGCCCTAACCTTCAAACTAACCCTAACCCTAACTCTAACCCATACCCTACGCCGTACACGAATCCGTACCCGAACCCGTACCCTATGCCGTACCCTAACTCTAGCCCTAACCCTAACACTAACCCTAAGCTACCCTTGACTGCTTCTGCCTCCAATAGATTTCCTAAGCACTAGTGTTTTAAGGAACAGGTAAAAAAGAGAATCCTAATGTGATTTCTTGATAATGGGTGTGTTCCTTATCTTCTCCTAGTGTCTAAACTCTTCTCCATGGCTGGACACCCAAATAATATCCCTTGACGTGCTAAGGGGTATCTAGAGAGTGGGATAGGTTTAATAACTACCCTAACCCTAACGCGTACCCTAACCCTAACCCCTACCCTAACCCTAACACGTACCCTAATCCTAACCCGTACCCTAAACCGAGCCCTAACCCTCAAACTAACCCTAACCCTAACCCTAACCCATACCATACGCCGTACCCGAAACCGTACACTAAGTCGTACCCTAAAGCTAACCCTAACCCTAACCCTAACCCTAACCCTAAGCTACCCTTGACTGCTTCTGCCTCCAATAGATTTCCTAAGCACAAGTGTTTTAAGGAACAGGTTAAAAAGAGAATCCTAATGTGATTTCTTGAGAATGGGTGTGTTCCTTATCTTCTCCTAGTGTCTAAACTCTTCTCCATGGCTGGACCCCCAAATAATATTCCTTGACGTGCTAAGGGGTATCTAGAGAGTGGGATAGGTTTAATAACTACCATAACCCTAACGCGTACCATAACCCTAACCCCTACCCTAACCCTAACACGTACCCTAATCCTAAGCCGAAACCTAAACCGAGCCCTAACCTTCAAACTAACCCTAACCCTAACTCTAACCCATACCCTACGCCGTACACGAACCCGTACCCGAACCCGTACCCTATGCCGTACCCTAACTCTAGCCCTAACCCTAACCCTAACCCTAAGCTACCCTTGACTGCTTCTGCCTCCAATAGATTTTCTAAGCACTAGTGTTTTAAGGAACAGGTAAAAAAGAGAATCCTAATGTGATTTCTTGATAATGGGTGTGTTCCTTATCTTCTCCTAGTGTCTAAACTCTTCTCCATGGCTGGACACCCTAATAATATTCCTTGACGTGCTAAGGGGTATCTAGAGAGTGGGATAGGTTTAATAACTACCCTAACCCTAACGCGTACCCTAACCCTAACACGTACCCTAAGCCTAACCCCTACCCTTACCCGAACACGTACCCTAATCCTAACCCGTACCCTAAAACAAGACCTAACCCTCAAACTAACCCTAACCCTAACCCTAACCCATACCATACGCCGTACCCGAACCCGTACCCGAACCCTTACACTAAGCCGTACCCTAAAGCTAACCCTAACCCTAACCCTAACGCTAACCCTAAGCTACAGTTGACTACTTCTGCCTCCAATAGATTTCCTAAGCACTAGTGTTTTAAGGAACAGGTTAAAAAGAGAATCCTAATGTGATTTCTTGATAATGGGTGTGTTCCTTATCTTCTCCTAGTGTCTAAACTCTTCTCCATGGCTGGACACCCAAATAATATTCCTTGACGTGCTAAGGGGTATCTAGAGAGTGGGATAGGCTTAATAACTACCCTAATCCTAACGCGTACCCTAACCCTAACCCCTACCCTAACCCTAACACGTACCCTAATCCTAACCCGTACCCTAAACCGAGCCCTAACCCTCAAACTAACCCTAACCCTAACCCTAACCCATACCCTATACCGTACCCGAACCCGTACCCGAACCCTTACCCTAACAATAACCCTAACCCTAACCCTAACCCTAAGCTATCCTTGACTGCTTCTGCCTCCAATAGATTTCCTAAGCACTAGTGTATTAAGGAACAGGTTAAAAAGAGAATCCTAATGTGATTTCTTGATAATGGGTGTGTTCCTTATCTTCTCCTAGTGTCTAAACTCTTCTACATGGCTGGACCCCCAAATAATATTCCTTGACGTGCTAAGGGGTATCTAGAGAGTGGGATAGGTTTAATAACTACCCTAACCCTAACGCGTACCCTAACCCTAACCCCTACCCTAACCCTAACACTAACCCTAATCCTAACCCGTGCCCTAAACCGAGCCCTAACCTTCAAACTAACCCTAACCCTAACCCTAACCCATACCCTACGCCGTACACGAACCCGTACCCGAACCCGTACCCTAAGCCGTACCCTAAAGCTAACCCTAACCCTAACCCTAACCCTAAGCTACCCTTGACTGCTTCTGCCTCCAATAGATTTCCTAAGCACTAGTGTTTTAAGGAACAGGTTAAAAAGAGAATCCTAACGTGATTTCTTGATAATGGGTGTATTCCTTATCTTCTCCTAGTGTCTAAACTCTTCTCCATGGCTGGACCCCCAAATAATATTCCTTGACGTGCTAAGGGGTATCTAGAGAGTGGGATAGGTTTAATAACTATCCTAACCCTAACGCGTACCCTAACCCTAACACGTACCCTAACCCTAACCCCTACCCTAACCCGAACACGTACCCTAATCCTAACCCGTACCCTAAACCAAGCCCTAACCCTCAAACTAACCCTAACCCTAACACTAACCCATACCATACGCCGTATCCGAACCCGTACCCGAAACCGTACCCTAAGCCGTACCCTAAAGCTAACCCTAACCCTAACCCTAACCCTAAACCTAAGCTACCCTTGACTGCTTCTGCCTCCAATAGATTTCCTAAGCACTAGTGTTTTAAGGAACAGGTTAAAAAGAGAATCCTAATGTGATTTCTTGATAATGGGTGTGTTCCTTATCTTCTCCTAGTGTCTAAACTCTTCTCCATGGCTGGACACCCAAATAATATTCCTTGACGTGCTAAGGGGTATCTAGAGAGTGGGATAGGTTTAATAACTACCCTAACCCTAACGCGTACCCTAAACCTAACCCCTACCCTAACCCTAACACGTACCCTAATCCTAACCCGTAACCTAAACCGAGCCCTAACCCTCAAACTAACCCTAACCCTAACCCTAACCCATACCCTACGCCGTACCCGAAACCATACTCAAACCCGTACCCTAACCCTAACCCTAACCCTAACCCTAACCCTAAGCTACCCTTGACTGCTTCTGCCTCCAATAGATTTCCTAAGCACTAGTGTTTTAAGGAACAGGTTAAAAAGAGAATCCTAATGTGATTTCTTGATAATGGGTGTGTTCCTTATCTTCTCCTAGTGTCTAAACTCTTCTCCATGGCTGGACACCCAAATAATATTCCTTGACGTGCTAAGGGGTATCTAGAGAGTGGGATAGGTTTAATAACTACCCTAACCCTAACGCGTACCCTAACCCTAACCCCTACCCTAACCCTAACACGTACCCTAATCCTAACCCGTAACCTAAACCGAGCCCTAACCCTCAAACTAACCCTAACCCTAACCCTAACCCATACCCTACGCCGTACCCGAACCCGTACCCAAACCCGTACCCTAACACTAACCCTAACCCTAACCCTAAGCTACCCTTGACTGCTTCTGCCTCAAATAGATTTCCTAAGCACTAGTGTTTTAAGGAACAGGTTAAAAAGAGAATCCTAATGTGATTTCTTGATAATGGGTGTGTTCCTTATCTTCTCCTAGTGTCTAAACTCTTCTCTATGGCTGTACCCCCAAATAATATTCCTTGACGTGCTAAGGGGTATCTAGAGAGTGGGATAGGTTTAATAACTACCCTTACCCTAACGCGTACCCTAACCCTAAAACGTACCCTAACCCTAACCCCTACCCTAACCCGAACACGTACCCTAATCCTAACCCGTACCCTAAACCATGCCCTAACCCTCAAACTAACCCTAACCCTAACCCTAACCCATACCATACGCCGTACCCGAACCCGTACCCGAACCCGTACCCTAAGCCGTACCCTAAGCCGTACCCTAACCCTAACCCTAACCCTAAGCTACTCTTGACTGCTTCTGCCTCCAATAGATTTCCTAAGCACTAGTGTTTTAAGGAACAGGTTAAAAAGAGAATCCTAATGTGATTTCTTGATAATGGGTGTGTTCCTTATCATCTCCTAGTGTCTAAACTCTTCTCCATGGCTGGACCCCCAAATAATATTCCTTGACGTGCTAAGGGGTATCTAGTGAGTGGGATAGGTTTAATAACTAACGAAACCCTAACGCGTACCCTAACCCTAACCCCTATCATAACCCTAACACGTACCCTTATCCTACCCCGTACCCTAAACCGAACCCTAACCCTCAAACTAACCCTAACCCTAACCCTAACCCATACCCTATACCGTACCCGAACCCGTACCCGAACCCGTACCCTAAGCCTTACCCTAACAATAACCCTAATCCTAACCCTAACCCTAAGCTACCCTTGACTGCTTCTGCCTCCATTAGATTTCCTAAGCACTAGTGTTTTAAGGAACAGGTAAAAAAGAGAATCCTAATGTGATTTCTTGATAATGGGTGTGTTCCTAATCTTCTCCTAGTGTCTAAACTCTTCTCCATGGCTGGACCCCCAAATAATATTCCTTGACGTGCTAAGGGGTATCTAGAGAGTGGGATAGGTTTAATAACTACCCTAACCCTAACGCGTACCCTAACCCTAACCCCTACCCTAACCCTAACACGTACCCTAATCCTAACCCGTACCCTAAACCGAGCCCTAACCCTCAAACTAACCCTAACCCTAACCCTAACCCATATCCTACGCCATACCCAAACCCGTACCCGAACCCGTACCCGAAACCGTACCCTAAGCCGTACCCTAACCCTAACCCTAACCCTAAGCTACCCTTGACTGCTTCTGCCTCCAATAGATTTCCTAAGCACTAGTGTTTTAAGGAACAGGTTAAAAAGAGAATCCTAATGTGATTTCTTGATAATGGGTGTGTTCCTTATCTTCTCCTAGTGTCTAAACTCTTCTCCATGGCTGGACCCCCAAATAATATTCCTTGACGTGCTAAGGGGTATCTAGAGAGTGGGATAGGTTTAATAACTACCCTTACCCTAACGCGTACCCTAACCCTAACCTCTACCCTAACCCTAACACGAACCCTAATATTAACCCATGCCCTAAACCGAGCCCTAACCTTCAAACTAACCCTAACCCTAACCCTAACCCATACCCTACGCCGTACACGAACCCGTAACCGAACCCGTACCCTAAGCCGTACCCTAAACCTAACCCTAACCCTAACCCTAACTCTAAGCAACCCTTGACTGCTTCTGCCTCCAATAGATTTCCTAAGCACTAGTGTTTTAAGGAACAGGTAAAAAAGAGAATCCTAATGTGATTTCTTGACAATGGGTGTGTTCTTTATCTTCTCCTAGTGTCTAAACTCTTCTCCATGGCTGGACACCCAAATAATATTCCTTGACGTGCTAAGGGGTATCTAGAGAGTGGGATAGGTTTAATAACTACCCTAACCCTAACGCGTACCCTAACCATAACACGTACCCTAACCCTAACCCCTACCCTAACCCGAACACGTACCCTAATCCTAACCCGTACCCTAAACCAAGCCCTAACCCTCAAACTAACCCTAACCCTAACCCTAACCCATACCATACGCCGTACCCGAAACCGTACACTAAGTCGTACCCTAAAGCTAACCCTAACCCTAACCCTAACCCTAACCCTAAGCTACCCTTGACTGCTTCTGCCTCCAATAGATTTCCTAAGCACAAGTGTTTTAAGGAACAGGTTAAAAAGAGAATCCTAATGTGATTTCTTGAGAATGGGTGTGTTCCTTATCTTCTCCTAGTGTCTAAACTCTTCTCCATGGCTGGACCCCCAAATAATATTCCTTGACGTGCTAAGGGGTATCTAGAGAGTGGGATAGGTTTAATAACTACCATAACCCTAACGCGTACCATAACCCTAACCCCTACCCTAACCCTAACACGTACCCTAATCCTAAGCCGAAACCTAAACCGAGCCCTAACCTTCAAACTAACCCTAACCCTAACTCTAACCCATACCCTACGCCGTACACGAACCCGTACCCGAACCCGTACCCTATGCCGTACCCTAACTCTAGCCCTAACCCTAACCCTAACCCTAAGCTACCCTTGACTGCTTCTGCCTCCAATAGATTTTCTAAGCACTAGTGTTTTAAGGAACAGGTAAAAAAGAGAATCCTAATGTGATTTCTTGATAATGGGTGTGTTCCTTATCTTCTCCTAGTGTCTAAACTCTTCTCCATGGCTGGACACCCTAATAATATTCCTTGACGTGCTAAGGGGTATCTAGAGAGTGGGATAGGTTTAATAACTACCCTAACCCTAACGCGTACCCTAACCCTAACACGTACCCTAAGCCTAACCCCTACCCTTACCCGAACACGTACCCTAATCCTAACCCGTACCCTAAAACAAGACCTAACCCTCAAACTAACCCTAACCCTAACCCTAACCCATACCATACGCCGTACCCGAACCCGTACCCGAACCCTTACACTAAGCCGTACCCTAAAGCTAACCCTAACCCTAACCCTAACGCTAACCCTAAGCTACAGTTGACTACTTCTGCCTCCAATAGATTTCCTAAGCACTAGTGTTTTAAGGAACAGGTTAAAAAGAGAATACTAATGTGATTTCTTGATAATGGGTGTGTTCCTTATCTTCTCCTAGTGTCTAAACTCTTCTCCATGGCTGGACACCCAAATAATATTCCTTGACGTGCTAAGGGGTATCTAGAGAGTGGGATAGGCTTAATAACTACCCTAATCCTAACGCGTACCCTAACCCTAACCCCTACCCTAACCCTAACACGTACCCTAATCCTAACCCGTACCCTAAACCGAGCCCTAACCCTCAAACTAACCCTAACCCTAACCCTAACCCATACCCTATACCGTACCCGAACCCGTACCCGAACCCTTACCCTAACAATAACCCTAACCCTAACCCTAACCCTAAGCTATCCTTGACTGCTTCTGCCTCCAATAGATTTCCTAAGCACTAGTGTATTAAGGAACAGGTTAAAAAGAGAATCCTAATGTGATTTCTTGATAATGGGTGTGTTCCTTATCTTCTCCTAGTGTCTAAACTCTTCTACATGGCTGGACCCCCAAATAATATTCCTTGACGTGCTAAGGGGTATCTAGAGAGTGGGATAGGTTTAATAACTACCCTAACCCTAACGCGTACCCTAACCCTAACCCCTACCCTAACCCTAACACTAACCCTAATCCTAACCCGTGCCCTAAACCGAGCCCTAACCTTCAAACTAACCCTAACCCTAACCCTAACCCATACCCTACGCCGTACACGAACCCGTACCCGAACCCGTACCCTAAGCCGTACCCTAAAGCTAACCCTAACCCTAACCCTAACCCTAAGCTACCCTTGACTGCTTCTGCCTCCAATAGATTTCCTAAGCACTAGTGTTTTAAGGAACAGGTTAAAAAGAGAATCCTAACGTGATTTCTTGATAATGGGTGTATTCCTTATCTTCTCCTAGTGTCTAAACTCTTCTCCATGGCTGGACCCCCAAATAATATTCCTTGACGTGCTAAGGGGTATCTAGAGAGTGGGATAGGTTTAATAACTATCCTAACCCTAACGCGTACCCTAACCCTAACACGTACCCTAACCCTAACCCCTACCCTAACCCGAACACGTACCCTAATCCTAACCCGTACCCTAAACCAAGCCCTAACCCTCAAACTAACCCTAACCCTAACACTAACCCATACCATACGCCGTATCCGAACCCGTACCCGAAACCGTACCCTAAGCCGTACCCTAAAGCTAACCCTAACCCTAACCCTAACCCTAAACCTAAGCTACCCTTGACTGCTTCTGCCTCCAATAGATTTCCTAAGCACTAGTGTTTTAAGGAACAGGTTAAAAAGAGAATCCTAATGTGATTTCTTGATAATGGGTGTGTTCCTTATCTTCTCCTAGTGTCTAAACTCTTCTCCATGGCTGGACACCCAAATAATATTCCTTGACGTGCTAAGGGGTATCTAGAGAGTGGGATAGGTTTAATAACTACCCTAACCCTAACGCGTACCCTAAACCTAACCCCTACCCTAACCCTAACACGTACCCTAATCCTAACCCGTAACCTAAACCGAGCCCTAACCCTCAAACTAACCCTAACCCTAACCCTAACCCATACCCTACGCCGTACCCGAAACCATACTCAAACCCGTACCCTAACCCTAACCCTAACCCTAACCCTAACCCTAAGCTACCCTTGACTGCTTCTGCCTCCAATAGATTTCCTAAGCACTAGTGTTTTAAGGAACAGGTTAAAAAGAGAATCCTAATGTGATTTCTTGATAATGGGTGTGTTCCTTATCTTCTCCTAGTGTCTAAACTCTTCTCCATGGCTGGACACCCAAATAATATTCCTTGACGTGCTAAGGGGTATCTAGAGAGTGGGATAGGTTTAATAACTACCCTAACCCTAACGCGTACCCTAACCCTAACCCCTACCCTAACCCTAACACGTACCCTAATCCTAACCCGTAACCTAAACCGAGCCCTAACCCTCAAACTAACCCTAACCCTAACCCTAACCCATACCCTACGCCGTACCCGAACCCGTACCCAAACCCGTACCCTAACACTAACCCTAACCCTAACCCTAAGCTACCCTTGACTGCTTCTGCCTCAAATAGATTTCCTAAGCACTAGTGTTTTAAGGAACAGGTTAAAAAGAGAATCCTAATGTGATTTCTTGATAATGGGTGTGTTCCTTATCTTCTCCTAGTGTCTAAACTCTTCTCTATGGCTGTACCCCCAAATAATATTCCTTGACGTGCTAAGGGGTATCTAGAGAGTGGGATAGGTTTAATAACTACCCTTACCCTAACGCGTACCCTAACCCTAAAACGTACCCTAACCCTAACCCCTACCCTAACCCGAACACGTACCCTAATCCTAACCCGTACCCTAAACCATGCCCTAACCCTCAAACTAACCCTAACCCTAACCCTAACCCATACCATACGCCGTACCCGAACCCGTACCCGAACCCGTACCCTAAGCCGTACCCTAAGCCGTACCCTAACCCTAACCCTAACCCTAAGCTACCCTTGACTGCTTCTGCCTCCAATAGATTTCCTAAGCACTAGTGTTTTAAGGAACAGGTTAAAAAGAGAATCCTAATGTGATTTCTTGATAATGGGTGTGTTCCTTATCATCTCCTAGTGTCTAAACTCTTCTCCATGGCTGGACCCCCAAATAATATTCCTTGACGTGCTAAGGGGTATCTAGTGAGTGGGATAGGTTTAATAACTAACGAAACCCTAACGCGTACCCTAACCCTAACCCCTATCATAACCCTAACACGTACCCTTATCCTACCCCGTACCCTAAACCGAACCCTAACCCTCAAACTAACCCTAACCCTAACCCTAACCCATACCCTATACCGTACCCGAACCCGTACCCGAACCCGTACCCTAAGCCTTACCCTAACAATAACCCTAATCCTAACCCTAACCCTAAGCTACCCTTGACTGCTTCTGCCTCCATTAGATTTCCTAAGCACTAGTGTTTTAAGGAACAGGTAAAAAAGAGAATCCTAATGTGATTTCTTGATAATGGGTGTGTTCCTAATCTTCTCCTAGTGTCTAAACTCTTCTCCATGGCTGGACCCCCAAATAATATTCCTTGACGTGCTAAGGGGTATCTAGAGAGTGGGATAGGTTTAATAACTACCCTAACCCTAACGCATACCCTAACCCTAACCTCTACCTTAACCCTAACACGTACACTAATCCTAACCCGTAACCTAAACCGAGCCCTAACCCTCAAACTAACCCTAACGCTAACCCTAAACCATACCCTACGCCGTACCCGAACCCGTACCCGAACCCGTACCCTAAGCCGTACCCTAACCCTAACCCTAACCCTAACCCTAACCCTAACCTACCCTTGACTGCTTCTGCCTCCAATAGATTTCCTAAGCACTAGTGTATTAAGGAACAGGTTAAAAAGAGAATCCTAATGTGATTTCAAGATAATGGGTGTGTTCCTTATCTTCTCCTAGTGTCTAAACTCTTCTCCATGGCTGGACACCCAAATAATATTCCTTGACGTGCTAAGGGGTATCTAGAGAGTGGGATAGGTTTAATAACTACCCTAACCCTAACGCGTACCCTAACCCTAACCCCTACCCTAACCCTAACACGAACCCTAATCCTAACCCGTGCCCTAAACCGAGCCCTAACCTTCAAACTAACCCTAAGCCTAACCCTAACCCGTACCCTACGCCGTACACGAACCCGTACCCGAACCCGTACCCTAAGCCGTACCCTAACCCTAACCCTAACCCTAACCCTAACCCTAACCCTAAGCTACCCTTGACTGCTTCTGCCTCCAATAGATTTCCTAAGCACTAGTGTTTTAAGGAACAGGTTAAAAAGAGAATCCTAATGTGATTTCTTGATAATGGGTGTGTTCCTTATCTTCTCCTAGTGTCTAAACTCTTCTCCATGGCTGGACACCCAAATAATATTCCTTGACGTGCTAAGGGGTATCTAGAGAGTGGGATAGTTTTAATAACTACCCTAACCCTAACGCGTACCCTAACCCTAACCCCTACCCTAACCCTAACACGTACCCTAATCCTAACCCGTACCCTAAACCGAGCCCTAGCCCTCAAACTAACCCTAACCCTAACCCTAACCCATATCCTACGCCATACCCAAACCCGTACCCGAACCCGTACCAGAAACCGTACCCTAAGCCGTACCCTAACCCTAACCCTAACCCTAAGCTACCCTTGACTGCTTCTGCCTCCAATAGATTTCCTAAGCACTAGTGTTTTAAGGAACAGGTTAAAAAGAGAATCCTAATGTGATTTCTTGATAATGGGTTTGTTCGTTATTTTCTCCTAGTGTCTAAACTCTTCTCCATGGCTGGACCCCCAAATAATATTCCTTGACGTGCTAAGGGGTATCTAGAGAGTGGGATAGGTTTAATAACTACCCTAACCCTAACGCGTACCCGAACCCTAACCCCTACCCTAACCCTAACACGAACCCTAATCCTAACCCGTACCCTAAACCGAGCCCTAACCTTCAAACTAACCCTAACCCTAACCCTAACCCATACCCTACGCCGTACACGAACCCGTACCCGAACCCGTACCCTAAGCCGTACCCTAACCCTAACCCTAACCCTAACCCTAACCCTAAGCTACCCTTGACTGCTTCTGCCTCCAATAGATTTCCTAAGCACTAGTGTTTTAAGGAACAGGTTAAAAAGAGAATCCTAATGTGATTTCTTGATAATGGGTGTCTTCCTTATCTTCTCCTAGTGTCTAAACTCTTCTCCATGGCTGGACACCCAAATAATATTCCTTGACGTGCTAAGGGGTATCTAGAGAGTGGAATAGGTTTAATAACTACCCTAACCCTAACGCGTGCCCTAACCCTAACACCTAACCTAACCCTAACACGTACCCTAATCCTAACCCGTAACCTAAACCGAGCCCTAACCCTCAAACTAACCCTAACACTAACCATAACCCATACCCTACGCTGTACCCGAACCCGTACCCGAACCCGTACCCTAAGCCGTACCCTAACCCTAACCCTAACCCTAACCCTAACCCTAAGCTACCCTTGACTGCTTCTGCCTCCAATAGATTTCCTAAGCACTAGTGTATTAAAGAACAGGTTAAAAAGAGAATCCTATTGTGATTTCAGGATAATGGGTGTGTTCCTTATCTTCTACTAGTGTCTAAACTCTTCTCCATGGCTGGACCCCCAAATAATATTCCTTGACGTGCTAAGGGGTATCTAGAGAGTGGGATAGGTTTAATAACTACCCTAACCCTAACGCGTACCCTAACCCTAACACGTACCCTAATCCTAACACGTACCCTAAACCGAGCCCTAACCCTCAAACTAACCCTAACCCTAACCCTAACCCATAACCTATGCCGTACCCGAACCCGTACCCTAAGCCTTACCCTAACAATAACCCTAACCCTAACCCTAAGCTACCCTTGACTGCTTCTGCCTCCAATAGATTTCCTAAGCACTAGTGTTTTAAGGAACAGGTTAAAAAGAGAATCCTAATGTGATTTCTTGATAATGGGTGTGTTCCTTATCTTCTCCTAGTGTCTAAACTCTTCTCCATGGCTGGACCCCCAAATAATATTCCTTGACGTGCTAAGGGGTATGTAGTGAGTGGGATAGGTTTAATAACTAACGTAACCCTAACGCGTACCCTAACCCTAACCCCTATCATAACCCTAACACATACCCATATCCTACCCCGTACCCTAAACCGAGCCCTAACCCTCAAACTAACCCTAACCCTAACCCTAACCCATACCCTATACCGTACCCGAACCCGTACCCGAACCCGTACCCTAAGCCTTACCCTAACAATAACCCTAACCCTAACCCTAACCCTGAGCTACCCTTGACTGCTTCTGCCTCCATTAGATTTCCTAAGCACTAGTGTTTTAAGGAACAGGTTAAAAAGAGAATCCTAATGTGATTTCTTGATAATGGGTGTGTTCCTTATCTTCTCCTAGTGTCTAAACTCTTCTCCATGGCTGGACCCCCAAATAATATTCCTTGACGTGCTAAGGGGTATCTAGAGAGTGGGATAGGTTTAATAACTACCCTAACCCTAACGCGTACCCTAACCCTAACCCCTACCCTAACCCTAACACGAACCCTAATCTTAACCCGTGCCCTAAACCGAGCCCTAACCTTCAAACTAACCCTAACCCTAACCCTAACCCGTACCCTACGCTGTACACGAACCCGTACCCGATCCCGTACCCTAAGCCGTACCCTAACCCTAACCCTAACCCTAACCCTAACCCTAACCCTAAGCTACGCTTGGCTGCTTCTGCCTCCAATAGATTTCCTAAGCACTAGTGTTTTAAGGAACAGGTTAAAAAGAGAATCCTAATGTGATTTCTTGATAATGGGTGTGTTCCTTATCTTCTCCTAGTGTCTATACTCTTCTCCATGGCTGGACACCCAAATAATATTCCTTGACGTGCTAAGGGGTATCTAGAGAGTGGGATAGTTTTAATAACTACCCTAACCCTAACGCGTACCCTAACCCTAACCCCTACCCTAACCCTAACACGTACCCTAATCCTAACCCGTACCCTAAACCGAGCCCAAGCCCTCAAACTAACCCTAACCCTAACCCTAACCCATATCCTACGCCATACCCAAACCCGTACCCGAACCCGTACCAGAAACCGTACCCTAAGCCGTACCCTAACCCTAACCCTAACCCTAAGCTACCCTTGACTGCTTCTGCCTCCAATAGATTTCCTAAGCACTAGTGTTTTAAGGAACAGGTTAAAAAGAGAATCCTAATGTGATTTCTTGATAATGGGTTTGTTCGTTATTTTCTCCTAGTGTCTAAACTCTTCTCCATGGCTGGACCCCCAAATAATATTCCTTGACGTGCTAAGGGGTATCTAGAGAGTGGGATAGGTTTAATAACTACCCTAACCCTAACGCGTACCCTAACCCTAACCTCTACCTTAACACTAACACGTACACTAATCCTAACCCGTAACCTAAACCGAGCCCTAACCCTCAAACTAACCCTAACCCTAACCCTAACCCATACCCTACGCCGTACCCGAACCCGTACCCGAACCCTTACCCTAAGCCGTACCCTAACTCTAACCCTAACCCTAACCCTAACCCTAAGTTACCCTTGACTGCTTCTGCCTCCAATAGATTTCCTAAGCACTAGTGTACTAAGGAACAGGTTAAAAAGAGAATCCTAATGTGATTTCAGGATAATGGGTGTGTTCCTTATATTCTCCTAGTGTCTAAACTCTTCTCCATGGCTGGACACCCAAATAATATTCCTTGACGTGCTAAGGGGTATCTAGAGAGTGGGATAGGTTTAATAACTACCCTAACCCTAACGCGTACCCGAACCCTAACCCCTACGCTAACCCTAACACGAACCCTAATCCTAACCCGTACCCTAAACCGAGCCCTAACCTTCAAACTAACCCTAACCCTAACCCTAACCCATACCCTACGCCGTACACGAACCCGTACCCGAACCCGTACCCTAAGCCGTACCCTAACCCTAACCCTAACCCTAACCGTAACCCTAAGCTACCCTTGACTGCTTCTGCCTCCAATAGATTTCCTAAGCACTAGTGTTTTAAGGAAAAGGTTAAAAAGAGAATCCTAATGTGATTTCTTGATAATGGGTGTCTTCCTTATCTTCTCCTAGTGTCTAAACTCTTCTCCATGGCTGGACACCCAAATAATATTCCTTGACGTGCTAAGGGGTATCTAGAGAGTGGAATAGGTTTAATAACTACCCTAACCCTAACGCGTGCCCTAACCCTAACCCCTAACCTAACCCTAACACGTACCCTAATCCTAACCCGTAACCTAAACCGAGCCCTAACCCTCAAACTAACCCTAACACTAACCATAACCCATACCCTACGCCGTACACGAACCCGTACCCGAACCCGTACCCTAAGCCGTACCCTAACCCTAACCCTAACCCTAACCCTAACCCTAAGCTACCCTTGACTGCTTCTGCCTCCAATAGATTTCCTAAGCACTAGTGTTTTAAGGAACAGGTTAAAAAGAGAATCCTATTGTGATTTCAGGATAATGGGTGTGTTCCTTATCTTCTCCTAGTGTCTAAACTCTTCTCCATGGCTGGATCCCCAAATAATATTCCTTGACGTGCTAAGGGGTATCTAGAGAGTGGGATAGTTTTAATAACTACCCTAACCTTAACGCGTACCCTAACCCTAACCCCTACCCTAACCCTAACACGAACCCTAATATTAACCCGTGCCCTAAACCGAGCCCTAAACTTCAAACTAACCCTAACCCTAACCCTAACCCATACCCTACGCCGTACACGAACCCGTACCCGAACCCGTACCCTAAGCCGTACCCTAAACCTAACCCTAACCCTAACCCTAACCCTAAGCTACCCTTGACTGCTTCTGCCTCCAATAGATTTCCTAAGCACTAGTGTTTTAAGGAACAGGTAAAAAAGAGAATCCTAATGTGATTTCTTGATAATGGGTGTGTTCTTTATCTTCTCCTAGTGTCTAAACTCTTCTCCATGGCTGGACACCCAAATAATATTCCTTGACGTGCTAAGGGGTATCTAGAGAGTGGGATAGGTTTAATAACTACCCTAACCCTAACGCGTACCCTAACCCTAACACGTACCCTAACCCTAACCCCTACCCTAACCCGAACACGTACCCTAATCCTAACCCGTACCCTAAACCAAGCCCTAACCCTCAAACTAACCCTAACCCTAACCCTAACCCATACCATACTCCGTACCCGAACCCGTACCCGAACCCGTACACTAAGTCGTACCCTAAAGCTAACCCTAACCCTAACCCTAACCCTAACCCTAAGCTACCCTTGACTGCTTCTGCCTCCAATAGATTTCCTAAGCACTAGTGTTTTAAGGAACAGGTTAAAAAGAGAATCCTAATGTGATTTCTTGATGACGGGTGTGTTCCTTATCTTCTCCTAGTGTCTAAACTCTTCTCCATTGCTGGACCCCCAAATAATATTCCTTGACGTGCTAAGGGGTATCTAGAGAGTGGGATAGGTTTAATAAATACCCTAACCCTAACGCATACCCTAACCCTAACCCCTACCCTAACCCTAACACGTACCCTAATCCTAACCCGTACCCTAAACCGAGCCCTAACCCTCAAACTAACCCTAACCCTAACCCTAACCCATACCCTATACCGTACCCGAAACCGTACCCGAACCCGTACCCTAAGCCTTACCCTAACAATAACCCTAACCCTATCCATAACTCTAAGCTACCCTTGACTGCTTCTGCCTCCAATAGATTTCCTAAGCACTAGTGTTTTAAGGAACAGGTTAAAAAGAGAATCCTAATGTGATTTCTTGATAATGGGTGTGTTCCTTATCTTCTCCTAGTGTATAAACTCTTCTCCATGGCTGGACCCCCAAATAATATTCCTTGACGTGCTAAGGGGTATCTAGAGAGTGGGATAGGTTTAATAACTACCCTAAGCTTAACGCGTACCCTAACCCTAACCCCTACCCTAACCCTAACACGAACCCTAATCCTAACCCGTGCCCTAAACCGAGCCCTAACCTTCAAACTAACCCTAACCCTAACCCTAATCCATACCCTACGCCGTACGCGAACCCGTACCCGAACCCGTACCCTAAGCCGTACCCTAACCCTAACCCTAACCCTAACCCTAACCCTAAGCTACCCTTGACTGCTTCTGCCTCCAATAGATTTCCTAAGCACTAGTGTTTTAAGGAACAGGTTAAAAAGAGAATCCTAATGTGATTTCAGGATAATGGGTGTGTTCCTTATCTTCTCCTAGTGTCTAAACTCTTCTCCATGGCTGGACCCCCAAATTATATTCCTTGACGTGCTAAGGGGTATCTAGAGAGTGGGATAGGTTTAATAACTACCCTAACCTTAACGCGTACCCTAACCCTAACCCCTACCCTAACCCTAACACGAACCCTAATATTAACCAGTGCCCTAAACCGAGCCCTAACCTTCAAACTAACCCTAACCCTAACCCTAACCCATACCCTACGCCGTACACGAACCCGTACCCGAACCCGTACCCTAAGCCGTACCCTAAACCTAACCCTAACCCTAACCCTAACCCTAAGCTACCCTTGACTGCTTCTGCCTCCAATAGATTTCCTAAGCACTAGTGTTTTAAGGAACAGGTAAAAAAGAGAATCCTAATGTGATTTCTTGATAATGGGTGTGTTCTTTATCTTCTCCTAGTGTCTAAACTCTTCTCCATGGCTGGACACCCAAATAATATTCCTTGACGTGCTAAGGGGTATCTAGAGAGTGGGATAGGTTTAATAACTACCCTAACCCTAACGCGTACCCTAACCCTAACACGTACCCTAACCCTAACCCCTACCCTAACCCGAACACGTACCCTTATCCTAACCCGTACCCTAAACCAAGCCCTAACCCTCAAACTAACCCTAACCCTAACCCTAACCCATACCATACTCCGTACCCGAACCCGTACCCGAACCCGTACACTAAGTCGTACCCTAAAGCTAACCCTAACCCTAACCCTAACCCTAAGCTACCCTTGACTGCTTCTGCCTCCAATAGATTTCCTAAGCACAAGTGTTTTAAGGAACAGGTTAAAAAGAGAATCCTAATGTGATTTCTTGATAATGGGTGTGTTCCTTATCTTCTCCTAGTGTCTAAACTCTTCTCCATGGCTGGACCCCCAAATAATATTCCTTGACGTGCAAAGGGGTATCTAGAGAGTGGGATAGGTTTAATAACTACCCTAACCCTAACGCGTACCATAACCCTAACCCCTACCCTAACCCTAACACGTACCCTAATCCTAAGCCGAAACCTAAACCGAGCCCTAACCTTCAAACTAACCCTAACCCTAACTCTAACCCATACCCTACGCCGTACACGAATCAGTACCCGAACCCGTACCCTATGCCGTACCCTAACTCTAGCCCTAACCCTAACCCTAACCCTAAGCTACCCTTGACTGCTTCTGCCTCCAATAGATTTCCTAAGCACTAGTGTTTTAAGGAACAGGTAAAAAAGAGAATCCTAATGTGATTTCTTGATAATGGGTGTGTTCCTTATCTTCTCCTAGTGTCTAAACTCTTCTCCATGGCTGGACACCCAAATAATATTCCTTGACGTGCTAAGGGGTATCTAGAGAGTGGGATAGGTTTAATAACTACCCTAACCCTAACGCGTACCCTTACCCTAACACCTACCCTAACCCTAACACGTACCCTAATCCTAACCCGTACCCTAAACCGAGCCCTAACCCTCAAACTAACCCTAACCCTAACCCTAACCCATATCCTACGCCATACCCAAACCCGTACCCGAACCCGTACCCGAAACCGTACCCTAAGCCGTACCCTAACCCTAACCCTAACCCTAAGCTACCCTTGACTGCTTCTGCCTCCAATAGATTTCCTAAGCACTAGTGTTTTAAGGAACAGGTTAAAAAGAGAATCCTAATGTGATTTCTTGATAATGGGTGTGTTCCTTATCTTCTCCTAGTGTCTAAACTCTTCTCCATGGCTGGACCCCCAAATAATATTCCTTGACGTGCTAAGGGGTATCTAGAGAGTGGGATAGGTTTAATAACTACCCTTACCCTAACGCGTACCCTAACCCTAACCTCTACCCTAACCCTAACACGAACCCTAATATTAACCCGTGCCCTAAACCGAGCCCTAACCTTCAAACTAACCCTAACCCTAACCCTAACCGATACCCTACGCCGTACACGAACCCGTAACCGAACCCGTACCCTAAGCCGTACCCTAAACCTAACCCTAACCCTAACCCTAACTCTAAGCAACCCTTGACTGCTTCTGCCTCCAATAGATTTCCTAAGCACTAGTGTTTTAAGGAACAGGTAAAAAAGAGAATCCTAATGTGATTTCTTGACAATGGGTGTGTTCTTTATCTTCTCCTAGTGTCTAAACTCTTCTCCATGGCTGGACACCCAAATAATATTCCTTGACGTGCTAAGGGGTATCTAGAGAGTGGGATAGGTTTAATAACTACCCTAACCCTAACGCGTACCCTAACCATAACACGTACCCTAACCCTAACCCCTACCCTAACCCGAACACGTACCCTAATCCTAACCCGTACCCTAAACCAAGCCCTAACCCTCAAACTAACCCTAACCCTAACCCTAACCCATACCATACGCCGTACCCGAACCCGTACACTAAGTCGTACCCTAAAGCTAACCCTAACCCTAACCCTAACCCTAACCCTAAGCTACCCTTGACTGCTTCTGCCTCCAATAGATTTCCTAAGCACAAGTGTTTTAAGGAACAGGTTAAAAAGAGAATCCTAATGTGATTTCTTGAGAATGGGTGTGTTCCTTATCTTCTCCTAGTGTCTAAACTCTTCTCCATGGCTGGACCCCCAAATAATATTCCTTGACGTGCTAAGGGGTATCTAGAGAGTGGGATAGGTTTAATAACTACCATAACCCTAACGCGTACCATAACCCTAACCCCTACCCTAACCCTAACACGTACCCTAATCCTAAGCCGAAACCTAAACCGAGCCCTAACCTTCAAACTAACCCTAACCCTAACTCTAACCCATACCCTACGCCGTACACGAACCCGTACCCGAACCCGTACCCTATGCCGTACCCTAACTCTAGCCCTAACCCTAACCCTAACCCTAAGCTACCCTTGACTGCTTCTGCCTCCAATAGATTTTCTAAGCACTAGTGTTTTAAGGAACAGGTAAAAAAGAGAATCCTAATGTGATTTCTTGATAATGGGTGTGTTCCTTATCTTCTCCTAGTGTCTAAACTCTTCTCCATGGCTGGACACCCTAATAATATTCCTTGACGTGCTAAGGGGTATCTAGAGAGTGGGATAGGTTTAATAACTACCCTAACCCTAACGCGTACCCTAACCCTAACACGTACCCTAAGCCTAAACCCTACCCTTACCCGAACACGTACCCTAATCCTAACCCGTACCCTAAAACAAGACCTAACCCTCAAACTAACCCTAACCCTAACCCTAACCCATACCATACGCCGTACCCGAACCCGTACCCGAACCCTTACACTAAGCCGTACCCTAAAGCTAACCCTAACCCTAACCCTAACCCTAACCCTAAGCTACAGTTGACTACTTCTGCCTCCAATAGATTTCCTAAGCACTAGTGTTTTAAGGAACAGGTTAAAAAGAGAATCCTAATGTGATTTCTTGATAATGGGTGTGTTCCTTATCTTCTCCTAGTGTCTAAACTCTTCTCCATGGCTGGACACCCAAATAATATTCCTTGACGTGCTAAGGGGTATCTAGAGAGTGGGATAGGCTTAATAACTACCCTAATCCTAACGCGTACCCTAACCCTAACCCCTACCCTAACCCTAACACGTACCCTAATCCTAACCCGTACCCTAAACCGAGCCCTAACCCTCAAACTAACCCTAACCCTAACCCTAACCCATACCCTATACCGTACCCGAACCCGTACCCGAACCCTTACCCTAACAATAACCCTAACCCTAACCCTAACCCTAAGCTATCCTTGACTGCTTCTGCCTCCAATAGATTTCCTAAGCACTAGTGTATTAAGGAACAGGTTAAAAAGAGAATCCTAATGTGATTTCTTGATAATGGGTGTGTTCCTTATCTTCTCCTAGTGTCTAAACTCTTCTACATGGCTGGACCCCCAAATAATATTCCTTGACGTGCTAAGGGGTATCTAGAGAGTGGGATAGGTTTAATAACTACCCTAACCCTAACGCGTACCCTAACCCTAACCCCTACCCTAACCCTAACACTAACCCTAATCCTAACCCGTGCCCTAAACCGAGCCCTAACCTTCAAACTAACCCTAACCCTAACCCTAACCCATACCCTACGCCGTACACGAACCCGTACCCGAACCCGTACCCTAAGCCGTACCCTAAAGCTAACCCTAACCCTAACCCTAACCCTAAGCTACCCTTGACTGCTTCTGCCTCCAATAGATTTCCTAAGCACTAGTGTTTTAAGGAACAGGTTAAAAAGAGAATCCTAATGTGATTTCTTGATAATGGGTGTATTCCTTATTTCTCCTAGTGTCTAAACTCTTCTCCATGGCTGGACCCCCAAATAATATTCCTTGACGTGCTAAGGGGTATCTAGAGAGTGGGATAGGTTTAATAACTATCCTAACCCTAACGCGTACCCTAACCCTAACACGTACCCTAACCCTAACCCCTACCCTAACCCGAACACGTACCCTAATCCTAACCCGTACCCTAAACCAAGCCCTAACCCTCAAACTAACCCTAACCCTAACACTAACCCATACCATACGCCGTATCCGAACCCGTACCCGAAACCGTACCCTAAGCCGTACCCTAAAGCTAACCCTAACCCTAACCCTAACCCTAAACCTAAGCTACCCTTGACTGCTTCTGCCTCCAATAGATTTCCTAAGCACTAGTGTTTTAAGGAACAGGTTAAAAAGAGAATCCTAATGTGATTTCTTGATAATGGGTGTGTTCCTTATCTTCTCCTAGTGTCTAAACTCTTCTCCATGGCTGGACACCCAAATAATATTCCTTGACGTGCTAAGGGGTATCTAGAGAGTGGGATAGGTTTAATAACTACCCTAACCCTAACGCGTACCCTAAACCTAACCCCTACCCTAACCCTAACACGTACCCTAATCCTAACCCGTAACCTAAACCGAGCCCTAACCCTCAAACTAACCCTAACCCTAACCCTAACCCATACCCTACGCCGTACCCGAAACCATACTCAAACCCGTACCCTAACCCTAACCCTAACCCTAACCCTAACCCTAAGCTACCCTTGACTGCTTCTGCCTCCAATAGATTTCCTAAGCACTAGTGTTTTAAGGAACAGGTTAAAAAGAGTATCCTAATGTGATTTCTTGATAATGGGTGTGTTCCTTATCTTCTCCTAGTGTCTAAACTCTTCTCCATGGCTGGACACCCAAATAATATTCCTTGACGTGCTAAGGGGTATCTAGAGAGTGGGATAGGTTTAATAACTACCCTAACCCTAACGCGTACCATAACCCTAACCCCTACCCTAACCCTAACACGTACCCTAATCCTAAGCCGAAACCTAAACCGAGCCCTAACCTTCAAACTAACCCTAACCCTAACTCTAACCCATACCCTACGCCGTACACGAATCCGTACCCGAACCCGTACCCTATGCCGTACCCTAACTCTAGCCCTAACCCTAACCCTAACCCTAAGCTACCCTTGACTGCTTCTGCCTCCAATAGATTTCCTAAGCACTAGTGTTTTAAGGAACAGGTAAAAAAGAGAATCCTAATGTGATTTCTTGATAATGGGTGTGTTCCTTATCTTCTCCTAGTGTCTAAACTCTTCTCCATGGCTGGACACCCAAATAATATTCCTTGACGTGCTAAGGGGTATCTAGAGAGTGGGATAGGTTTAATAACTACCCTAACCCTAACGCGTACCCTAACCCTAACCCCTACCCTAACCCTAACACGTACCCTAATCCTAACCCGTACCCTAAACCGAGCCCTAACCCTCAAACTAACCCTAACCCTAACCCTAACCCATATCCTACGCCATACCCAAACCCGTACCCGAACCCGTACCCGAAACCGTACCCTAAGCCGTACCCTAACCCTAACCCTAACCCTAAGCTACCCTTGACTGCTTCTGCCTCCAATAGGTTTCCTAAGCACTAGTGTTTTAAGGAACAGGTTAAAAAGAGAATCCTAATGTGATTTCTTGATAATGGGTGTGTTCCTTATCTTCTCCTAGTGTCTAAACTCTTCTCCATGGCTGGACCCCCAAATAATATTCCTTGACGTGCTAAGGGGTATCTAGAGAGTGGGATAGGTTTAATAACTACCCTTACCCTAACGCGTACCCTAACCCTAACCTCTACCCTAACCCTAACACGAACCCTAATATTAACCCGTGCCCTAAACCGAGCCCTAACCTTCAAACTAACCCTAACCCTAACCCTAACCCATACCCTACGCCGTACACGAACCCGTAACCGAACCCATACCCTAAGCCGTACCCTAAACCTAACCCTAACCCTAACCCTAACTCTAAGCAACCCTTGACTGCTTCTGCCTCCAATAGATTTCCTAAGCACTAGTGTTTTAAGGAACAGGTAAAAAAGAGAATCCTAATGTGATTTCTTGACAATGGGTGTGTTCTTTATCTTCTCCTAGTGTCTAAACTCTTCTCCATGGCTGGACACCCAAATAATATTCCTTGACGTGCTAAGGGGTATCTAGAGAGTGGGATAGGTTTAATAACTACCCTAACCCTAACGCGTACCCTAACCATAACACGTACCCTAACCCTAACCCCTACCCTAACCCGAACACGTACCCTAATCCTAACCCGTACCCTAAACCAAGCCCTAACCCTCAAACTAACCCTAACCCTAACCCTAACCCATACCATACGCCGTACCCGAACCCGTACACTAAGTCGTACCCTAAAGCTAACCCTAACCCTAACCCTAACCCTAACCCTAAGCTACCCTTGACTGCTTCTGCCTCCAATAGATTTCCTAAGCACAAGTGTTTTAAGGAACAGGTTAAAAAGAGAATCCTAATGTGATTTCTTGAGAATGGGTGTGTTCCTTATCTTCTCCTAGTGTCTAAACTCTTCTCCATGGCTGGACCCCCAAATAATATTCCTTGACGTGCTAAGGGGTATCTAGAGAGTGGGATAGGTTTAATAACTACCCTAACCCTAACGCGTACCCTAACCCTAACCCCTACCCTAACCTTAACACGTACCCTAATCCTAACCCGTACCCTAAACCGAGCCCTAACCCTCAAACTAACCCTAACCCTAACCCTAAACCATACCCTACGCCGTACACGAACCAGTACACGAACCCGTACCCTAAGCCGTACCCTAACACTAACCCTAACCCTAACCCTAACCCTAACCCTAAGCTACCCTTGACTGCTTCTGCCTCCAATAGATTTCCTAAGCACTAGTGTTTTAAGGAACAGGTTAAAAAGAGAATCCAAATGCGATTTCTTGATAATGGGTGTGTTCCTTATCTTCTCCTAGTGTCTAAACTCTTCTCCCTGGCCCGACCCCCAAATAATATTCCTTGACGTGCTAAGGGGTATCTAGAGAGTGGGATAGGTTTAATAACTACCCTAACCCTAACCCCTACCCTAACCTTAACACGTACCCTAATCCTAACCCGTACCGTAAACCGAGCCCTAACCCTCAAACTAACCCTAACCCTAACCCTAAACCATACCCTACGCCGTACACGAACCAGTACACGAACCCGTACCCTAAGCCGTACCCTAACACTAACCCCAACCCTAACCCTAACCCTAACCCTAAGCTACCCTTGACTGCTTCTGCCTCCAATAGATTTCCTAAGCACTAGTGTTTTAAGGAACAGGTTAAAAAGAGAATCCTAATGTGATTTCTTGATAATGGGTGTGTTCCTTATCTTCTCCTAGTGTCTAAACTCTTCTCCATGGCTGGACACCCAAATAATATTCCTTGACGTGCTAAGGGGTATCTAGAGAGTGGGATAGGTTTAATAACTACCCTAACCCTAACGCGTACCCTAAACCTAACCCCTACCCTAACCCTAACACGTACCCTAATCCTAACCCGTAACCTAAACCGAGCCCTAACCCTCAAACTAACCCTAACCCTAACCCTAACCCATACCCTACGCCGTACCCGAAACCATACTCAAACCCGTACCCTAACCCTAACCCTAACCCTAACCCTAACCCTAAGCTACCCTTGACTGCTTCTGCCTCCAATAGATTTCCTAAGCACTAGTGTTTTAAGGAACAGGTTAAAAAGAGTATCCTAATGTGATTTCTTGATAATGGGTGTGTTCCTTATCTTCTCCTAGTGTCTAAACTCTTCTCCATGGCTGGACACCCAAATAATATTCCTTGACGTGCTAAGGGGTATCTAGAGAGTGGGATAGGTTTAATAACTACCCTAACCCTAACGCGTACCATAACCCTAACCCCTACCCTAACCCTAACACGTACCCTAATCCTAAGCCGAAACCTAAACCGAGCCCTAACCTTCAAACTAACCCTAACCCTAACTCTAACCCATACCCTACGCCGTACACGAATCCGTACCCGAACCCGTACCCTATGCCGTACCCTAACTCTAGCCCTAACCCTAACCCTAACCCTAAGCTACCCTTGACTGCTTCTGCCTCCAATAGATTTCCTAAGCACTAGTGTTTTAAGGAACAGGTAAAAAAGAGAATCCTAATGTGATTTCTTGATAATGGGTGTGTTCCTTATCTTCTCCTAGTGTCTAAACTCTTCTCCATGGCTGGACACCCAAATAATATTCCTTGACGTGCTAAGGGGTATCTAGAGAGTGGGATAGGTTTAATAACTACCCTAACCCTAACGCGTACCCTAACCCTAACCCCTACCCTAACCCTAACACGTACCCTAATCCTAACCCGTACCCTAAACCGAGCCCTAACCCTCAAACTAACCCTAACCCTAACCCTAACCCATATCCTACGCCATACCCAAACCCGTACCCGAACCCGTACCCGAAACCGTACCCTAAGCCGTACCCTAACCCTAACCCTAACCCTAAGCTATCCTTGACTGCTTCTGCCTCCAATAGATTTCCTAAGCACTAGTGTTTTAAGGAACAGGTTAAAAAGAGAATCCTAATGTGATTTCTTGATAATGGGTGTGTTCCTTATCTTCTCCTAGTGTCTAAACTCTTCTCCATGGCTGGACCCCCAAATAATATTCCTTGACGTGCTAAGGGGTATCTAGAGAGTGGGATAGGTTTAATAACTACCCTTACCCTAACGCGTACCCTAACCCTAACCTCTACCCTAACCCTAACACGAACCCTAATATTAACCCGTGCCCTAAACCGAGCCCTAACCTTCAAACTAACCCTAACCCTAACCCTAACCCATACCCTACGCCGTACACGAACCCGTAACCGAACCCGTACCCTAAGCCGTACCCTAAACCTAACCCTAACCCTAACCCTAACTCTAAGCAACCCTTGACTGCTTCTGCCTCCAATAGATTTCCTAAGCACTAGTGTTTTAAGGAACAGGTAAAAAAGAGAATCCTAATGTGATTTCTTGACAATGGGTGTGTTCTTTATCTTCTCCTAGTGTCTAAACTCTTCTCCATGGCTGGACACCCAAATAATATTCCTTGACGTGCTAAGGGGTATCTAGAGAGTGGGATAGGTTTAATAACTACCCTAACCCTAACGCGTACCCTAACCATAACACGTACCCTAACCCTAACCCCTACCCTAACCCGAACACGTACCCTAATCCTAACCCGTACCCTAAACCAAGCCCTAACCCTCAAACTAACCCTAACCCTAACCCTAACCCATACCATACGCCGTACCCGAACCCGTACACTAAGTCGTACCCTAAAGCTAACCCTAACCCTAACCCTAACCCTAACCCTAAGCTACCCTTGACTGCTTCTGCCTCCAATAGATTTCCTAAGCACAAGTGTTTTAAGGAACAGGTTAAAAAGAGAATCCTAATGTGATTTCTTGAGAATGGGTGTGTTCCTTATCTTCTCCTAGTGTCTAAACTCTTCTCCATGGCTGGACCCCCAAATAATATTCCTTGACGTGCTAAGGGGTATCTAGAGAGTGGGATAGGTTTAATAACTACCATAACCCTAACGCGTACCATAACCCTAACCCCTACCCTAACCCTAACACGTACCCTAATCCTAAGCCGAAACCTAAACCGAGCCCTAACCTTCAAACTAACCCTAACCCTAACTCTAACCCATACCCTACGCCGTACACGAACCCGTACCCGAACCCGTACCCTATGCCGTACCCTAACTCTAGCCCTAACCCTAACCCTAACCCTAAGCTACCCTTGACTGCTTCTGCCTCCAATAGATTTTCTAAGCACTAGTGTTTTAAGGAACAGGTAAAAAAGAGAATCCTAATGTGATTTCTTGATAATGGGTGTGTTCCTTATCTTCTCCTAGTGTCTAAACTCTTCTCCATGGCTGGACACCCTAATAATATTCCTTGACGTGCTAAGGGGTATCTAGAGAGTGGGATAGGTTTAATAACTACCCTAACCCTAACGCGTACCCTAACCCTAACACGTACCCTAAGCCTAACCCCTACCCTTACCCGAACACGTACCCTAATCCTAACCCGTACCCTAAAACAAGACCTAACCCTCAAACTAACCCTAACCCTAACCCTAACCCATACCATACGCCGTACCCGAACCCGTACCCGAACCCTTACACTAAGCCGTACCCTAAAGCTAACCCTAACCCTAACCCTAACCCTAACCCTAAGCTACAGTTGACTACTTCTGCCTCCAATAGATTTCCTAAGCACTAGTGTTTTAAGGAACAGGTTAAAAAGAGAATCCTAATGTGATTTCTTGATAATGGGTGTGTTCCTTATCTTCTCCTAGTGTCTAAACTCTTCTCCATGGCTGGACACCCAAATAATATTCCTTGACGTGCTAAGGGGTATCTAGAGAGTGGGATAGGCTTAATAACAACCCTAATCCTAACGCGTACCCTAACCCTAACCCCTACCCTAACCCTAACACGTACCCTAATCCTAACCCGTACCCTAAACCGAGCCCTAACCCTCAAACTAACCCTAACCCTAACCCTAACCCATACCCTATACCGTACCCGAACCCGTACCCGAACCCTTACCCTAACAATAACCCTAACCCTAACCCTAACCCTAAGCTATCCTTGACTGCTTCTGCCTCCAATAGATTTCCTAAGCACTAGTGTATTAAGGAACAGGTTAAAAAGAGAATCCTAATGTGATTTCTTGATAATGGGTGTGTTCCTTATCTTCTCCTAGTGTCTAAACTCTTCTACATGGCTGGACCCCCAAATAATATTCCTTGACGTGCTAAGGGGTATCTAGAGAGTGGGATAGGTTTAATAACTACCCTAACCCTAACGCGTACCCTAACCCTAACCCCTACCCTAACCCTAACACTAACCCTAATCCTAACCCGTGCCCTAAACCGAGCCCTAACCTTCAAACTAACCCTAACCCTAACCCTAACCCATACCCTACGCCGTACACGAACCCGTACCCGAACCCGTACCCTAAGCCGTACCCTAAAGCTAACCCTAACCCTAACCCTAACCCTAAGCTACCCTTGACTGCTTCTGCCTCCAATAGATTTCCTAAGCACTAGTGTTTTAAGGAACAGGTTAAAAAGAGAATCCTAATGTGATTTCTTGATAATGGGTGTATTCCTTATCTTCTCCTAGTGTCTAAACTCTTCTCCATGGCTGGACCCCCAAATAATATTCCTTGACGTGCTAAGGGGTATCTAGAGAGTGGGATAGGTTTAATAACTATCCTAACCCTAACGCGTAACCTAACCCTAACACGTACCCTAACCCTAACCCCTACCCTAACCCGAACACGTACCCTAATCCTAACCCGTACCCTAAACCAAGCCCTAACCCTCAAACTAACCCTAACCCTAACACTAACCCATACCATACGCCGTATCCGAACCCGTACCCGAAACCGTACCCTAAGCCGTACCCTAAAGCTAACCCTAACCCTAACCCTAACCCTAAAGCTAAGCTACCCTTGACTGCTTCTGCCTCCAATAGATTTCCTAAGCACTAGTGTTTTAAGGAACAGGTTAAAAAGAGAATCCTAATGTGATTTCTTGATAATGGGTGTGTTCCTTATCTTCTCCTAGTGTCTAAACTCTTCTCCATGGCTGGACACCCAAATAATATTCCTTGACGTGCTAAGGGGTATCTAGAGAGTGGGATAGGTTTAATAACTACCCTAACCCTAACGCGTACCCTAAACCTAACCCCTACCCTAACCCTAACACGTACCCTAATCCTAACCCGTAACCTAAACCGAGCCCTAACCCTCAAACTAACCCTAACCCTAACCCTAACCCATACCCTACGCCGTACCCGAAACCATACTCAAACCCGTACCCTAACCCTAACCCTAACCCTAACCCTAACCCTAAGCTACCCTTGACTGCTTCTGCCTCCAATAGATTTCCTAAGCACTAGTGTTTTAAGGAACAGGTTAAAAAGAGAATCCTAATGTGATTTCTTGATAATGGGTGTGTTCCTTATCTTCTCCTAGTGTCTAAACTCTTCTCCATGGCTGGACACCCAAATAATATTCCTTGACGTGCTAAGGGGTATCTAGAGAGTGGGATAGGTTTAATAACTACCCTAACCCTAACGCGTACCCTAACCCTAACCCCTACCCTAACCCTAACACGTACCCTAATCCTAACCCGTAACCTAAACCGAGCCCTAACCCTCAAACTAACCCTAACCCTAACCCTAACCCATACCCTACGCCGTACCCGAACCCGTACCCAAACCCGTACCCTAACACTAACCCTAACCCTAACCCTAAGCTACCCTTGACTGCTTCTGCCTCAAATAGATTTCCTAAGCACTAGTGTTTTAAGGAACAGGTTAAAAAGAGAATCCTAATGTGATTTCTTGATAATGGGTGTGTTCCTTATCTTCTCCTAGTGTCTAAACTCTTCTCTATGGCTGTACCCCCAAATAATATTCCTTGACGTGCTAAGGGGTATCTAGAGAGTGGGATAGGTTTAATAACTACCCTTACCCTAACGCGTACCCTAACCCTAAAACGTACCCTAACCCTAACCCCTACCCTAACCCGAACACGTACCCTAATCCTAACCCGTACCCTAAACCATGCCCTAACCCTCAAACTAACCCTAACCCTAACCCTAACCCATACCATACGCCGTACCCGAACCCGTACCCGAACCCGTACCCTAAGCCGTACCCTAAGCCGTACCCTAACCCTAACCCTAACCCTAAGCTACCCTTGACTGCTTCTGCCTCCAATAGATTTCCTAATCACTAGTGTTTTAAGGAACAGGTTAAAAAGAGAATCCTAATGTGATTTCTTGATAATGGGTGTGTTCCTTATCTTCTCCTAGTGTCTAAACTCTTCTCCATGGCTGGACCCCCAAATAATATTCCTTGACGTGCTAAGGGGTATCTAGTGAGTGGGATAGGTTTAATAACTAACGTAACCCTAACGCGTACCCTAACCCTAACCCCTATCATAACCCTAACACGTACCCTTATCCTACCCCGTACCCTAAACCGAACCCTAACCCTCAAACTAACCCTAACCCTAACCCTAACCCATACCCTATACCGTACCCGAACCCGTACCCGAACCCGTACCCTAAGCCTTACCCTAACCCTAACCCTAATCCTAACCCTAACCCTAAGCTACCCTTGACTGCTTCTGCCTCCAATAGATTTCCTAAGCACTAGTGTTTTAAGGAACAGGTTAAAAAGAGTATCCTAATGTGATTTCTTGATAATGGGTGTGTTCCTTATCTTCTCCTAGTGTCTAAACTCTTCTCCATGGCTGGACACCCAAATAATATTCCTTGACGTGCTAAGGGGTATCTAGAGAGTGGGATAGGTTTAATAACTACCCTAACCCTAACGCGTACCATAACCCTAACCCCTACCCTAACCCTAACACGTACCCTAATCCTAAGCCGAAACCTAAACCGAGCCCTAACCTTCAAACTAACCCTAACCCTAACTCTAACCCATACCCTACGCCGTACACGAATCCGTACCCGAACCCGTACCCTATGCCGTACCCTAACTCTAGCCCTAACCCTAACCCTAACCCTAAGCTACCCTTGACTGCTTCTGCCTCCAATAGATTTCCTAAGCACTAGTGTTTTAAGGAACAGGTAAAAAAGAGAATCCTAATGTGATTTCTTGATAATGGGTGTGTTCCTTATCTTCTCCTAGTGTCTAAACTCTTCTCCATGGCTGGACACCCAAATAATATTCCTTGACGTGCTAAGGGGTATCTAGAGAGTGGGATAGGTTTAATAACTACCCTAACCCTAACGCGTACCCTAACCCTAACCCCTACCCTAACCCTAACACGTACCCTAATCCTAACCCGTACCCTAAACCGAGCCCTAACCCTCAAACTAACCCTAACCCTAACCCTAACCCATATCCTACGCCATACCCAAACCCGTACCCGAACCCGTACCCGAAACCGTACCCTAAGCCGTACCCTAACCCTAACCCTAACCCTAAGCTACCCTTGACTGCTTCTGCCTCCAATAGATTTCCTAAGCACTAGTGTTTTAAGGAACAGGTTAAAAAGAGAATCCTAATGTGATTTCTTGATAATGGGTGTGTTCCTTATCTTCTCCTAGTGTCTAAACTCTTCTCCATGGCTGGACCCCCAAATAATATTCCTTGACGTGCTAAGGGGTATCTAGAGAGTGGGATAGGTTTAATAACTACCCTTACCCTAACGCGTACCCTAACCCTAACCTCTACCCTAACCCTAACACGAACCCTAATATTAACCCGTGCCCTAAACCGAGCCCTAACCTTCAAACTAACCCTAACCCTAACCCTAACCCATACCCTACGCCGTACACGAACCCGTAACCGAACCCGTACCCTAAGCCGTACCCTAAACCTAACCCTAACCCTAACCCTAACTCTAAGCAACCCTTGACTGCTTCTGCCTCCAATAGATTTCCTAAGCACTAGTGTTTTAAGGAACAGGTAAAAAAGAGAATCCTAATGTGATTTCTTGACAATGGGTGTGTTCTTTATCTTCTCCTAGTGTCTAAACTCTTCTCCATGGCTGGACACCCAAATAATATTCCTTGACGTGCTAAGGGGTATCTAGAGAGTGGGATAGGTTTAATAACTACCCTAACCCTAACGCGTACCCTAACCATAACACGTACCCTAACCCTAACCCCTACCCTAACCCGAACACGTACCCTAATCCTAACCCGTACCCTAAACCAAGCCCTAACCCTCAAACTAACCCTAACCCTAACCCTAACCCATACCATACGCCGTACCCGAACCCGTACACTAAGTCGTACCCTAAAGCTAACCCTAACCCTAACCCTAACCCTAACCCTAAGCTACCCTTGACTGCTTCTGCCTCCAATAGATTTCCTAAGCACAAGTGTTTTAAGGAACAGGTTAAAAAGAGAATCCTAATGTGATTTCTTGAGAATGGGTGTGTTCCTTATCTTCTCCTAGTGTCTAAACTCTTCTCCATGGCTGGACCCCCAAATAATATTCCTTGACGTGCTAAGGGGTATCTAGAGAGTGGGATAGGTTTAATAACTACCATAACCCTAACGCGTACCATAACCCTAACCCCTACCCTAACCCTAACACGTACCCTAATCCTAAGCCGAAACCTAAACCGAGCCCTAACCTTCAAACTAACCCTAACCCTAACTCTAACCCATACCCTACGCCGTACACGAACCCGTACCCGAACCCGTACCCTATGCCGTACCCTAACTCTAGCCCTAACCCTAACCCTAACCCTAAGCTACCCTTGACTGCTTCTGCCTCCAATAGATTTTCTAAGCACTAGTGTTTTAAGGAACAGGTAAAAAAGAGAATCCTAATGTGATTTCTTGATAATGGGTGTGTTCCTTATCTTCTCCTAGTGTCTAAACTCTTCTCCATGGCTGGACACCCTAATAATATTCCTTGACGTGCTAAGGGGTATCTAGAGAGTGGGATAGGTTTAATAACTACCCTAACCCTAACGCGTACCCTAACCCTAACACGTACCCTAAGCCTAACCCCTACCCTTACCCGAACACGTACCCTAATCCTAACCCGTACCCTAAAACAAGACCTAACCCTCAAACTAACCCTAACCCTAACCCTAACCCATACCATACGCCGTACCCGAACCCGTACCCGAACCCTTACACTAAGCCGTACCCTAAAGCTAACCCTAACCCTAACCCTAACCCTAACCCTAAGCTACAGTTGACTACTTCTGCCTCCAATAGATTTCCTAAGCACTAGTGTTTTAAGGAACAGGTTAAAAAGAGAATCCTAATGTGATTTCTTGATAATGGGTGTGTTCCTTATCTTCTCCTAGTGTCTAAACTCTTCTCCATGGCTGGACACCCAAATAATATTCCTTGACGTGCTAAGGGGTATCTAGAGAGTGGGATAGGCTTAATAACAACCCTAATCCTAACGCGTACCCTAACCCTAACCCCTACCCTAACCCTAACACGTACCCTAATCCTAACCCGTACCCTAAACCGAGCCCTAACCCTCAAACTAACCCTAACCCTAACCCTAACCCATACCCTATACCGTACCCGAACCCGTACCCGAACCCTTACCCTAACAATAACCCTAACCCTAACCCTAACCCTAAGCTATCCTTGACTGCTTCTGCCTCCAATAGATTTCCTAAGCACTAGTGTATTAAGGAACAGGTTAAAAAGAGAATCCTAATGTGATTTCTTGATAATGGGTGTGTTCCTTATCTTCTCCTAGTGTCTAAACTCTTCTACATGGCTGGACCCCCAAATAATATTCCTTGACGTGCTAAGGGGTATCTAGAGAGTGGGATAGGTTTAATAACTACCCTAACCCTAACGCGTACCCTAACCCTAACCCCTACCCTAACCCTAACACTAACCCTAATCCTAACCCGTGCCCTAAACCGAGCCCTAACCTTCAAACTAACCCTAACCCTAACCCTAACCCATACCCTACGCCGTACACGAACCCGTACCCGAACCCGTACCCTAAGCCGTACCCTAAAGCTAACCCTAACCCTAACCCTAACCCTAAGCTACCCTTGACTGCTTCTGCCTCCAATAGATTTCCTAAGCACTAGTGTTTTAAGGAACAGGTTAAAAAGAGAATCCTAATGTGATTTCTTGATAATGGGTGTATTCCTTATCTTCTCCTAGTGTCTAAACTCTTCTCCATGGCTGGACCCCCAAATAATATTCCTTGACGTGCTAAGGGGTATCTAGAGAGTGGGATAGGTTTAATAACTATCCTAACCCTAACGCGTAACCTAACCCTAACACGTACCCTAACCCTAACCCCTACCCTAACCCGAACACGTACCCTAATCCTAACCCGTACCCTAAACCAAGCCCTAACCCTCAAACTAACCCTAACCCTAACACTAACCCATACCATACGCCGTATCCGAACCCGTACCCGAAACCGTACCCTAAGCCGTACCCTAAAGCTAACCCTAACCCTAACCCTAACCCTAAAGCTAAGCTACCCTTGACTGCTTCTGCCTCCAATAGATTTCCTAAGCACTAGTGTTTTAAGGAACAGGTTAAAAAGAGAATCCTAATGTGATTTCTTGATAATGGGTGTGTTCCTTATCTTCTCCTAGTGTCTAAACTCTTCTCCATGGCTGGACACCCAAATAATATTCCTTGACGTGCTAAGGGGTATCTAGAGAGTGGGATAGGTTTAATAACTACCCTAACCCTAACGCGTACCCTAAACCTAACCCCTACCCTAACCCTAACACGTACCCTAATCCTAACCCGTAACCTAAACCGAGCCCTAACCCTCAAACTAACCCTAACCCTAACCCTAACCCATACCCTACGCCGTACCCGAAACCATACTCAAACCCGTACCCTAACCCTAACCCTAACCCTAACCCTAACCCTAAGCTACCCTTGACTGCTTCTGCCTCCAATAGATTTCCTAAGCACTAGTGTTTTAAGGAACAGGTTAAAAAGAGAATCCTAATGTGATTTCTTGATAATGGGTGTGTTCCTTATCTTCTCCTAGTGTCTAAACTCTTCTCCATGGCTGGACACCCAAATAATATTCCTTGACGTGCTAAGGGGTATCTAGAGAGTGGGATAGGTTTAATAACTACCCTAACCCTAACGCGTACCCTAACCCTAACCCCTACCCTAACCCTAACACGTACCCTAATCCTAACCCGTAACCTAAACCGAGCCCTAACCCTCAAACTAACCCTAACCCTAACCCTAACCCATACCCTACGCCGTACCCGAACCCGTACCCAAACCCGTACCCTAACACTAACCCTAACCCTAACCCTAAGCTACCCTTGACTGCTTCTGCCTCAAATAGATTTCCTAAGCACTAGTGTTTTAAGGAACAGGTTAAAAAGAGAATCCTAATGTGATTTCTTGATAATGGGTGTGTTCCTTATCTTCTCCTAGTGTCTAAACTCTTCTCTATGGCTGTACCCCCAAATAATATTCCTTGACGTGCTAAGGGGTATCTAGAGAGTGGGATAGGTTTAATAACTACCCTTACCCTAACGCGTACCCTAACCCTAAAACGTACCCTAACCCTAACCCCTACCCTAACCCGAACACGTACCCTAATCCTAACCCGTACCCTAAACCATGCCCTAACCCTCAAACTAACCCTAACCCTAACCCTAACCCATACCATACGCCGTACCCGAACCCGTACCCGAACCCGTACCCTAAGCCGTACCCTAAGCCGTACCCTAACCCTAACCCTAACCCTAAGCTACCCTTGACTGCTTCTGCCTCCAATAGATTTCCTAATCACTAGTGTTTTAAGGAACAGGTTAAAAAGAGAATCCTAATGTGATTTCTTGATAATGGGTGTGTTCCTTATCTTCTCCTAGTGTCTAAACTCTTCTCCATGGCTGGACCCCCAAATAATATTCCTTGACGTGCTAAGGGGTATCTAGTGAGTGGGATAGGTTTAATAACTAACGTAACCCTAACGCGTACCCTAACCCTAACCCCTATCATAACCCTAACACGTACCCTTATCCTACCCCGTACCCTAAACCGAACCCTAACCCTCAAACTAACCCTAACCCTAACCCTAACCCGTACCCTATACCGTACCCGAACCCGTACCCGAACCCGTACCCTAAGCCTTACCCTAACAATAACCCTAATCCTAACCCTAACCCTAAGCTACCCTTGACTGCTTCTGCCTCCATTAGATTTCCTAAGCACTAGTGTTTTAAGGAACAGGTAAAAAAGAGAATCCTAATCTGATTTCTTGATAATGGGTGTGTTCCTAATCTTCTCCTAGTGTCTAAACTCTTCTCCATGGCTGGACCCCCAAATAATATTCCTTGACGTGCTAAGGGGTATCTAGAGAGTGGGATAGGTTTAATAACTACCCTAACCCTAACGCATACCCTAACCCTAACCTCTACCTTAACCCTAACACGTACACTAATCCTAACCCGTAACCTAAACCGAGCCCTAACCCTCAAACTAACCCTAACGCTAACCCTAACCCATACCCTACGCCGTACCCGAACCCGTACCCGAACCCGTACCCTAAGCCGTACCCTAACCCTAACCCTAACCCTAAGCTACCCTTGACTGCTTCTGCCTCCAATAGATTTCCTAAGCACTAGTGTTTTAAGGAACAGGTTAAAAAGAGAATCCTAATGTGATTTCTTGATAATGGGTTTGTTCGTTATTTTCTCCTAGTGTCTAAACTCTTCTCCATGGCTGGACCCCCAAATAATATTCCTTGACGTGCTAAGGGGTATCTAGAGAGTGGGATAGGTTTAATAACTACCCTAACCCTAACGCGTACCCGAACCCTAACCCCTACCCTAACCCTAACACGAACCCTAATCCTAACCCGTACCCTAAACCGAGCCCTAACCTTCAAACTAACCCTAACCCTAACCCTAACCCATACCCTACGCCGTACACGAACCCGTACCCGAACCCGTACCCTAAGCCGTACCCTAACCCTAACCCTAACCCTAACCCTAACCCTAAGCTACCCTTGACTGCTTCTGCCTCCAATAGATTTCCTAAGCAATAGTGTTTTAAGGAACAGGTTAAAAAGAGAATCCTAATGTGATTTCTTGATAATGGGTGTCTTCCTTATCTTCTCCTAGTGTCTAAACTCTTCTCCATGGCTGGACATCCAAATAATATTCCTTGACGTGCTAAGGGGTATCTAGAGAGTGGAATAGGTTTAATAACTACCCTAACCCTAACGCGTGCCCTAACCCTAACACCTAACCTAACCCTAACACGTACCCTAATCCTAACCCGTAACCTAAACCGAGCCCTAACCCTCAAACTAACCCTAACACTAACCATAACCCATACCCTACGCTGTACCCGAACCCGTACCCGAACCCGTACCCTAAGCCGTACCCTAACCCTAACCCTAACCCTAACCCTAACCCTAAGCTACCCTTGACTGCTTCTGCCTCCAATAGATTTCCTAAGCACTAGTGTATTAAAGAACAGGTTAAAAAGAGAATCCTATTGTGATTTCAGGATAATGGGTGTGTTCCTTATCTTCTCCTAGTGTCTAAACTCTTCTCCATGGCTGGACCCCCAAATAATATTCCTTGACGTGCTAAGGGGTATCTAGAGAGTGGGATAGGTTTAATAACTACCCTAACCCTAACGCGTACCCTAACCCTAACACGTACCCTAATCCTAACACATACCCTAAACCGAGCCCTAACCCTCAAACTAACCCTAACCCTAACCCTAACCCATAACCTATGCCGTACCCGAACCCGTACCCTAAGCCTTACCCTAACAATAACCCTAACCCTAACCCTAAGCTACCCTTGACTGCTTCTGCCTCCAATAGATTTCCTAAGCACTAGTGTTTTAAGGAACAGGTTAAAAAGAGAATCCTAATGTGATTTCTTGATAATGGGTGTGTTCCTTATCTTCTCCTAGTGTCTAAACTCTTCTCCATGGCTGGACCCCCAAATAATATTCCTTGACGTGCTAAGGGGTATCTAGTGAGTGGGATAGGTTTAATAACTAACGTAACCCTAACGCGTACCCTAACCCTAACCCCTATCATAACCCTAACACGTACCCATATCCTACCCCGTACCCTAAACCGAGCCCTAACCCTCAAACTAACCCTAACCCTAACCCTAACCCATACCCTATACCGTACCCGAACCCGTACCCGAACCCGTACCCTAAGCCTTACCCTAACAATAACCCTAACCCTAACCCTAACCCTAAGCTACCCTTGACTGCTTCTGCCTCCATTAGATTTCCTAAGCACTAGTGTTTTAAGGAACAGGTTAAAAAGAGAATCCTAATGTGATTTCTTGATAATGGGTGTGTTCCTTATCTTCTCCTAGTGTCTAAACTCTTCTCCATGGCTGGACCCCCAAATAATATTCCTTGACGTGCTAAGGGGTATCTAGAGAGTGGGATAGGTTTAATAACTACCCTAACCCTAACGCGTACCCTAACCCTAACCCCTACCCTAACCCTAACACGAACCCTAATCTTAACCCGTGCCCTAAACCGAGCCCTAACCTTCAAACTAACCCTAACCCTAACCCTAACCCGTACCCTACGCTGTACACGAACCCGTACCCGATCCCGTACCCTAAGCCGTACCCTAACCCTAACCCTAACCCTAACCCTAACCCTAACCCTAAGCTACGCTTGGCTGCTTCTGCCTCCAATAGATTTCCTAAGCACTAGTGTTTTAAGGAACAGGTTAAAAAGAGAATCCTAATGTGATTTCTTGATAATGGGTGTGTTCCTTATCTTCTCCTAGTGTCTATACTCTTCTCCATGGCTGGACACCCAAATAATATTCCTTGACGTGCTAAGGGGTATCTAGAGAGTGGGATAGTTTTAATAACTACCCTAACCCTAACGCGTACCCTAACCCTAACCCCTACCCTAACCCTAACACGTACCCTAATCCTAACCCGTACCCTAAACCGAGCCCAAGCCCTCAAACTAACCCTAACCCTAACCCTAACCCATATCCTACGCCATACCCAAACCCGTACCCGAACCCGTACCAGAAACCGTACCCTAAGCCGTACCCTAACCCTAACCCTAACCCTAAGCTAACCTTGACTGCTTCTGCCTCCAATAGATTTCCTAAGCACTAGTGTTTTAAGGAACAGGTTAAAAAGAGAATCCTAATGTGATTTCTTGATAATGGGTTTGTTCGTTATTTTCTCCTAGTGTCTAAACTCTTCTCCATGGCTGGACCCCCAAATAATATTCCTTGACGTGCTAAGGGGTATCTAGAGAGTGGGATAGGTTTAATAACTACCCTAACCCTAACGCGTACCCTAACCCTAACCTCTACCTTAACACTAACACGTACACTAATCCTAACCCGTAACCTAAACCGAGCCCTAACCCTCAAACTAACCCTAACCCTAACCCTAACCCATACCCTACGCCGTACCCGAACCCGTACCCGAACCCTTACCCTAAGCCGTACCCTAACTCTAACCCTAACCCTAACCCTAACCCTAAGTTACCCTTGACTGCTTCTGCCTCCAATAGATTTCCTAAGCACTAGTGTACTAAGGAACAGGTTAAAAAGAGAATCCTAATGTGATTTCAGGATAATGGGTGTGTTCCTTATCTTCTCCTAGTGTCTAAACTCTTCTCCATGGCTGGACACCCAAATAATATTCCTTGACGTGCTAAGGGGTATCTAGAGAGTGGGATAGGTTTAATAACTACCCTAACCCTAACGCGTACCCGAACCCTAACCCCTACGCTAACCCTAACACGAACCCTAATCCTAACCCGTACCCTAAACCGAGCCCTAACCTTCAAACTAACCCTAACCCTAACCCTAACCCATACCCTACGCCGTACACGAACCCGTACCCGAACCCGTACCCTAAGCCGTACCCTAACCCTAACCCTAACCCTAACCCTAACCCTAAGCTACCCTTGACTGCTTCTGCCTCCAATAGATTTCCTAAGCACTAGTGTTTTAAGGAAAAGGTTAAAAAGAGAATCCTAATGTGATTTCTTGATAATGGGTGTCTTCCTTATCTTCTCCTAGTGTCTAAACTCTTCTCCATGGCTGGACACCCAAATAATATTCCTTGACGTGCTAAGGGGTATCTAGAGAGTGGAATAGGTTTAATAACTACCCTAACCCTAACGCGTGCCCTAACCCTAACCCCTAACCTAACCCTAACACGTACCCTAATCCTAACCCGTAACCTAAACCGAGCCCTAACCCTCAAACTAACCCTAACACTAACCATAACCCATACCCTACGCCGTACACGAACCCGTACCCGAACCCGTACCCTAAGCCGTACCCTAACCCTAACCCTAACCCTAACCCTAACCCTAAGCTACCCTTGACTGCTTCTGCCTCCAATAGATTTCCTAAGCACTAGTGTTTTAAGGAACAGGTTAAAAAGAGAATCCTATTGTGATTTCAGGATAATGGGTGTGTTCCTTATCTTCTCCTAGTGTCTAAACTCTTCTCCATGGCTGGACCCCCAAATAATATTCCTTGACGTGCTAAGGGGTATCTAGAGAGTGGGATAGTTTTAATAACTACCCTAACCCTAACGCGTACCCTAACCCTAACACGTACCCTAATCCTAACACGTACCCTAAACCGAGCCCTATCCCTCAAACTAACCCTAACCCTAACCCTAACCCATACCCTATGCCGTACCCGAACCCGTACCCTAAGCCTTACCCTAACAATAACCCTAACCCTAACCCTAAGCTACCCTTGACTGCTTCTGCCTCCAATAGATTTCCTAAGCACTAGTGTTTTAAGGAACAGGTTAAAAAGAGAATCCTAATGTGATTTCTTGATATTGGGTGTGTTCCTTATCTTCTCCTAGTGTCTAAATTCTTCTCCATGGCTGGACACCCAAATAATATTCCTTGACGTGCTAAGGGGTATCTAGAGAGTGGGATAGGTTTAATAACTACCCTAACCCTAACACGTATCCTAACCTTCACCCCTACCCTAACCCTAACACGTACCCTAATCCTAACCCGTAACCTAAACCGAGCCCTAACCCTCAAACTAACCCTAACCCTAACCCTAACCCATACCCTACGCTGTACCCGAAACCGTACCCAAACCCATACCCTAACACTAACCCTAACCCTAACCCTAACCCTAAGCTACCCTTGACTGCTTCTGCCTCAAATAGATTTCCTAAGCACTAGTGTTTTAAGGAACAGGTTAAAAAGAGAATCCTAATGTGATTTCTTGATAATGGGTGTGTTCCTTATCTTCTCCTAGTGTCTAAACTCTTCTCCATGGCTGGACCCCCAAATAATATTCCTTGACGTGCTAAGGGGTATCTAGAGAGTGGGATAGGTTTAATAACTACCCTAACCCTAACGCGTACCCTAACCCTAACCTCTACCTTAACACTAACACGTACACTAATCCTAACCCGTAACCTAAACCGAGCCCTAACCCTCAAACTAACCCTAACCCTAACCCTAACCCATACCCTACGCCGTACCCGAACCCGTACCCGAACCCTTACCCTAAGCCGTACCCTAACTCTAACCCTAACCCTAACCCTAACCCTAAGTTACCCTTGACTGCTTCTGCCTCCAATAGATTTCCTAAGCACTAGTGTACTAAGGAACAGGTTAAAAAGAGAATCCTAATGTGATTTCAGGATAATGGGTGTGTTCCTTATCTTCTCCTAGTGTCTAAACTCTTCTCCATGGCTGGACACCCAAATAATATTCCTTGACGTGCTAAGGGGTATCTAGAGAGTGGGATAGGTTTAATAACTACCCTAACCCTAACGCGTACCCGAACCCTAACCCCTACGCTAACCCTAACACGAACCCTAATCCTAACCCGTACCCTAAACCGAGCCCTAACCTTCAAACTAACCCTAACCCTAACCCTAACCCATACCCTACGCCGTACACGAACCCGTACCCGAACCCGTACCCTAAGCCGTACCCTAACCCTAACCCTAACCCTAACCCTAACCCTAAGCTACCCTTGACTGCTTCTGCCTCCAATAGATTTCCTAAGCACTAGTGTTTTAAGGAAAAGGTTAAAAAGAGAATCCTAATGTGATTTCTTGATAATGGGTGTCTTCCTTATCTTCTCCTAGTGTCTAAACTCTTCTCCATGGCTGGACACCCAAATAATATTCCTTGACGTGCTAAGGGGTATCTAGAGAGTGGAATAGGTTTAATAACTACCCTAACCCTAACGCGTGCCCTAACCCTAACCCCTAACCTAACCCTAACACGTACCCTAATCCTAACCCGTAACCTAAACCGAGCCCTAACCCTCAAACTAACCCTAACACTAACCATAACCCATACCCTACGCCGTACACGAACCCGTACCCGAACCCGTACCCTAAGCCGTACCCTAACCCTAACCCTAACCCTAACCCTAACCCTAAGCTACCCTTGACTGCTTCTGCCTCCAATAGATTTCCTAAGCACTAGTGTTTTAAGGAACAGGTTAAAAAGAGAATCCTATTGTGATTTCAGGATAATGGGTGTGTTCCTTATCTTCTCCTAGTGTCTAAACTCTTCTCCATGGCTGGACCCCCAAATAATATTCCTTGACGTGCTAAGGGGTATCTAGAGAGTGGGATAGTTTTAATAACTACCCTAACCCTAACGCGTACCCTAACCCTAACACGTACCCTAATCCTAACACGTACCCTAAACCGAGCCCTATCCCTCAAACTAACCCTAACCCTAACCCTAACCCATACCCTATGCCGTACCCGAACCCGTACCCTAAGCCTTACCCTAACAATAACCCTAACCCTAACCCTAAGCTACCCTTGACTGCTTCTGCCTCCAATAGATTTCCTAAGCACTAGTGTTTTAAGGAACAGGTTAAAAAGAGAATCCTAATGTGATTTCTTGATAATGGGTGTGTTCCTTATCTTCTCCTAGTGTCTAAATTCTTCTCCATGGCTGGACACCCAAATAATATTCCTTGACGTGCTAAGGGGTATCTAGAGAGTGGGATAGGTTTAATAACTACCCTAACCCTAACACGTACCCTAACCTTCACCCCTACCCTATCCCTAACACGTACCCTAATCCTAACCCGTAACCTAAACCGAGCCCTAACCCTCAAACTAACCCTAACCCTAACCCTAACCCATACCCTACGCCGTACCCGAAACCGTACCCAAACCCATACCCTAACACTAACCCTAACCCTAACCCTAACCCTAAGCTACCCTTGACTGCTTCTGCCTCAAATAGATTTCCTAAGCACTAGTGTTTTAAGGAACAGGTTAAAAAGAGAATCCTAATGTGATTTCTTGATAATGGGTGTGTTCCTTATCTTCTCCTAGTGTCTAAACTCTTCTCCATGGCTGGACCCCCAAATAATATTCCTTGACGTGCTAAGGGGTATCTAGAGAGTGGGATAGGTTTAATAACTACCCTAAGCTTAACGCGTACCCTAACCCTAACCCCTACCCTAACCCTAACACGAACCCTAATCCTAACCCGTGCCCTAAACCGAGCCCTAACCTTCAAACTAACCCTAACCCTAACCCTAACCCATACCCTACGCCGTACGCGAACCCGTACCCGAACCCGTACCCTAAGCCGTACCCTAACCCTAACCCTAACCCTAACCCTAAGCTACCCTTGACTGCTTCTGCCTCCAATAGATTTCCTAAGCACTAGTGTTTTAAGGAACAGGTTAAAAAGAGAATCCTAATGTGATTTCAGGATAATGGGTGTGTTCCTTATCTTCTCCTAGTGTCTAAACTCTTCTCCATGGCTGGACCCCCAAATAATATTCCTTGACGTGCTAAGGGGTATCTAGAGAGTGGGATAGGTTTAATAACTACCCTAACCTTAACGCGTACCCTAACCCTAACCCCTACCCTAACCCTAACACGAACCCTAATATTAATCCGTGCCCTAAACTGAGCCCTAACCTTCAAACTAACCCTAAACCTAACCCTAACCCATACCCTACGCCGTACGCGAACCCGTACCCGAACCCGTACCCTAAGCCGTACCCTAACCCTAACCCTAACCCTAACCCTAACCCTAAGCTACCCTTGACTGCTTCTGCCTCCAATAGATTTCCTAAGCACTAGTGTTTTAAGGAACAGGTTAAAAAGAGAATCCTAATGTGATTTCAGGATAATGGGTGTGTTCCTTATCTTCTCCTAGTGTCTAAACTCTTCTCCATGGCTGGACCCCCAAATAATATTCCTTGACGTGCTAAGGGGTATCTAGAGAGTGGGATACGTTTAATAACTACCCTAACCTTAACGTGTACCCTAACCCTAACCCCTACCCTAACCCTAACACGAACCCTAATATTAACCCGTGCCCTAAACCGAGCCCTAACCTTCAAACTAACCCTAACCCTAACCCTAACCCATACCCTACGCCGTACACGAACCCGTACCCGAACCCGTACCCTAAGCCGTACCCTAAACCTAACCCTAACCCTAACCCTAACCCTAAGCTACCCTTGACTGCTTCTGCCTCCAATAGATTTCCTAACCACTAGTGTTTTAAGGAACAGGTAAAAAAGAGAATCCTAATGTGATTTCTTGATAATGGGTGTGTTCTTTATCTTCTCCTAGTGTCTAAACTCTTCTCCATGGCTGGACACCCTAATAATATTCCTTGAAGTGCTAAGGGTTATCTAGAGAGTGGGATAGGTTTAATAACTACCCTAACCCTAACGCGTACCCTAACCCTAACACGTACCCTAACCCTAACCCCTACCCTAACCCGAACACGTACCCTAATCCTAACCCGTACCCTAAACCAAGCCCTAACCCTCAAACTAACCCTAAACCTAACCCTAACCCATACCATACGCCGTACCCGAACCCGTACCCGAACCCGTACACTAAGTCGTACCCTAAAGCTAACCCTAACCCTAACCCTAACCCTAACCCTAAGCTACCCTTGACTGCTTCTGCCTCCAATAGATTTCCTAAGCACTAGTGTTTTAAGGAACAGGTTAAAAAGAGAATCCTAATGTGATTTCTTGATGACGGGTGTGTTCCTTATCTTCTCCTAGTGTCTAAACTCTTCTCCATGGCTGGACCCCCAAATAATATTCCTTGACGTGCTAAGGGGTATCTAGAGAGTGGGATAGGTTTAATAAATACCCTAACCCTAACGCATACCCTAACCCTAACCCCTACCCTATACCTAACACGTACCCTAATCCTAACCCGTACCCTAAACCGAGCCCTAACCCTCAAACTAACCCTAACCCTAACCCTAACCCATACCCTATACCGTACCCGAAACCGTACCCGAACCCGTACCCTAAGCCTTACCCTAACAATAACCCTAACCCTATCCATAACTCTAAGCTACCCTTGACTGCTTCTGCCTCCAATAGATTTCCTAAGCACTGGTGATTTAAGGAACAGGTTAAAAAGAGAATCCAAATGTGATTTCTTGATAATGGGTGTGTTCCTTATCTTCTCCTAGTGTCTAAACTCTTCTCCATGGCTGGACCCCCAAATAATATTCCTTGACGTGCTAAGGGGTATCTAGAGAGTGGGATAGGTTTAATAACTACCCTTACCCTAACGCGTACCCTAACCCTAACCTCTACCTTAACCCTAACACATACACTAATCCTAACCCGTAACCTAAACCGAGCCCTAACCCTCAAATTAACCCTAACCCTAACCCTAACCCATACCCTACGCCGTACCCGAACCCGTACCCGAACCCGTACCCTAAGCCGTACCCTAACCCTAACCCTAACCCTAACCCTAACCCTAAGCTACCCTTGACTGCTTCTGCCTCCAATAGATTTCCTAAGCACTAGTGTATTAAGGAACAGGTTAAAAAGAGAATCCTAATGTGATTTCAGGATAATGGGTGTGTTCCTTATCTTCTCCTAGTGTCTAAACTCTTCTCCATGGCTGCACCTCCAAATAATATTTCTTGACGTGCTAAGGGGTATCTAGAGAGTGGGATAGGTTTAATAACTACCCTAAGCTTAACGCGTACCCTAACCCTAACCCCTACCCTAACCCTAACACGAACCCCAATCCTAACCCGTGCCCTAAACCGAGCCCTAAGCTTCAAAATAACCCTAACCCTAACCCTAACCCATACCCTACGCCGTACGCGAACCCGTACCCGAACCCGTACCCTAAGCCGTACCCTAACCCTAACCCTAACCCTAACCCTAAGCTACCCTTGACTGCTTTGCCTCCAATAGATTTCCTAAGCACTAGTGTTTTAAGGAAAAGGTTAAAAAGAGAATCCTAATGTGATTTCTTGATAATGGGTGTCTTCCTTATCTTCTCCTAGTGTCTAAACTCTTCTCCATGGCTGGACACCCAAATAATATTCCTTGACGTGCTAAGGGGTATCTAGAGAGTGGAATAGGTTTAATAACTACCCTAACCCTAACGCGTGCCCTAACCCTAACCCCTAACCTAACCCTAACACGTACCCTAATCCTAACCCGTAACCTAAACCGAGCCCTAACCCTCAAACTAACCCTAACACTAACCATAACCCATACCCTACGCCGTACACGAACCCGTACCCGAACCCGTACCCTAAGCCGTACCCTAACCCTAACCCTAACCCTAACCCTAACCCTAAGCTACCCTTGACTGCTTCTGCCTCCAATAGATTTCCTAAGCACTAGTGTTTTAAGGAACAGGTTAAAAAGAGAATCCTATTGTGATTTCAGGATAATGGGTGTGTTCCTTATCTTCTCCTAGTGTCTAAACTCTTCTCCATGGCTGGACCCCCAAATAATATTCCTTGACGTGCTAAGGGGTATCTAGAGAGTGGGATAGTTTTAATAACTACCCTAACCCTAACGCGTACCCTAACCCTAACACGTACCCTAATCCTAACACGTACCCTAAACCGAGCCCTAACCCTCAAACTAACCCTAACCCTAACCCTAACCCATACCCTATGCCGTACCCGAACCCGTACCCTAAGCCTTACCCTAACAATAACCCTAACCCTAACCCTAAGCTACCCTTGACTGCTTCTGCCTCCAATAGATTTCCTAAGCACTAGTGTTTTAAGGAACAGGTTAAAAAGAGAATCCTAATGTGATTTCTTGATAATGGGTGTGTTCCTTATCTTCTCCTAGTGTCTAAATTCTTCTCCATGGCTGGACACCCAAATAATATTCCTTGACGTGCTAAGGGGTATCTAGAGAGTGGGATAGGTTTAATAACTACCCTAACCCTAACGCGTACCCTAAACCTCACCCCTACCCTAACCCTAACACGTACCCTAATCCTAACCCGTAACCTAAACCGAGCCCTAACCCTCAAACTAACCCTAACCCTAACCCTAACCCATACCCTACGCCGTACCCGAAACCGTACCCAAACCCATACCCTAACACTAACCCTAACCCTAACCCTAACCCTAAGCTACCCTTGACTGCTTCTGCCTCAAATAGATTTCCTAAGCACTAGTGTTTTAAGGAACAGGTTAAAAAGAGAATCCTAATGTGATTTCTTGATAATGGGTGTGTTCCTTATCTTCTCCTAGTGTCTAAACTCTTCTCCATGGCTGGACCCCCAAATAATATTCCTTGACGTGCTAAGGGGTATCTAGAGAGTGGGATACGTTTAATAACTACCCTAACCTTAACGCGTACCCTAACCCTAACCCCTACCCTAACCCTAACACGAACCCTAATATTAACCCGTGCCCTAAACCGAGCCCTAACCTTCAAACTAACCCTAACCCTAACCCTAACCCATACCCTACGCCGTACACGAACCCGTACCCGAACCCGTACCCTAAGCCGTACCCTAAACCTAACCCTAACCCTAACCCTAACCCTAAGCTACCCTTGACTGCTTCTGCCTCCAATAGATTTCCTAAGCACTAGTGTTTTAAGGAACAGGTAAAAAAGAGAATCCTAATGTGATTTCTTGATAATGGGTGTGTTCTTTATCTTCTCCTAGTGTCTAAACTCTTCTCCATGGCTGGACACCCTAATAATATTCCTTGACGTGCTAAGGGTTATCTAGAGAGTGGGATAGGTTTAATAACTACCCTAACCCTAACGCGTACCCTAACCCTAACACGTACCCTAACCCTAACCCCTACCCTAACCCGAACACGTACCCTAATCCTAACCCGTACCCTAAACCAAGCCCTAACCCTCAAACTAACCCTAAACCTAACCCTAACCCATACCATACGCCGTACCCGAACCCGTACCCGAACCCGTACACTAAGTCGTACCCTAAAGCTAACCCTAACCCTAACCCTAACCCTAACCCTAAGCTACCCTTGACTGCTTCTGCCTCCAATAGATTTCCTAAGCACTAGTGTTTTAAGGAACAGGTTAAAAAGAGAATTCTAATGTGATTTCTTGATGACGGGTGTGTTCCTTATCTTCTCCTAGTGTCTAAACTCTTCTCCATGGCTGGACCCCCAAATAATATTCCTTGACGTGCTAAGGGGTATCTAGAGAGTGGGATAGGTTTAATAAATACCCTAACCCTAACGCATACCCTAACCCTAACCCCTACCCTATACCTAACACGTACCCTAATCCTAACCCGTACCCTAAACCGAGCCCTAACCCTCAAACTAACCCTAACCCTAACCCTAACCCATACCCTATACCGTACCCGAAACCGTACCCGAACCCGTACCCTAAGCCTTACCCTAACAATAACCCTAACCCTATCCATAACTCTAAGCTACCCTTGACTGCTTCTGCCTCCAATAGATTGCCTAAGCACTAGTGTTTTAAGGAACAGGTTAAAAAGAGAATCCTAATGTGATTTCTTGATAATGGGTGTGTTCCTTATCTTCTCCTAGTGTCTAAACTCTTCTCCATGGCTGGACCCCCAAATAATATTCCTTGACGTGCTAAGGGGTATCTAGAGAGTGGGATAGGTTTAATAACTACCCTTACCCTAACGCGTACCCTAACCCTAACCTCTAACTTAACCCTAACACGTACACTAATCCTAACCCGTAACCTAAACCGAACTCTAACCCTCAAATTAACGCTAACCCTAACCCTAACCCATACCCTACGCCGTACCCGAACCCGTACCCGAACCCGTACCCTAAGCCGTACCCTAACCCTAACCCTAACCCTAACCCTAACCCTAAGCTACCCTTGACTGCTTCTGCCTCCAATAGATTTCCTAAGCACTAGTGTATTAAGGAACAGGTTAAAAAGAGAATCCTAATGTGATTTCAGGATAATGGGTGTGTTCCTTATCTTCTCCTAGTGTCTAAACTCTTCTCCATGGCTGCACCTCCAAATAATATTCCTTGACGTGCTAAGGGGTATCTAGAGAGTGGGATAGGTTTAATAACTACCCTAAGCTTAACGCGTACCCTAACCCTAACCCCTACCCTAACCCTAACACGAACCCTAATATTAACCCGTGCCCTAAACCGAGCCCTAACCTTCAAACTAAACCTAACCCTAACCCTAACCCATACCCTACGCCGTACACGAACCCGTACCCGAACCCGTACCCTAAGCCGTACCCTAAACCTAACCCTAACCCTAACCCTAACCCTAAGCTACCCTTGACTGCTTCTGCCTCCAATAGATTTCCTAAGCACTAGTGTTTTAAGGAACAGGTAAAAAAGAGAATCCTAATGTGATTTCTTGATAATGGGTGTGTTCTTTATCTTCTCCTAGTGTCTAAATTCTTCTCCATGGCTGGACACCCAAATAATATTCCTTGACGTGCTAAGGGGTATCTAGAGAGTGGGATAGGTTTAATAACTACCCTAACCCTAACGCGTACCCTAACCCTAACACGTACCCTAACCCTAACCCCTACCCTAACCCGAACACGTACCCTAATCCTAACCCGTACCCTAAACCAAGCCCTAACCCTCAAACTAACCCTAACCCTAACCCTAAACCATACCCTACGCCGTACACGAACCCGTACCCGAACCCGTACCCTAAGCCGTACTCTAAACCTAACCCTAACCCTAACCCTAACCCTAAGTTACCCTTGACTGCTTCTGCCTCCAATAGATTTCCTAAGCACTAGTGTTTTAAGGAACAGGTTAAAAAGAGAATCCTAATGTGATTTCTTGATAATGGGTGTGTTCCTTATCTTCTCCTAGTGTCTAAACTCTTCTCCAAGGCTGGACCCCCAAATAATATTCCTTGACGTGCTAAGGGGTATCTAGAGAGTGGGATAGGTTTAATAACTACCCTAACCCTAACGCGTACCCTAACCCTAACACGTACCCTAAGCCTAACACCTACCCTAACCCGAACACGTACCCTAATCCTAACCCGTACCCTAAAACAAGACCTAACCCTAACCCTAACCCTAACCCATACCATACGCCGTACCCGAACCCGTACCCGAACCCTTACCCTAAGCCGTACCCTAAAGCTAACCCTAACCCTAACCCTAACCCTAACCCTAAGCTACAGTTGACTGCTTCTGCCTCCAATAGATTTCCTAAGCATTAGTGTTTTAAGGAACAGTTTAAAAAGAGAATCCTAATGTGATTTCTTGATAATGGGTGTGTTCCTTATCTTCTCCTAGTGTCTAAACTCTTCTCCATGGCTGGACACCCAAATAATATTCCTTGACGTGCTAAGGGGTATCTAGAGAGTGGGATAGGTTTAATAACTACCCTAATCCTAACGCGTACCCTAACCCTAACCCCTACCCTAACCCTAACACGTACCCTAATCCTAACCCGAAACCTAAACCGAGCCCTAACCTTCAAACTAACCCTAACCCTAACCCTAACCCATACCCTACGCCGTACACGAACCCGTACCCGAACCCGTACCCTAAGCCGTACCCTAACAATAACCCTAACCCTAACCCTAACCCTAACCCTAAGCTACCCTTGACTGCTTCTGCCTCTAATAGATTTCCTAAGCACTAGTGTTTTAAAGAACAGGTTAAAAAGAGAATCCTAATGTGATTTCTTGATAATGGGTGTGTTCCTTATCTTCTCCTAGTGTCTATACTCTTCTCCATGGCTGGACACCCAAATAATATTCCTTGACGTGCTAAGGGGTATCTAGAGAGTGGGATAGGTTTAATAACTACCCTAACCCTAACGCGTACTCTAACCCTAACCCCTACCACAACCCTAACACGTACCCTAATCCTAACCCGTACCCTAAACCGAGCCCTAACCCTCAAACTAACCCTAACCCTAACCCTAACCCATATCCTACGCCATACCCAAAACCGTACCCGAACCCGTACCCGAAACCGTACCCTAAGCCGTACCCTAACCCTAACCCTAACCCTAAGCTACCCTTGACTGCTTCTGCCTCCAATAGATTTCCTAAGCACTAGTGTTTTAAGGAACAGGTTAAAAAGAGAATCCTAATGTGATTTCTTGATAATGGGTGTGTTCCTTATCTTCTCTAGTGTCTAAACTCTTCTCCATGACTGGACCCCCAAATAATATTCCTTGACGTGCTAAGGGGTATCTAGAGAGTGGGATAGGTTTAATAAATACCCTAACCCTAACGCATACCCTAACCCTAACCCCTACCCTAACCCTAACACGTACCCTAATCCTAACCCGTACCCTAAACCGAGCCCTAACCCTCAAACTAACCCTAACCCTAACCCTAACCCATACCCTATACCGTACCCGAACCCGTACCCGAACCCTTACCCTAACAATAACCCTAACCCTAACCCTAACCCTAAGCTATCCTTGACTGCTTCTGCCTCCAATAGATTTCCTAAGCACTAGTGTATTAAGGAACAGGTTAAAAAGAGAATCCTAATGTGATTTCAGGATAATGGGTGTGTTCCTTATCTTCTCCTAGTGTCTAAACTCTTCTCCATGGCTGGACCTCCAAATAATATTCCTTGACGTGCTAAGGGGTATCTAGAGAGTGGGATAGGTTTAATAACTACCCTAACCCTAACGCGTACCCTAACCCTAACACCTACCCTAACCCTAACACGAACCCTAATCCTAACCCGTGCCCTAAACCGAGCCCTAACCTTCAAACTAACCCTAACCCTAACCCTAACCCATACCCTACGCCGTACACGAACCCGTACCCGAACCCGTACCCTAAGCCGTACCCTAACCCTAACCCTAACCCTAATCCTAAGCTACCCTTGACTGCTTCTGCCTCCAATAGATTTCCTAAGCACTAGTGTTTTAAGGAACAGGTTAAAAAGAGAATCCTAATGTGATTTCTTGATAATGGGTGTATTCCTTATCTTCTCCTAGTGTCTAAACTCTTCTCCATGGCTGGACCCCCAAATAATATTCCTTGACGTGCTAAGGGGTATCTAGAGAGTGGGATAGGTTTAATAACTACCCTAACCCTAACCCCTACCATAAACTTAACACGAACCCTAATCCTAAACCGTACGCTAAACCGAGCCCTAACCTTCAAACTAACCCTAACCCTAACCCATACCCTACGCCGTACACGAACCCGTAACCGAACCCGTACCCTAAGCCGTACCCTAACCCTAACCCTAACCCTAACCCTAACCCTAAGCTACCCTTGACTGCTTCTGCCTCCAATAGATTTCCTAAGCACTAGTGTTTTAAGGAACAGGTTAAAAAGAGAATCCTAATGTGATTTCTTGATAATGGGTGTGTTCCTTATCTTCTCCTAGTGTCTAAACTCTTCTCCATTGCTGGACCCCCAAATAATATTCCTTGATGTGCGAAGGGGTATCTAGAGAGTGGGATAGGTTTAATAACTACCCTAACCCTAACGCGTAACCTAACACTAACACGTACCCTAACCCTAACCCCTACCCTAACCCGAACACGTAACCTAATCCTAACCCGTACCCTAAACCAAGCCCTAACCCTCAAACTAACCCTAACCCTAACACTAACCCATACCATACGCCGTATCCGAACCCGTACCCGAAACCGTACCCTAAGCCGTACCCTAAAGCTAACCCTAACCCTAACCCTAACCCTAAACCTAAGCTACCCTTGACTGCTTCTGCCTCCAATAGATTTCCTAAGCACTAGTGTTTTAAGGAACAGGTTAAAAAGAGAATCCTAATGTGATTTCTTGATAATGGGTGTGTTCCTTATCTTCTCCTAGTGTCTAAACTCTTCTCCATGGCTGGACACCCAAATAATATTCCTTGACGTGCTAAGGGGTATCTAGAGAGTGGGATAGGTTTAATAACTACCCTAACCCTAACGCGTACCCTAAACCTAACCCCTACCCTAACCCTAACACGTACCCTAATCCTAACCCGTAACCTAAACCGAGCCCTAACCCTCAAACTAACCCTAACCCTAACCCTAACCCATACACTACGCCGTACCCGAAACCATACCCAAACCCGTACCCTAACCCTAACCCTAACCCTAACCCTAACCCTAAGCTACCCTTGACTGCTTCTGCCTCCAATAGATTTCCTAAGCACTAGTGATTTAAGGAACAGGTTAAAAAGAGAATCCTAATGTGATTTCTTGATAATGGGTGTGTTCCTTATCTTCTCCTAGTGTCTAAACTCTTCTCCATGGCTGGACACCCAAATAATATTCCTTGACGTGCTAAGGGGTATCTAGAGAGTGGGATAGGTTTAATAACTACCCTAACCCTAACGCGTACCCTAACCCTAACCCCTACCCTAACCCTAACACGTACCCTAATCCTAACCCGTAACCTAAACCGAGCCCGAACCCTCAAACTAACCCTAACCCTAACCCTAACCCATACCCTACGCCGTACCCGAACCCGTACCCAAACCCGTACCCTAACACTAACCCTAACCCTAACCCTAAGCTACCCTTGACTGCTTCTGCCTCAAATAGATTTCCTAAGCACTAGTGTTTTAAGGAACAGGTTAAAAAGAGAATCCTAATGTGATTTCTTGATAATGGGTGTGTTCCTTATCTTCTCCTAGTGTCTAAACTCTTCTCTATGGCTGTACCCCCAAATAATATTCCTTGACGTGCTAAGGGGTATCTAGAGAGTGGGATAGGTTTAATAACTACCCTTACCCTAACGCGTAACCTAACCCTAACACGTACCCTAACCCTAACCCCTACCCTAACACGAACACGTACCCTAATCCTAACCCGTACCCTAAACCAAGCCCTAACCCTCAAACTAACCCTAACCCTAACCCTAACCCATACCATACGCCGTACCCGAACCCGTACCCGAACCCGTACCCTAAGCCGTACCCTAAGCCATACCCTAACCCTAACCCTAACCCTAAGCTACCCTTGACTGCTTCTGCCTCCAATAGATTTCCTAAGCACTAGTGTTTTAAGGAACAGGTTAAAAAGAGAATCCTAATGTGATTTCTTGATAATGGCTGTGTTCCTTATCTTTTCCTAGTGTCTAAACTCTTCTCCATGGCTGGACCCCCAAATAATATTCCTTGACGTGCTAAGGGGTATCTAGTGAGTGGGATAGGTTTAATAACTAACGTAACCCTAACGCGTACCCTAACCCTAACCCCTATCATAACCCTAACACGTACCCTTATCCTACCCCGTACCCTAAACCGAGCCCTAACCCTCAAACTAACCCTAACCCTAACCCTAACCCATACCCTATACCGTACCCGAACCCGTACCCGAACCCGTACCCTAAGCCTTACCCTAACCCTAACCCTAACCCTAACCCTAACCCTAAGCTAACCTTGGCTGCTTCTGCCTCCAATAGATTTCCTAAGCACTAGTGTTTTAAGGAACAGGTTAAAAAGAGAATCCTAATGTGATTTCTTGATAATGGGTGTGTTCCTTATCTTCTCCTAGTGTCTAAACTCTTCTCCATGGCTGGACCCCCAAATAATATTCCTTGACGTGCTAAGGGGTATCTAGAGAGTGGGATAGGTTTAATAACTACCCTAACCCTAACGCGTATCCTAACCCTAACCTCTACCCTAACCCTAACACGTACACTAATCCTAACCCGTAACCTAAACCGAGCCCTAACCCTCAAACTAACCCTCAACCTAACCCGAACCCATACCCTACGCCATACCCAAACCCGTACCCGAACCCGTACCAGAAACCGTACCCTAAGCCGTACCCTAACTCTAACCCTAACCCTAACCCTAACCCTAAGCTACCCTTGACTGCTTCTGCCTCCAATAGATTTCCTAAGCACTAGTGTACTAAGGAACAGGTTAAAAAGAGAATCCTAATGTGATTTCAGGATAATGGGTGTGTTCCTTATCTTCTCCTAGTGTCTAAACTCTTCTCCATGGCTGGACACCCAAATAATATTCCTTGACGTGCTAAGGGGTATCTAGAGAGTGGGATAGGTTTAATAACTACCCTAACCCTAACGCGTACCCGATCCCTAACCCCTACGCTAACCCTAAAACGAACCCTAATCCTAACCCGTACCCTAAACCGAGCCCTAACCTTCAAACTAACCCTAACCCTAACCCTAACCCATACCCTACGCCGTACACGAACCCGTACCCGAACCCGTACCCTAAGCCGTACCCTAACCCTAACCCTAACCCTAACCCTAACCCTAAGCTACCCTTGACTGCTTCTGCCTCCAATAGATTTCCTAAGCACTAGTGTTTTAAGGAACAGGTTAAAAAGAGAATCCTAATGTGATTTCTTGATAATGGGTGTCTTCCTTATCTTCTCCTAGTGTCTAAACTCTTCTCCATGGCTGGACACCCAAATAATATTCCTTGACGTTCTAAGGGGTATCTAGAGAGTGGAATAGGTTTAATAACTACCCTAACCCTAACGCGTGCCCTAACCCTAACCCCTAACCTAACCCTAACACGTACCCTAATCCTAACCCGTAACCTAAACCGAGCCCTAACCCTCAAACTAACCCTAACACTAACCATAACCCATACCCTACGCCGTACCCGAACCCGCACCCGAACCCGTACCCTAAGCCGTACCCTAACCCTAACCCTAACCCTAACCCTAACCCTAAGCTACCCTTGACTGCTTCTGCCTCCAATAGATTTCCTAAGCACTAGTGTTTTAAGGAACAGGTTAAAAAGAGAATCCTATTGTGATTTCAGGATAATGGGTGTGTTCCTTATCTTCTCCTAGTGTCTAAACTCTTCTCCATGGCTGGACCCCCAAATAATATTCCTTGACGTGCTAAGGGGTATCTAGAGAGTGGGATAGGTTTAATAACTACCCTAACCCTAACGCGTACCCTGACCCTAACACGTACCCTAATCCTAACACGTACCCTAAACCGAGCCCTAACCCTCAAACTAACCCTAACCCTAACCCTAACCCATACCCTATGCCGTACCCGAACCCGTACCCTAAGCCTTACCCTAACAATAACCCTAACCCTAACCCTAAGCTACCCTTGACTGCTTCTGCCTCCAATAGATTTCCTAAGCGCTAGTGTTTTAAGGAACAGGTTAAAAAGAGAATCCTAATGTGATTTCTTGATAATGTGTGTGTTACTTATCTTCTCCTAGTGTCTAAACTCTTCTCCATGGCTGGACCCCCAAATAATATTCCTTGACGTGCTAAGTGGTATCTAGAGAGTGGGATAGGTTTAATAACTACCCTAACCCTAACGCGTACCCTAACCCTAACCCCTACCATAACCTTAACACGAACCCTAATCCTAACCCGTACCCTAAACCGAGCCCTAACCTTCAAACTAACCCCAACCCTAACCCATACCCTACGCCGTACACGAACCCGTACCCGAACCCGTACCCTAAGCCGTACCCTAAACCTAACCCTAACCCTAACCCTAACCCTAAGCTTCCCTTGACTGCTTCTGCCTCCAGTAGATTTCCTAAGCACTAGTGTTTTAAGGAACAGGTTAAAAAGAGAATCCTAATGTGATTTCTTGATAATGGGTGTGTTCCTTATCTTCTCCTAGTGTCTAAACTCTTCTCCATGGCTGGACACCCAAATAATATTCCTTGACGTGCTAAGGGGTATCTAGAGAGTGGGATAGGTTTAATAACTACCCTAACCCTAACGCGTACCCTAACCCTCACCCCTACCCTAACCCTAACACGTACCCTAATCCTAACCCGTAACCTAAACCGAGCCCTAACCCTCAAACTAACCCTAACACTAACCCTAACCCATACCCTACGCCGTACCCGAAACCGTACCCAAACCCATACCCTAACACTAACCCTAACCCTAACCCTAACCCTAAGCTACCCTTGACTGCTTCTGCCTCAAATAGATTTCCTAAGCACTAGTGTTTTAAGGAACAGGTTAAAAAGAGAATCCTAATGTGATTTCTTGATAATGGGTGTGTTCCTTATCTTCTCCTAGTGTCTAAACTCTTCTCCATGGCTGGACCCCCAAATAATATTCCTTGACGTGCTAAGGGGTATCTAGAGAGTGGGATAGGTTTAATAACTACCCTAAGCTTAACGCGTACCCTAACCCTAACCCCTACCCTAACCCTAACACGAACCCTAATCCTAACCCGTGCCCTAAACCGAGCCCTAACCTTCAAACTAACCCTAACCCTAACCCTAACCCATACCCTACGCCGTACGCGAACCCGTACCCGAACCCGTACCCTAAGCCGTACCCTAACCCTAACCCTAACCCTAACCCTAACCCTAAGCTACCCTTGACTGCTTCTGCCTCCAATAGATTTCCTAAGCACTAGTGTTTTAAGGAACAGGTTAAAAAGAGAATCCTAATGTGATTTCAGGATAATGGGTGTGTTCCTTATCTTCTCCTAGTGTCTAAACTCTTCTCCATGGCTGGACCCCCAAATAATATTCCTTGACGTGCTAAGGGGTATCTAGAGAGTGGGATAGGTTTAATAACTACCCTAACCTTAACGCGTAACCTAACCCTAACCCCTACCCTAACCCTAACACGAACCCTAATATTAACCCGTGCCCTAAACCGAGCCCTAACCTTCAAACTAACCCTAACCCTAACCCTAACCCATACCCTACGCCGTACGCGAACCCGTACCCGAACCCGTACCCTAAGCCGTACCCTAACCCTAACCCAAACCCTAAGCTACCCTTGACTGCTTCTGCCTCCAATAGATTTCCTAAGCACTAGTGTATTAAGGAACAGGTTAAAAAGAGAATCCTAATGTGATTTCAGGATAATGGGTGTGTTCCTTATCTTCTCCTAGTGTCTAAACTCTTCTCCATGGCTGCACCTCCAAATAATATTCCTTGACGTGCTAAGGGGTATCTAGAGAGTGGGATAGGTTTAATAACTACCCTAAGCTTAACGCGTACCCTAACCCTAACCCCTACCCTAACCCTAACACGAACCCTAATATTAACCCGTGCCCTAAACCGAGCCCTAACCTTCAAACTAAACCTAACCCTAACCCTAACCCATACCCTACGCCGTACACGAACCCGTACCCGAACCCGTACCCTAAGCCGTACCCTAAACCTAACCCTAACCCTAACCCTAACCCTAAGCTACCCTTGACTGCTTCTGCCTCCAATAGATTTCCTAAGCACTAGTGTTTTAAGGAACAGGTAAAAAATAGAATCCTAATGTGATTTCTTGATAATGGGTGTGTTCTTTATCTTCTCCTAGTGTCTAAATTCTTCTCCATGGCTGGACACCCAAATAATATTCCTTGACGTGCTAAGGGGTATCTAGAGAGTGGGATAGGTTTAATAACTACCCTAACCCTAACGCGTACCCTAACCCTAACACGTACCCTAACCCTAACCCCTACCCTAACCCGAACACGTACCCTAATCCTAACCCGTACCCTAAACCAAGCCCTAACCCTCAAACTAACCCTAACCCTAACCCTAAACCATACCCTACGCCGTACACGAACCCGTACCCGAACCCGTACCCTAAGCCGTACCCTAAACCTAACCCTAACCCTAACCCTAACCCTAAGTTACCCTTGACTGCTTCTGCCTCCAATAGATTTCCTAAGCACTAGTGTTTTAAGGAACAGGTTAAAAAGAGAATCCTAATGTGATTTCTTGATAATGGGTGTGTTCCTTATCTTCTCCTAGTGTCTAAACTCTTCTCCAAGGCTGGACCCCCAAATAATATTCCTTGACGTGCTAAGGGGTATCTAGAGAGTGGGATAGGTTTAATAACTACCCTAACCCTAACGCGTACCCTAACCCTAACACGTACCCTAAGCCTAACACCTACCCTAACCCGAACACGTACCCTAATCCTAACCCGTACCCTAAAACAAGACCTAACCCTAACCCTAACCCTAACCCATACCATACGCCGTACCCGAACCCGTACCCGAACCCTTACCCTAAGCCGTACCCTAAAGCTAACCCTAACCCTAACCCTAACCCTAACCCTAAGCTACAGTTGACTGCTTCTGCCTCCAATAGATTTCCTAAGCACTAGTGTTTTAAGGAACAGGTTAAAAAGAGAATCCTAATGTGATTTCTTGATAATGGGTGTGTTCCTTATCTTCTCCTAGTGTCTAAACTCTTCTCCATGGCTGGACACCCAAATAATATTCCTTGACGTGCTAAGGGGTATCTAGAGAGTGGGATAGGTTTAATAACTACCCTAATCCTAACGCGTACCCTAACCCTAACCCCTACCCTAACCCTAACACGTACCCTAATCCTAACCCGAAACCTAAACCGAGCCCTAACCTTCAAACTAACCCTAACCCTAACCCTAACCCATACCCTACGCCGTACACGAACCCGTACCCGAACCCGTACCCTAAGCCGTACCCTAACAATAACCCTAACCCTAACCCTAACCCTAACCCTAAGCTACCCTTGACTGCTTCTGCCTCTAATAGATTTCCTAAGCACTAGTGTTTTAAAGAACAGGTTAAAAAGAGAATCCTAATGTGATTTCTTGATAATGGGTGTGTTCCTTATCTTCTCCTAGTGTCTATACTCTTCTCCATGGCTGGACACCCAAATAATATTCCTTGACGTGCTAAGGGGTATCTAGAGAGTGGGATAGGTTTAATAACTACCCTAACCCTAACGCGTACTCTAACCCTAACCCCTACCACAACCCTAACACGTACCCTAATCCTAACCCGTACCCTAAACCGAGCCCTAACCCTCAAACTAACCCTAACCCTAACCCTAACCCATATCCTACGCCATACCCAAAACCGTACCCGAACCCGTACCCGAAACCGTACCCTAAGCCGTACCCTAACCCTAACCCTAACCCTAAGCTACCCTTGACTGCTTCTGCCTCCAATAGATTTCCTAAGCACTAGTGTTTTAAGGAACAGGTTAAAAAGAGAATCCTAATGTGATTTCTTGATAATGGGTGTGTTCCTTATCTTCTCTAGTGTCTAAACTCTTCTCCATGGCTGGACCCCCAAATAATATTCCTTGACGTGCTAAGGGGTATCTAGAGAGTGGGATAGGTTTAATAAATACCCTAACCCTAACGCATACCCTAACCCTAACCCCTACCCTAACCCTAACACGTACCCTAATCCTAACCCGTACCCTAAACCGAGCCCTAACCCTCAAACTAACCCTAACCCTAACCCTAACCCATACCCTATACCGTACCCGAACCCGTACCCGAACCCTTACCCTAACAATAACCCTAACCCTAACCCTAAGCTATCCTTGACTGCTTCTGCCTCCAATAGATTTCCTAAGCACTAGTGTATTAAGGAACAGGTTAAAAAGAGAATCCTAATGTGATTTCAGGATAATGGGTGTGTTCCTTATCTTCTCCTAGTGTCTAAACTCTTCTCCATGGCTGGACCTCCAAATAATATTCCTTGACGTGCTAAGGGGTATCTAGAGAGTGGGATAGGTTTAATAACTACCCTAACCCTAACGCGTACCCTAACCCTAACACCTACCCTAACCCTAACACGAACCCTAATCCTAACCCGTGCCCTAAACCGAGCCCTAACCTTCAAACTAACCCTAACCCTAACCCTAACCCATACCCTACGCCGTACACGAACCCGTACCCGAACCCGTACCCTAAGCCGTACCCTAACCCTAACCCTAACCCTAATCCTAAGCTACCCTTGACTGCTTCTGCCTCCAATAGATTTCCTAAGCACTAGTGTTTTAAGGAACAGGTTAAAAAGAGAATCCTAATGTGATTTCTTGATAATGGGTGTATTCCTTATCTTCTCCTAGTGTCTAAACTCTTCTCCATGGCTGGACCCCCAAATAATATTCCTTGACGTGCTAAGGGGTATCTAGAGAGTGGGATAGGTTTAATAACTACCCTAACCCTAACCCCTACCATAAACTTAACACGAACCCTAATCCTAAACCGTACGCTAAACCGAGCCCTAACCTTCAAACTAACCCTAACCCTAACCCATACCCTACGCCGTACACGAACCCGTAACCGAACCCGTACCCTAAGCCGTACCCTAACCCTAACCCTAACCCTAACCCTAACCCTAAGCTACCCTTGACTGCTTCTGCCTCCAATACATTTCCTAAGCACTAGTGTTTTAAGGAACAGGTTAAAAAGAGAATCCTAATGTGATTTCTTGATAATGGGTGTGTTCCTTATCTTCTCCTAGTGTCTAAACTCTTCTCCATTGCTGGACCCCCAAATAATATTCCTTGATGTGCGAAGGGGTATCTAGAGAGTGGGATAGGTTTAATAACTACCCTAACCCTAACGCGTAACCTAACACTAACACGTACCCTAACCCTAACCCCTACCCTAACCCGAACACGTAACCTAATCCTAACCCGTACCCTAAACCAAGCCCTAACCCTCAAACTAACCCTAACCCTAACACTAACCCATACCATACGCCGTATCCGAACCCGTACCCGAAACCGTACCCTAAGCCGTACCCTAAAGCTAACCCTAACCCTAACCCTAACCCTAAACCTAAGCTACCCTTGACTGCTTCTGCCTCCAATAGATTTCCTAAGCACTAGTGTTTTAAGGAACAGGTTAAAAAGAGAATCCTAATGTGATTTCTTGATAATGGGTGTGTTCCTTATCTTCTCCTAGTGTCTAAACTCTTCTCCATGGCTGGACACCCAAATAATATTCCTTGACGTGCTAAGGGGTATCTAGAGAGTGGGATAGGTTTAATAACTACCCTAACCCTAACGCGTACCCTAAACCTAACCCCTACCCTAACCCTAACACGTACCCTAATCCTAACCCGTAACCTAAACCGAGCCCTAACCCTCAAACTAACCCTAACCCTAACCCTAACCCATACACTACGCCGTACCCGAAACCATACCCAAACCCGTACCCTAACCCTAACCCTAACCCTAACCCTAACCCTAAGCTACCCTTGACTGCTTCTGCCTCCAATAGATTTCCTAAGCACTAGTGATTTAAGGAACAGGTTAAAAAGAGAATCCTAATGTGATTTCTTGATAATGGGTGTGTTCCTTATCTTCTCCTAGTGTCTAAACTCTTCTCCATGGCTGGACACCCAAATAATATTCCTTGACGTGCTAAGGGGTATCTAGAGAGTGGGATAGGTTTAATAACTACCCTAACCCTAACGCGTACCCTAACCCTAACCCCTACCCTAACCCTAACACGTACCCTAATCCTAACCCGTAACCTAAACCGAGCCCGAACCCTCAAACTAACCCTAACCCTAACCCTAACCCATACCCTACGCCGTACCCGAACCCGTACCCAAACCCGTACCCTAACACTAACCCTAACCCTAACCCTAAGCTACCCTTGACTGCTTCTGCCTCAAATAGATTTCCTAAGCACTAGTGTTTTAAGGAACAGGTTAAAAAGAGAATCCTAATGTGATTTCTTGATAATGGGTGTGTTCCTTATCTTCTCCTAGTGTCTAAACTCTTCTCTATGGCTGTACCCCCAAATAATATTCCTTGACGTGCTAAGGGGTATCTAGAGAGTGGGATAGGTTTAATAACTACCCTTACCCTAACGCGTAACCTAACCCTAACACGTACCCTAACCCTAACCCCTACCCTAACACGAACACGTACCCTAATCCTAACCCGTACCCTAAACCAAGCCCTAACCCTCAAACTAACCCTAACCCTAACCCTAACCCATACCATACGCCGTACCCGAACCCGTACCCGAACCCGTACCCTAAGCCGTACCCTAAGCCATACCCTAACCCTAACCCTAACCCTAAGCTACCCTTGACTGCTTCTGCCTCCAATAGATTTCCTAAGCACTAGTGTTTTAAGGAACAGGTTAAAAAGAGAATCCTAATGTGATTTCTTGATAATGGCTGTGTTCCTTATCTTTTCCTAGTGTCTAAACTCTTCTCCATGGCTGGACCCCCAAATAATATTCCTTGACGTGCTAAGGGGTATCTAGTGAGTGGGATAGGTTTAATAACTAACGTAACCCTAACGCGTACCCTAACCCTAACCCCTATCATAACCCTAACACGTACCCTTATCCTACCCCGTACCCTAAACCGAGCCCTAACCCTCAAACTAACCCTAACCCTAACCCTAACCCATACCCTATACCGTACCCGAACCCGTACCCGAACCCGTACCCTAAGCCTTACCCTAACCCTAACCCTAACCCTAACCCTAACCCTAAGCTAACCTTGGCTGCTTCTGCCTCCAATAGATTTCCTAAGCACTAGTGTTTTAAGGAACAGGTTAAAAAGAGAATCCTAATGTGATTTCTTGATAATGGGTGTGTTCCTTATCTTCTCCTAGTGTCTAAACTCTTCTCCATGGCTGGACCCCCAAATAATATTCCTTGACGTGCTAAGGGGTATCTAGAGAGTGGGATAGGTTTAATAACTACCCTAACCCTAACGCGTATCCTAACCCTAACCTCTACCCTAACCCTAACACGTACACTAATCCTAACCCGTAACCTAAACCGAGCCCTAACCCTCAAACTAACCCTCAACCTAACCCGAACCCATACCCTACGCCATACCCAAACCCGTACCCGAACCCGTACCAGAAACCGTACCCTAAGCCGTACCCTAACTCTAACCCTAACCCTAACCCTAACCCTAAGCTACCCTTGACTGCTTCTGCCTCCAATAGATTTCCTAAGCACTAGTGTACTAAGGAACAGGTTAAAAAGAGAATCCTAATGTGATTTCAGGATAATGGGTGTGTTCCTTATCTTCTCCTAGTGTCTAAACTCTTCTCCATGGCTGGACACCCAAATAATATTCCTTGACGTGCTAAGGGGTATCTAGAGAGTGGGATAGGTTTAATAACTACCCTAACCCTAACGCGTACCCGATCCCTAACCCCTACGCTAACCCTAAAACGAACCCTAATCCTAACCCGTACCCTAAACCGAGCCCTAACCTTCAAACTAACCCTAACCCTAACCCTAACCCATACCCTACGCCGTACACGAACCCGTACCCGAACCCGTACCCTAAGCCGTACCCTAACCCTAACCCTAACCCTAACCCTAACCCTAAGCTACCCTTGACTGCTTCTGCCTCCAATAGATTTCCTAAGCACTAGTGTTTTAAGGAACAGGTTAAAAAGAGAATCCTAATGTGATTTCTTGATAATGGGTGTCTTCCTTATCTTCTCCTAGTGTCTAAACTCTTCTCCATGGCTGGACACCCAAATAATATTCCTTGACGTTCTAAGGGGTATCTAGAGAGTGGAATAGGTTTAATAACTACCCTAACCCTAACGCGTGCCCTAACCCTAACCCCTAACCTAACCCTAACACGTACCCTAATCCTAACCCGTAACCTAAACCGAGCCCTAACCCTCAAACTAACCCTAACACTAACCATAACCCATACCCTACGCCGTACCCGAACCCGCACCCGAACCCGTACCCTAAGCCGTACCCTAACCCTAACCCTAACCCTAACCCTAACCCTAAGCTACCCTTGACTGCTTCTGCCTCCAATAGATTTCCTAAGCACTAGTGTTTTAAGGAACAGGTTAAAAAGAGAATCCTATTGTGATTTCAGGATAATGGGTGTGTTCCTTATCTTCTCCTAGTGTCTAAACTCTTCTCCATGGCTGGACCCCCAAATAATATTCCTTGACGTGCTAAGGGGTATCTAGAGAGTGGGATAGGTTTAATAACTACCCTAACCCTAACGCGTACCCTGACCCTAACACGTACCCTAATCCTAACACGTACCCTAAACCGAGCCCTAACCCTCAAACTAACCCTAACCCTAACCCTAACCCATACCCTATGCCGTACCCGAACCCGTACCCTAAGCCTTACCCTAACAATAACCCTAACCCTAACCCTAAGCTACCCTTGACTGCTTCTGCCTCCAATAGATTTCCTAAGCGCTAGTGTTTTAAGGAACAGGTTAAAAAGAGAATCCTAATGTGATTTCTTGATAATGTGTGTGTTACTTATCTTCTCCTAGTGTCTAAACTCTTCTCCATGGCTGGACCCCCAAATAATATTCCTTGACGTGCTAAGTGGTATCTAGAGAGTGGGATAGGTTTAATAACTACCCTAACCCTAACGCGTACCCTAACCCTAACCCCTACCATAACCTTAACACGAACCCTAATCCTAACCCGTACCCTAAACCGAGCCCTAACCTTCAAACTAACCCCAACCCTAACCCATACCCTACGCCGTACACGAACCCGTACCCGAACCCGTACCCTAAGCCGTACCCTAAACCTAACCCTAACCCTAACCCTAACCCTAAGCTTCCCTTGACTGCTTCTGCCTCCAGTAGATTTCCTAAGCACTAGTGTTTTAAGGAACAGGTTAAAAAGAGAATCCTAATGTGATTTCTTGATAATGGGTGTGTTCCTTATCTTCTCCTAGTGTCTAAACTCTTCTCCATGGCTGGACACAGAAATAATATTCCTTGACGTGCTAAGGGGTATCTAGAGAGTGGGATAGGTTTAATAACTACCCTAACCCTAACGCGTACCCTAACCCTCACCCCTACCCTAACCCTAACACGTACCCTAATCCTAACCCGTAACCTAAACCGAGCCCTAACCCTCAAACTAACCCTAACACTAACCCTAACCCATACCCTACGCCGTACCCGAAACCGTACCCAAACCCATACCCTAACACTAACCCTAACCCTAACCCTAACCCTAAGCTACCCTTGACTGCTTCTGCCTCAAATAGATTTCCTAAGCACTAGTGTTTTAAGGAACAGGTTAAAAAGAGAATCCTAATGTGATTTCTTGATAATGGGTGTGTTCCTTATCTTCTCCTAGTGTCTAAACTCTTCTCCATGGCTGGACCCCCAAATAATATTCCTTGACGTGCTAAGGGGTATCTAGAGAGTGGGATAGGTTTAATAACTACCCTAACCTTAACGCGTACCCTAACCCTAACCCCTACCCTAACCCTAACACGAACCCTAATCCTAACCCGTGCCCTAAACCGAGCCCTAACCTTCAAACTAACCCTAACCCTAACCCTAACCCATACCCTACGCCGTACGCGAACCCGTACCCGAACCCGTACCCTAAGCCGTACCCTAACCCTAACCCTAACCCTAACCCTAACCCTAAGCTACCCTTGACTGCTTCTGCCTCCAATAGATTTCCTAAGCACTAGTGTTTTAAGGAACAGGTTAAAAAGAGAATCCTAATGTGATTTCAGGATAATGGGTGTGTTCCTTATCTTCTCCTAGTGTCTAAACTCTTCTCCATGGCTGGACCCCCAAATAATATTCCTTGACGTGCTAAGGGGTATCTAGAGAGTGGGATAGGTTTAATAACTACCCTAACCTTAACGCGTACCCTAACCCTAACCCCTACCCTAACCCTAACACGAACCCTAATATTAACCCGTGCCCTAAACCGAGCCCTAACCTTCAAACTAACCCTAACCCTAACCCTAACCCATACCCTACGCCGTACGCGAACCCGTACCCGAACCCGTACCCTAAGCCGTACCCTAACCCTAACCCAAACCCTAAGCTACCCTTGACTGCTTCTGCCTCCAATAGATTTCCTAAACACTAGTGTTTTAAGGAACAGGTTAAAAAGAGAATCCTAATGTGATTTCAGGATAATGGGTGTGTTCCTTATCTTCTCCTAGTGTCTAAACTCTTCTCCATGGCTGGACCCCCAAATAATATTCCTTGACGTGCTAAGGGGTATCTAGAGAGTGGGATACGTTTAATAACTACCCTAACCTTAACGCGTACCCTAACCCTAACCCCTACCCTAACCCTAACACGAACCCTAATATTAACCCGTGCCCTAAACCGAGCCCTAACCTTCAAACTAACCCTAACCCTAACCCTAACCCATACCCTACGCCGTACACGAACCCGTACCCGAACCCGTACCCTAAGCCGTACCCTAAACCTAACCCTAACCCTAACCCTAACCCTAAGCTACCCTTGACTGCTTCTGCCTCCAATAGATTTCCTAAGCACTAGTGTTTTAAGGAACAGGTAAAAAAGAGAATCCTAATGTGATTTCTTGATAATGGGTGTGTTCTTTATCTTCTCCTAGTGTCTAAACTCTTCTCCATGGCTGGACACCCTAATAATATTCCTTGACGTGCTAAGGGGTATCTAGAGAGTGGGATAGGTTTAATAACTACCCTAACCCTAACGCGTACCCTAACCCTAACACGTACCCTAACCCCAACCCCTACCCTAACCCGAACACGTACCCTAATCCTAACCCGTACCCTAAACCAAGCCCTAACCCTCAAACTAACCCTAAACCTAACCCTAACCCATACCATACGCCGTACCCGAACCCGTACCCGAACCCGTACACTAAGTCGTACCCTAAAGCTAACCCTAACCCTAACCCTAACCCTAACCCTAAGCTACCCTGGACTGCTTCTGCCTCCAATAGATTTCCTAAGCACTAGTGTTTTAAGGAACAGGTTAAAAAGAGAATCCTAATGTGATTTCTTGATGACGGGTGTGTTCCTTATCTTCTCCTAGTGTCTAAACTCTTCTCCATGGCTGGACCCCCAAATAATATTCCTTGACGTGCTAAGGGGTATCTAGAGAGTGGGATAGGTTTAATAAATACCCTAACCCTAACGCATACCCTAACCCTAACCCCTACCCTATACCTAACACGTACCCTAATCCTAACCCGTACCCTAAACCGAGCCCTAACCCTCAAACTAACCCTAACCCTAACCCTAACCCATACCCTACGCCGTACCCGAAACCGTACCCAAACCCATACCCTAACACTAACCCTAACCCTAACCCTAACCCTAAGCTACCCTTGACTGCTTCTGCCTCAAATAGATTTCCTAAGCACTAGTGTTTTAAGGAACAGGTTAAAAAGAGAATCCTAATGTGATTTCTTGATAATGGGTGTGTTCCTTATCTTCTCCTAGTGTCTAAACTCTTCTCCATGGCTGGACCCCCAAATAATATTCCTTGACGTGCTAAGGGGTATCTAGAGAGTGGGATACGTTTAATAACTACCCTAACCTTAACGCGTACCCTAACCCTAACCCCTACCCTAACCCTAACACGAACCCTAATATTAACCCGTGCCCTAAACCGAGCCCTAACCTTCAAACTAACCCTAACCCTAACCCTAACCCATACCCTACGCCGTACACGAACCCGTACCCGAACCCGTACCCTAAGCCGTACCCTAAACCTAACCCTAACCCTAACCCTAACCCTAAGCTACCCTTGACTGCTTCTGCCTCCAATAGATTTCCTAAGCACTAGTGTTTTAAGGAACAGGTAAAAAAGAGAATCCTAATGTGATTTCTTGATAATGGGTGTGTTCTTTATCTTCTCCTAGTGTCTAAACTCTTCTCCATGGCTGGACACCCTAATAATATTCCTTGACGTGCTAAGGGTTATCTAGAGAGTGGGATAGGTTTAATAACTACCCTAACCCTAACGCGTACCCTAACCCTAACACGTACCCTAACCCTAACCCCTACCCTAACCCGAACACGTACCCTAATCCTAACCCGTACCCTAAACCAAGCCCTAACCCTCAAACTAACCCTAAACCTAACCCTAACCCATACCATACGCCGTACCCGAACCCGTACCCGAACCCGTACACTAAGTCGTACCCTAAAGCTAACCCTAACCCTAACCCTAACCCTAACCCTAAGCTACCCTTGACTGCTTCTGCCTCCAATAGATTTCCTAAGCACTAGTGTTTTAAGGAACAGGTTAAAAAGAGAATCCTAATGTGATTTCTTGATGACGGGTGTGTTCCTTATCTTCTCCTAGTGTCTAAACTCTTCTCCATGGCTGGACCCCCAAATAATATTCCTTGACGTGCTAAGGGGTATCTAGAGAGTGGGATAGGTTTAATAAATACCCTAAACCTAACGCATACCCTAACCCTAACCCCTACCCTATACCTAACACGTACCCTAATCCTAACCCGTACCCTAAACCGAGCCCTAACCCTCAAACTATCCCTAACCCTAACCCTAACCCATACCCTATACCGTACCCGAAACCGTACCCGAACCCGTACCCTAAGCCTTACCCTAACAATAACCCTAACCCTATCCATAACTCTAAGCTACCCTTGACTGCTTCTGCCTCCAATAGATTGCCTAAGCACTAGTGTTTTAAGGAACAGGTTAAAAAGAGAATCCTAATGTGATTTCTTGATAATGGGTGTGTTCCTTATCTTCTCCTAGTGTCTAAACTCTTCTCCATGGCTGGACCCCTAAATAATATTCCTTGACGTGCTAAGGGGTATCTAGAGAGTGGGATAGGTTTAATAACTACCCTTACCCTAACGCGTACCCTAACCCTAACCTCTAACTTAACCCTAACACGTACACTAATCCTAACCCGTAACCTAAACCGAACTCTAACCCTCAAATTAACGCTAACCCTAACCCTAACCCATACCCTACGCCGTACCCGAACCCGTACCCGAACCCGTACCCTAAGCCGTACCCTAACCCTAACCCTAACCCTAACCCTAACCCTAAGCTACCCTTGACTGCTTCTGCCTCCAATAGATTTCCTAAGCACTAGTGTATTAAGGAACAGGTTAAAAAGAGAATCCTAATGTGATTTCAGGATAATGGGTGTGTTCCTTATCTTCTCCTAGTGTCTAAACTCTTCTCCATGGCTGCACCTCCAAATAATATTCCTTGACGTGCTAAGGGGTATCTAGAGAGTGGGATAGGTTTAATAACTACCCTAAGCTTAACGCGTACCCTAACCCTAACCCCTACCCTAACCCTAACACGAACCCCAATCCTAACCCGTGCCCTAAACCGAGCCCTAAGCTTCAAACTAACCCTAACCCTAACCCTAACCCATACCCTACGCCGTACGCGAACCCGTACCCGAACCCGTACCCTAAGCCGTACCCTAACCCTAACCCTAACCCTAACCCTAACCCTAAGCTACCCTTGACTGCTTCTGCCTCCAATAGATTTCCTAAGAACTAGTGTTTTAAGGAACAGGTTAAAAAGAGAATCCTAATGTGATTTCAGGATAATGGGTGTGTTCCTTATCTTCTCCTAGTGTCTAAACTCTTCTCCATGGCTGGACCCCCAAATAATATTCCTTGACGTGCTAAGGGGTATCTAGAGAGTGGGATAGGTTTAATAACTACCCTAACCTTAACGCGTACCCTAACCCTAACCCCTACCCTAACCCTAACACGAACCCTAATATTAACCCGTGCCCTAAACCGAGCCCTAACCTTCAAACTAAACCTAACCCTAACCCTAACCCATACCCTACGCCGTACACGAACCCGTACCCGAACCCGTACCCTAAGCCGTACCCTAAACCTAACCCTAACCCTAACCCTAACCCTAAGCTACCCTTGACTGCTTCTGCCTCCAATAGATTTCCTAAGCACTAGTGTTTTAAGGAACAGGTAAAAAAGAGAATCCTAATGTGATTTCTTGATAATGGGTGTGTTCTTTATCTTCTCCTAGTGTCTAAATTCTTCTCCATGGCTGGACACCCAAATAATATTCCTTGACGTGCTAAGGGGTATCTAGAGAGTGGGATAGGTTTAATAACTACCCTAACCCTAACGCGTACCCTAACCCTAACACGTACCCTAACCCTAACCCCTACCCTAACCCGAACATGTACCCTAATCCTAACCCGTACCCTAAACCAAGCCCTAACCCTCAAACTAACCCTAACCCTAACCCTAAACCATACCCTACGCCGTACACGAACCCGTACCCGAACCCGTACCCTAAGCCGTACCCTAAACCTAACCCTAACCCTAACCCTAACCCTAAGTTACCCTTGACTGCTTCTGCCTCCAATAGATTTCCTAAGCACTAGTGTTTTAAGGAACAGGTTAAAAAGAGAATCCTAATGTGATTTCTTGATAATGGGTGTGTTCCTTATCTTCTCCTAGTGTCTAAACTCTTCTCCATGGCTGGACCCCCAAATAATATTCCTTGACGTGCTAAGGGGTATCTAGAGAGTGGGATAGGTTTAATAACTACCCTAACCCTAACGCGTACCCTAACCCTAACACGTACCCTAAGCCTAACACCTACCCTAACCCGAACACGTACCCTAATCCTAACCCGTACCCTAAAACAAGACCTAACCCTAACCCTAACCCTAACCCATACCATACGCCGTACCCGAACCCGTACCCGAACCCTTACCCTAAGCCGTACCCTAAAGCTAACCCTAACCCTAACCCTAACCCTAACCCTAAGCTACAGTTGACTGCTTCTGCCTCCAATAGATTTCCTAAGCACTAGTGTTTTAAGGAACAGGTTAAAAAGAGAATCCTAATGTGATTTCTTGATAATGGGTGTGTTCCTTATCTTCTCCTAGTGTCTAAACTCTTCTCCATGGCTGGACACCCAAATAATATTCCTTGACGTGCTAAGGGGTATCTAGAGAGTGGGATAGGTTTAATAACTACCCTAATCCTAACGCGTACCCTAACCCTAACCCCTACCCTAACCCTAACACGTACCCTAATCCTAACCCGAAACCTAAACCGAGCCCTAACCTTCAAACTAACCCTAACCCTAACCCTAACCCATACCCTACGCCGTACACGAACCCGTACCCGAACCCGTACCCTAAGCCGTACCCTAACAATAACCCTAACCCTAACCCTAACCCTAACCCTAAGCTACCCTTGACTGCTTCTGCCTCTAATAGATTTCCTAAGCACTAGTGTTTTAAAGAACAGGTTAAAAAGAGAATCCTAATGTGATTTCTTGATAATGGGTGTGTTCCTTATCTTCTCCTAGTGTCTATACTCTTCTCCATGGCTGGACACCCAAATAATATTCCTTGACGTGCTAAGGGGTATCTAGAGAGTGGGATAGGTTTAATAACTACCCTAACCCTAACGCGTACTCTAACCCTAACCCCTACCACAACCCTAACACGTACCCTAATCCTAACCCGTACCCTAAACCGAGCCCTAACCCTCAAACTAACCCTAACCCTAACCCTAACCCATATCCTACGCCATACCCAAAACCGTACCCGAACCCGTACCCGAAACCGTACCCTAAGCCGTACCCTAACCCTAACCCTAACCCTAAGCTACCCTTGACTGCTTCTGCCTCCAATAGATTTCCTAAGCACTAGTGTTTTAAGGAACAGGTTAAAAAGAGAATCCTAATGTGATTTCTTGATAATGGGTGTGTTCCTTATCTTCTCTAGTGTCTAAACTCTTCTCCATGGCTGGACCCCCAAATAATATTCCTTGACGTGCTAAGGGGTATCTAGAGAGTGGGATAGGTTTAATAAATACCCTAACCCTAACGCATACCCTAACCCTAACCCCTACCCTAACCCTAACACGTACCCTAATCCTAACCCGTACCCTAAACCGAGCCCTAACCCTCAAACTAACCCTAACCCTAACCCTAACCCATACCCTATACCGTACCCGAACCCGTACCCGAACCCTTACCCTAACAATAACCCTAACCCTAACCCTAACCCTAAGCTATCCTTGACTGCTTCTGCCTCCAATAGATTTCCTAAGCACTAGTGTATTAAGGAACAGGTTAAAAAGAGAATCCTAATGTGATTTCAGGATAATGGGTGTGTTCCTTATCTTCTCCTAGTGTCTAAACTCTTCTCCATGGCTGGACCTCCAAATAATATTCCTTGACGTGCTAAGGGGTATCTAGAGAGTGGGATAGGTTTAATAACTACCCTAACCCTAACGCGTACCCTAACCCTAACACCTACCCTAACCCTAACACGAACCCTAATCCTAACCCGTGCCCTAAACCGAGCCCTAACCTTCAAACTAACCCTAACCCTAACCCTAACCCATACCCTACGCCGTACACGAACCCGTACCCGAACCCGTACCCTAAGCCGTACCCTAACCCTAACCCTAACCCTAATCCTAAGCTACCCTTGACTGCTTCTGCCTCCAATAGATTTCCTAAGCACTAGTGTTTTAAGGAACAGGTTAAAAAGAGAATCCTAATGTGATTTCTTGATAATGGGTGTATTCCTTATCTTCTCCTAGTGTCTAAACTCTTCTCCATGGCTGGACCCCCAAATAATATTCCTTGACGTGCTAAGGGGTATCTAGAGAGTGGGATAGGTTTAATAACTACCCTAACCCTAACCCCTACCATAAACTTAACACGAACCCTAATCCTAAACCGTACGCTAAACCGAGCCCTAACCTTCAAACTAACCCTAACCCTAACCCATACCCTACGCCGTACACGAACCCGTAACCGAACCCGTACCCTAAGCCGTACCCTAACCCTAACCCTAACCCTAACCCTAACCCTAAGCTACCCTTGACTGCTTCTGCCTCCAATAGATTTCCTAAGCACTAGTGTTTTAAGGAACAGGTTAAAAAGAGAATCCTAATGTGATTTCTTGATAATGGGTGTGTTCCTTATCTTCTCCTAGTGTCTAAACTCTTCTCCATTGCTGGACCCCCAAATAATATTCCTTGATGTGCGAAGGGGTATCTAGAGAGTGGGATAGGTTTAATAACTACCCTAACCCTAACGCGTAACCTAACACTAACACGTACCCTAACCCTAACCCCTACCCTAACCCGAACACGTAACCTAATCCTAACCCGTACCCTAAACCAAGCCCTAACCCTCAAACTAACCCTAACCCTAACACTAACCCATACCATACACCGTATCCGAACCCGTACCCGAAACCGTACCCTAAGCCGTACCCTAAAGCTAACCCTAACCCTAACCCTAACCCTAAACCTAAGCTACCCTTGACTGCTTCTGCCTCCAATAGATTTCCTAAGCACTAGTGTTTTAAGGAACAGGTTAAAAAGAGAATCCTAATGTGATTTCTTGATAATGGGTGTGTTCCTTATCTTCTCCTAGTGTCTAAACTCTTCTCCATGGCTGGACACCCAAATAATATTCCTTGACGTGCTAAGGGGTATCTAGAGAGTGGGATAGGTTTAATAACTACCCTAACCCTAACGCGTACCCTAAACCTAACCCCTACCCTAACCCTAACACGTACCCTAATCCTAACCCGTAACCTAAACCGAGCCCTAACCCTCAAACTAACCCTAACCCTAACCCTAACCCATACACTACGCCGTACCCGAAACCATACCCAAACCCGTACCCTAACCCTAACCCTAACCCTAACCCTAACCCTAAGCTACCCTTGACTGCTTCTGCCTCCAATAGATTTCCTAAGCACTAGTGATTTAAGGAACAGGTTAAAAAGAGAATCCTAATGTGATTTCTTGATAATGGGTGTGTTCCTTATCTTCTCCTAGTGTCTAAACTCTTCTCCATGGCTGGACACCCAAATAATATTCCTTGACGTGCTAAGGGGTATCTAGAGAGTGGGATAGGTTTAATAACTACCCTAACCCTAACGCGTACCCTAACCCTAACCCCTACCCTAACCCTAACACGTACCCTAATCCTAACCCGTAACCTAAACCGAGCCCGAACCCTCAAACTAACCCTAACCCTAACCCTAACCCATACCCTACGCCGTACCCGAACCCGTACCCAAACCCGTACCCTAACACTAACCCTAACCCTAACCCTAAGCTACCCTTGACTGCTTCTGCCTCAAATAGATTTCCTAAGCACTAGTGTTTTAAGGAACAGGTTAAAAAGAGAATCCTAATGTGATTTCTTGATAATGGGTGTGTTCCTTATCTTCTCCTAGTGTCTAAACTCTTCTCTATGGCTGTACCCCCAAATAATATTCCTTGACGTGCTAAGGGGTATCTAGAGAGTGGGATAGGTTTAATAACTACCCTTACCCTAACGCGTAACCTAACCCTAACACGTACCCTAACCCTAACCCCTACCCTAACACGAACACGTACCCTAATCCTAACCCGTACCCTAAACCAAGCCCTAACCCTCAAACTAACCCTAACCCTAACCCTAACCCATACCATACGCCGTACCCGAACCCGTACCCGAACCCGTACCCTAAGCCGTACCCTAAGCCATACCCTAACCCTAACCCTAACCCTAAGCTACCCTTGACTGCTTCTGCCTCCAATAGATTTCCTAAGCACTAGTGTTTTAAGGAACAGGTTAAAAAGAGAATCCTAATGTGATTTCTTGATAATGGCTGTGTTCCTTATCTTTTCCTAGTGTCTAAACTCTTCTCCATGGCTGGACCCCCAAATAATATTCCTTGACGTGCTAAGGGGTATCTAGTGAGTGGGATAGGTTTAATAACTAACGTAACCCTAACGCGTACCCTAACCCTAACCCCTATCATAACCCTAACACGTACACTTATCCTACCCCGTACCCTAAACCGAGCCCTAACCCTCAAACTAACCCTAACCCTAACCCTAACCCATACCCTATACCGTACCCGAACCCGTACCCGAACCCGTACCCTAAGCCTTACCCTAACCCTAACCCTAACCCTAACCCTAACCCTAAGCTAACCTTGGCTGCTTCTGCCTCCAATAGATTTCCTAAGCACTAGTGTTTTAAGGAACAGGTTAAAAAGAGAATCCTAATGTGATTTCTTGATAATGGGTGTGTTCCTTATCTTCTCCTAGTGTCTAAACTCTTCTCCATGGCTGGACCCCCAAATAATATTCCTTGACGTGCTAAGGGGTATCTAGAGAGTGGGATAGGTTTAATAACTACCCTAACCCTAACGCGTATCCTAACCCTAACCTCTACCCTAACCCTAACACGTACACTAATCCTAACCCGTAACCTAAACCGAGCCCTAACCCTCAAACTAACCCTCAACCTAACCCGAACCCATACCCTACGCCATACCCAAACCCGTACCCGAACCCGTACCAGAAACCGTACCCTAAGCCGTACCCTAACTCTAACCCTAACCCTAACCCTAACCCTAAGCTACCCTTGACTGCTTCTGCCTCCAATAGATTTCCTAAGCACTAGTGTACTAAGGAACAGGTTAAAAAGAGAATCCTAATGTGATTTCAGGATAATGGGTGTGTTCCTTATCTTCTCCTAGTGTCTAAACTCTTCTCCATGGCTGGACACCCAAATAATATTCCTTGACGTGCTAAGGGGTATCTAGAGAGTGGGATAGGTTTAATAACTACCCTAACCCTAACGCGTACCCGATCCCTAACCCCTACGCTAACCCTAACACGAACCCTAATCCTAACCCGTACCCTAAACCGAGCCCTAACCTTCAAACTAACCCTAACCCTAACCCTAACCCATACCCTACGCCGTACACGAACCCGTACCCGAACCCGTACCCTAAGCCGTACCCTAACCCTAACCCTAACCCTAACCCTAACCCTAAGCTACTCTTGACTGCTTCTGCCTCCAATAGATTTCCTAAGCACTAGTGTTTTAAGGAACAGGTTAAAAAGAGAATCCTAATGTGATTTCTTGATAATGGGTGTCTTCCTTATCTTCTCCTAGTGTCTAAACTCTTCTCCATGGCTGGACACCCAAATAATATTCCTTGACGTGCTAAGGGGTATCTAGAGAGTGGAATAGGTTTAATAACTACCCTAACCCTAACGCGTGCCCTAACCCTAACCCCTAACCTAACCCTAACACGTACCCTAATCCTAACCCGTAACCTAAACCGAGCCCTAACCCTCAAACTAACCCTAACACTAACCATAACCCATACCCTACGCCGTACCCGAACCCGCACCCGAACCCGTACCCTAAGCCGTACCCTAACCCTAACCCTAACCCTAACCCTAACCCTAAGCTACCCTTGACTGCTTCTGCCTCCAATAGATTTCCTAAGCACTAGTGTTTTAAGGAACAGGTTAAAAAGAGAATCCTATTGTGATTTCAGGATAATGGGTGTGTTCCTTATCTTCTCCTAGTGTCTAAACTCTTCTCCATGGCTGGACCCCCAAATAATATTCCTTGACGTGCTAAGGGGTATCTAGAGAGTGGGATAGGTTTAATAACTACCCTAACCCTAACGCGTACCCTAACCCTAACACGTACCCTAATCCTAACACGTACCCTAAACCGAGCCCTAACCCTCAAACTAACCCTAACCCTAACCCTAACCCATACCCTATGCCGTACCCGAACCCGTACCCTAAGCCTTACCCTAACAATAACCCTAACCCTAACCCTAAGCTACCCTTGACTGCTTCTGCCTCCAATAGATTTCCTAAGCGCTAGTGTTTTAAGGAACAGGTTAAAAAGAGAATCCTAATGTGATTTCTTGATAATGTGTGTGTTACTTATCTTCTCCTAGTGTCTAAACTCTTCTCCATGGCTGGACCCCCAAATAATATTCCTTGACGTGCTAAGTGGTATCTAGAGAGTGGGATAGGTTTAATAACTACCCTAACCCTAACGCGTACCCTAACCCTAACCCCTACCATAACCTTAACACGAACCCTAATCCTAACCCGTACCCTAAACCGAGCCCTAACCTTCAAACTAACCCCAACCCTAACCCATACCCTACGCCGTACACGAACCCGTACCCGAACCCGTACCCTAAGCCGTACCCTAAACCTAACCCTAACCCTAACCCTAACCCTAAGCTTCCCTTGACTGCTTCTGCCTCCAGTAGATTTCCTAAGCACTAGTGTTTTAAGGAACAGGTTAAAAAGAGAATCCTAATGTGATTTCTTGATAATGGGTGTGTTCCTTATCTTCTCCTAGTGTCTAAACTCTTCTCCATGGCTGGACACCCAAATAATATTCCTTGACGTGCTAAGGGGTATCTAGAGAGTGGGATAGGTTTAATAACTACCCTAACCCTAACGCGTACCCTAACCCTCACCCCTACCCTAACCCTAACACGTACCCTAATCCTAACCCGTAACCTAAACCGAGCCCTAACCCTCAAACTAACCCTAACACTAACCCTAACCCATACCCTACGCCGTACCCGAAACCGTACCCAAACCCATACCCTAACACTAACCCTAACCCTAACCCTAACCCTAAGCTACCCTTGACTGCTTCTGCCTCAAATAGATTTCCTAAGCACTAGTGTTTTAAGGAACAGGTTAAAAAGAGAATCCTAATGTGATTTCTTGATAATGGGTGTGTTCCTTATCTTCTCCTAGTGTCTAAACTCTTCTCCATGGCTGGACCCCCAAATAATATTCCTTGACGTGCTAAGGGGTATCTAGAGAGTGGGATAGGTTTAATAACTACCCTAAGCTTAACGCGTACCCTAACCCTAACCCCTACCCTAACCCTAACACGAACCCTAATCCTAACCCGTGCCCTAAACCGAGCCCTAACCTTCAAACTAACCCTAACCCTAACCCTAACCCATACCCTACGCCGTACGCGAACCCGTACCCGAACCCGTACCCTAAGCCGTACCCTAACCCTAACCCTAACCCTAACCCTAACCCTAAGCTACCCTTGACTGCTTCTGCCTCCAATAGATTTCCTAAGCACTAGTGTTTTAAGGAACAGGTTAAAAAGAGAATCCTAATGTGATTTCAGGATAATGGGTGTGTTCCTTATCTTCTCCTAGTGTCTAAACTCTTCTCCATGGCTGGACCCCCAAATAATATTCCTTGACGTGCTAAGGGGTATCTAGAGAGTGGGATAGGTTTAATAACTACCCTAACCTTAACGCGTACCCTAACCCTAACCCCTACCCTAACCCTAACACGAACCCTAATATTAACCCGTGCCCTAAACCGAGCCCTAACCTTCAAACTAACCCTAACCCTAACCCTAACCCATACCCTACGCCGTACGCGAACCCGTACCCGAACCCGTACCCTAAGCCGTACCCTAACCCTAACCCAAACCCTAAGCTACCCTTGACTGCTTCTGCCTCCAATAGATTTCCTAAGCACTAGTGTTTTAAGGAACAGGTTAAAAAGAGAATCCTAATGTGATTTCAGGATAATGGGTGTGTTCCTTATCTTCTCCTAGTGTCTAAACTCTTCTCCATGGCTGGACCCCCAAATAATATTCCTTGACGTGCTAAGGGGTATCTAGAGAGTGGGATACGTTTAATAACTACCCTAATCTTAACGCGTACCCTAACCCTAACCCCTACCCTAACCCTAACACGAACCCTAATATTAACCCGTGCCCTAAACCGAGCCCTAACCTTCAAACTAACCCTAACCCTAACCCTAACCCATACCCTACGCCGTACACGAACCCGTACCCGAACCCGTACCCTAAGCCGTACCCTAAACCTAACCCTAACCCTAACCCTAACCCTAAGCTACCCTTGACTGCTTCTGCCTCCAATAGATTTCCTAAGCACTAGTGTTTTAAGGAACAGGTAAAAAAGAGAATCCTAATGTGATTTCTTGATAATGGGTGTGTTCTTTATCTTCTCCTAGTGTCTAAACTCTTCTCCATGGCTGGACACCCTAATAATATTCCTTGACGTGCTAAGGGGTATCTAGAGAGTGGGATAGGTTTAATAACTACCCTAACCCTAACGCGTACCCTAACCCTAACACGTACCCTAACCCTAACCCCTACCCTAACCCGAACACGTACCCTAATCCTAACCCGTACCCTAAACCAAGCCCTAACCCTCAAACTAACCCTAAACCTAACCCTAACCCATACCATACGCCGTACCCGAACCCGTACCCGAACCCGTACACTAAGTCGTACCCTAAAGCTAACCCTAACCCTAACCCTAACCCTAACCCTAAGCTACCCTTGACTGCTTCTGCCTCCAATAGATTTCCTAAGCACTAGTGTTTTAAGGAACAGGTTAAAAAGAGAATCCTAATGTGATTTCTTGATGACGGGTGTGTTCCTTATCTTCTCCTAGTGTCTAAACTCTTCTCCATGGCTGGACCCCCAAATAATATTCCTTGACGTGCTAAGGGGTATCTAGAGAGTGGGATAGGTTTAATAAATACCCTAACCCTAACGCATACCCTAACCCTAACCCCTACCCTATACCTAACACGTACCCTAATCCTAACCCGTACCCTAAACCGAGCCCTAACCCTCAAACTAACCCTAATCCTAACCCTAACCCATACCCTATACCGTACCCGAAACCGTACCCGAACCCGTACCCTAAGCCTTACCCTAACAATAACCCTAACCCTATCCATAACTCTAAGCTACCCTTGAATGCTTCTGCCTCCAATAGATTTCCTAAGCACTAGTGTTTTTAGGAACAGGTTAAAAAGAGAATCCTAATGTGATTTCTTGATAATGGGTGTGTTCCTTATCTTCTCCTAGTGTCTAAACTCTTCTCCATGGCTGGACCCCCAAATAATATTCCTTGACGTGCTAAGGGGTATCTAGAGAGTGGGATAGGTTTAATAACTACCCTTACCCTAACGCGTACCCTAACCCTAACCTCTACCTTAACCCTAACACGTACACTAATCCTAACCCGTAACCTAAACCGAGCCCTAACCCTCAAATTAACCCTAACCCTAACCCTAACCCATACCCTACGCCGTACCCGAACCCGTAACCGAACCCGTACCCTAAGCCGTACCCTAACCCTAACCCTAACCCTAAGCTACCCTTGACTGCTTCTGCCTCCAATAGATTTCCTAAGCACTAGTGTATTAAGGAACAGGTTAAAAAGAGAATCCTAATGTGATTTCAGGATAATGGGTGTGTTCCTTATCTTCTCCTAGTGTCTAAACTCTTCTCCATGGCTGGACCCCCAAATAATATTCCTTGACGTGCTAAGGGGTATCTAGAGAGTGGGATAGGTTTAATAACTACCCTAAGCTTAACGCGTACCCTAACCGTAACCCCTACCCTAACCCTAACACGAACCCTAATCCTAACCCGTGCCCTAAACCGAGCCCTAAGCTTCAAACTAACCCTAACCCTAACCCTAACACATACCCTACGCCGTACGCGAACCCGTACCCGAACCCGTACCCTAAGCCGTACCCTAACCCTAACCCTAACCCTAACCCTAACCCTAAGCTACCCTTGACTGCTTCTGCCTCCAATAGATTTCCTAAGCACTAGTGTTTTAAGGAACAGGTTAAAAAGAGAATCCTAATGTGATTTCAGGATAATGGGTGTGTTCCTTATCGTCTCCTAGTGTCTAAACTCTTCTCCATGGCTGGACCCCGAAATAATATTCCTTGACGTGCTAAGGGGTATCTAGAGAGTGGGATAGGTTTAATAACTACCCTAACCTTAACGCGTACCCTAACCCTAACCCCTACCCTAACCCTAACACGAACCCTAATATTAACCCGTGCCCTAAACCGAGCCCTAACCTTCAAACTAAACCTAACCCTAACCCTAACCCATACCCTACGCCGTACACGAACCCGTACCCGAACCCGTACCCTAAGCCGTACCCTAACCCTAACCCTAACCCTAACCCTAACCCTAAGCTACCCTTGACTGCTTCTGCCTCCAATAGATTTCCTAAGCACTAGTGTTTTAAGGAACAGGTTAAAAAGAGAATCATAATGTGATTTCTTGATAATGGGTGTGTTCCTTATCTTCTCCTAGTTTCTAAACTCTTCTCCATGGCTGGACCCCAAAATAATATTCCTTGACGTGCTAAGGGGTATCTAGAGAGTGGGATAGGTTTAATAACTACCCTAACCCTAACGCGTACCCTAACCCTAACCCCTACCCTAACCCTAACACGAACCCTAATCCTAACCCGTACCCTAAACCGAGACCTAACCTTCAAACTAACCCTTACCCTAACCCTAACCCATACCCTACGCCGTACACGAACCCGTACCCGAACCCGTACCCTAAGCTGTACCCTAACCCTAACCCTAACCCTAACCCTAACCCTAAGCTACCCTTGACTGCTTCTGCCTCCAATAGATTTCCTAAGCACTAGTGTTTTAAGGAACAGGTTAAAAAGAGAATCCTAATGTGATTTCTTGATAATGCGTGTGTTCCTTATCTTCTCCTACTGTCTAAACTCTTCTCCATGGCTGGACCCCCAAATAATATTCCTTGACGTGCTAAGCGGTATCTAGGGAGTGGGATAGGTTTAATAACTACCCTAACCGTAACGTGTACCCTAACCCTAACCCCTACCCTAACCCTAACACGTACCCTAATCCTAACCCGTACCCTAAACCGAGCCCTAACCCTCAAACTAACCCTAACCCTAACCCTAAAACATACCCTATGCCGTACCCGAACCCGTACCCTAAGCCTTACCCTAACAATAACCCTAACCCTAACCCTAAGCTACCCTTGACTGCTTCTGCCTCCAATAGATTTCCTAAGCACTAGTGTTTTAAGGAACAGGGTAAAAAGAGAATCCTAATGTGATTTCTTGATAATGGGTGTGTTCCTTATCTTCTCCTAGTGTCTAAACTCTTCTCCATGTCTGGACCCCCAAATAATATTCCTTGACGTGCTAAGGGGTATCTAGACAGTGGGAGAGGTTTAATAACTACCCTAACCCTAACGCGTACCCTAACCCTAACACGTACCCTAATCCTAACCCGTACCCTAAACCGAGCCCTAACCCTCAAATTAACCCTAACCCTAACCCTAACCCATACCCTACGCCGTACCCGAACCCGTACCCTAAACGGTACCCTAAAGCTAACCCTAACCCTAACCCTAACCCTAAGCTACCCTTGACTGCTTCTGCCTCCAATAGATTTCCTAAGCACTAGTGAATTAAGGAACAGGTTAAAAAGAGAAACCTATTGTGATTTCAGGATAATGGGTGTGTTCCTTATCTTCTCCTAGTGTCTAAACTCTTCTCCATGGCTGGAACCCCAAATAATATTCCTTGACGTGGTAAGGGGTATCTAGAGAGTGGGATAGGTTTAATAACTACCCTAACCCTAACGCGTACCCTAACCCTATCCCCTACCCTAACCCTAACACGTACCCTAATGCAAACCCGTACCCTAAACCGAGCCCTAACCCTCAAACTAACCCTAACCCTAACCCTAACCCATACCCTACGCCGTACCCGAACCCGTACCCGAAACCGAACCCTAAGCCGTACCCTAACACTAACCCTAACCCTAACCCTAACCCTAAGCTACCCTTGACTGCTTCTGCCTCCAATAGATTTCCTAAGCACTAGTGTTTTAAGGAACAGGTTAAAAAGTGAATACTAATGTGATTTCTTGATAATGGGTGTGTTCCTTTTCTTCTCCTAGTGTCTAAACTCTTCTCCATGGCTGGACCCCCAAATAATATTCCTTGACTTGCTAAGTGTTATCTAGAGAGTGGGATAGGTTTAATAACTACCCTAACCCTAACGCGTACCCTAACCCTAACCCCTACCCTAACCCTAACAAGTACCCTAATCCTAACCCGTACCCTAAACCGAGCCCTAACCCTCAAACTAACCCTAACCCTAACCCTAACCCATACCCTACGCCGTACCCGATCCCGTACCCGAACCCGTACCCTAAGGCGTACCTTAACCCTAACCCTAACCCTAACCCTAACCCTAACCCTAAGCTACCCTTGACTGCTTCTGCCTCCAATAGATTTCCTAAGCACTAGTGTTTTAAGGAAAAGGTTAAAAAGAGAATCCTAATGTGATTTCTTGATAAAGGGTGTGTTCCTTATCTTCTCCTAGTGTCTAAACTCTTCTCCCTGGCTGGACCCCAAATAATATTCCTTGACGTGCTAAGGGGTATCTAGAGAGTGGGATAGGTTTAATAACTACCCTAACCCTAACACGTACCCTAACCCTAACGCGTACCCTAACCCTAACACGTACCCTAATCCTAACCCGTACCCTAAACCGAGCCCTAACCCTCAAATTAACCCTAACCCTAACCCTAACCCATACCCTATGCCGTACCCGAACCCGTACCCTAAGCGGTACCATAAAGATAACCCTAATCCTAACCCTAACCCTAACCCTAAGCTACCCTTGACTGCTTCTGCCTCCAATAGATTTCCTAAGCACTAGTGTTTTAAGGAACAGGTTAAAAAGAGAATCCTAATGTGATTTCAGGATAATGGGTGTGTTCCTTATCTTCTCCTAGTGTCTAAACTCTTCTCCATTGCTGGACCCCCAAATAATATTCCTTCACGTGCTAAGGGGTATCTAGAGAGTGGGATAGGTTTAATAACTACCCTAACCCTAACGCGTACCCTAACCCTAAACCCTACCCTAACACTAACACGAACCCTAATCCTAACCCTTACCCTAAACCGAGCCCTAACGTTCAAACTAACCCTAACCCTAACCCTAACTCATACCCTACGCCGTACACGAACCCTTACCCGAACCCGTACCCTAAGCCGTACCCTAACCCTAACCCTAAACCTAACCCTAACCCTAACCCTAAGCTACCCTTGACTGCTTCTGCCTCCAATAGATTTCCTAAGCACTAGTATTTTAAGGAACAGGTTAAAAAGAGAATCCTAATGTGATTTCTTGATAATGGGTGTGTTCCTTATCTTCTCCTAGTGTCTAAACTCTTCTCCATGGCTGGACACCCAAATAATATTCCTTGACGTGCTAAGGAGTATCTAGAGAGTGGGATAGGTTTAATAACTACCCTAACCCTAACGCGTATCCTAACCCTAACCCCTAACCTAACCCTAACACGTACCCTAATCCTAACCCGTAACCTAAACCGAGCCCTAACCCTCAAACTATCCCTAACCCTAACCCTAACCCATACCCTACGCCGTACCCGAACCCGTACCCGAACCCGTACCCTAAGCCGTACCCTAACCCTAACCCTAACCCTTAGCTACCCTTGACTGCTTCTGCCTCCAATAGATTTCCTAAGCACTAGTGTTTTAAGGAACAGGTTAAAAAGAGAATCCTAATGTGTTTTCTTGATAATGGGTGTGTTCCTTATCTTCTCCTAGTGTCTAAACTCTTCTCCATGGCTGGACCCCCAAATAATATTCCTTGACGTGCTAAGGGGTATCTAGGGAGTGGGATAGGTTTAATAACTACCCTAACCCTAATGCGTACCCTATCCCTAACCCCTACCCTAACCCTAACACGTACCCTAATCCTAACCCGTACCCTAAACCGAGCCCTAACCCTCAAACTAACCCTAACCCTAACCCTAACACATACCCTATGCCGTACCCGAACCCGTACCCGAACCCGTACTCTAAGCCGTACCCTAACCCTAACCCTAACCCTAACCCTAAACCTAAGCTACCCTTGACTGCTTCTGCCTCCAATAGATTTCCTAAGCACTAGTGTATTAAGGAACAGGTTAAAAAGAGAATCCTAATGTGATTTCAGGATAATGGGTGTGTTCCTTATCTTCTCCTAGTTTCTAAACTCTTCTCCATGGCTGGAACCCCAAATAATATTCCTTGACGTGCTAAGGGGTATCTAGAGGGTGGGATAGGTTTAATAACTACCCTAACACTAACGCGTACCCTAACCCTAACCCCTACCCTAACCCTAACACGAACCCTAATCCTAACCCGTACCCTAAACCGAGCCCTAACCTTCAAACTAATCCTAACCCTAACCCTAACCCATACCCTACGCCGTACCCGGACACGTACCCGAACCCGTACCCTAACACTAACCCTAACCCTAAACCTAACCCTAACCCTATGCTACCCTTGACTGCTTCTGCCTCCAATAGATTTCCTAAGCACTAGTGTTTTAAGGAACAGGTTAAAAAGAGAATCCTAATGTGATTTCTTGATAATGGGTGTGTTCATTATCTTCTCCTAGTGTCTAAACTCTTCTCCATGGCTGGACCCCCAAATAATATTCCTTGACGTGCTAAGGGGTATCTAGAGAGTGGGATAGGTTTAATAACTACCCTAACCCTAACGCGTACCCTAACCCTAACACGTACCCTAATCCTAACCCGTACCCTAAACCTAGCCCTAACCCTCAAACTAACCCTAACCCTAACCCTAAACCATACCCTATGCCGTACCCGAACCCGTACCCTAAGCCGTACCCTAAAGCTAACCCTAACCCTAACCCTAAGCTACCCTTGACTGCTTCTGCCTCCAATAGATTTCCTAAGCACTAGTGTTTTAAGGAACAGGTTAAAAATAGAATCCTAATGTGATTTCTTGATAATGGGTGTGTTCCTTATCTTCTCCTAGTGTCTAAACTCTTCTCCATGGCTGGACACCCAAATAATATTCCTTGACGTGCTAAGGGGTATCTAGAGAGTGGGATAGGTTTAATAACTACCCAAACCCTAACGCGTACCCTATCCCTAACCTCTACCTTAACCCTAACACGTACACTAATCCTAACCCGTAACCTAAACCGAGCCCTAACCCTCAAACTAACCCTCAACCTAACCCGAACCCATACCCTACGCCGTACCCGAACCCGTACCCGAACCCGTAACCTAAGCCGTACCCTAACCCTAACCGTAACCCTAACCCTAACACTAAGCTCCCCTTGACTGCTTCTGCCTCCAATAGATTTCCTAAGCAATAGTGTTTTAAGGAATAGGTTAAAAAGAGAATCCTAATGTGATTTCTTGATAATGTGTGTGTTCCTTATCTTCTCCTAGTGTCTAAACTCTTCTCCATGGCTGGACCCCCAAATAATATTCCTTGACGTGCTAAGTGGTATCTAGAGAGTGGGATAGGTGTAATAACTACCCTAACCCTAACGCGTACCCGAACCCTAACCCCTACCCTAACCCTAACACGAACCCTAATCCTAACCCGTACCCTAAACCGAGACCTAACCTTCAAACTAACCCTAACCCTAACCCTAACCCATACCCTACGCCGTACACGAACCCGAACCCGAACCCGTACCCTAAGCCGTACCCTAACCCTAACCCTAACCCTAACCCTAAACCTAAGCTACCCTTGACTGCTTCTGCCTCCAATAGATTTCCTAAGCACTAGTGTTTTAAGGAACAGGTTAAAAAGAGAATCCTAATGTGATTTCTTGATAATGCGTGTGTTCCTTATCTTCTCCTACTGTCTAAACTCTTCTCCATGGCTGGACCCGCAAATAATATTCCTTGACGTGCTAAGCGGTATCTAGGGAGTGGGATAGGTTTAATAACTACCCTAACCCTAACGCGTACCCTAACCCTAACGCGTACCCTAACCCTAACCCCTACCCTAACCTTAACACGTACCCTAATCCTAACCCGTACCCTAAACCGAGCCCTAACCCTCAAAAAACCCTAACCCTAACCCTAACCCATACCCTGCACCGTACCCGAAACCGTACCCGAACCCGTACCTTAAGCCGTACCCTAACCCTAACCCTAACCCTAACCCTAAGCTACTCTTGACTGCTTCTGCCTGCAATAGATTTCCTAAGCACTCATGTTTTAAGGAACAGGTTAAAAAGAGAATCCTAATGTGATTCTTGATAATGGGTGTGTTCCTTATCTTCTCCTAGTGTCTAAACTCTTCTCCATGGCTGGACCCCCAAATAATATATCTTGACGTGCTAAGGGGTATCTAGAGAGGGGGATAGGTTTAATAACTACCCTAATCCTAACGCGTACCCTATCCCTAACCGCTACCCTAACCCTAACACGTACCCTAAACCGAGCCCTAACCCTCAAACTAACCCTAACCCTAACCCTAACCCTAACCCATACCCTACGCCGTACCCGAACCCGTACCCGAACCCGTACCCTAACACTAACCCTAACCCTAACCCTAACCCTAACCCTAAGCTACCCTTGACTGCTTCTGCCTCCAATAGATTTCCTAAGCACTAGTGTTTTAAGGAACAGGTGAAAAAGAGAATCCTAATGTGATTTCAGGATAATGGGTGTGTTCCTTATCTTCTCCTAGTGTCTAAACTCTTCTCCATTGCTGGACCCCCAAATAATATTCCTTGACGTGCTAAGGGGTATCTAGAGAGTGGGTTAGGTTTAATAACTACCCTAACCCTAACGCGTACCCTAACCCTAACCCCTACCCTAACCCTAACACGAACCCTAATCCTAACCGAGCCCTAACCCTCAAACTAAACCTAACCCTAACCCTAACCCATACCCTATGCCGTACCCGAACCCGTACCCTAAGCCTTACCCTAACAATAACCCGAACCCTAACCTTAAGCTACCCTTGACTGCTTCTGCCTCCAATAGATTTCCTAAGCACTAGTGTTTAAGGAACAGGTTAAAAAGAGAATCCTAATGTGATTTCTTGATAATGGGTGTGTTCATTATCTTCTCCTAGTGTCTAAACTCTTCTCCATGGCTGGACCCCAAATAATATTCCTTGAAGTGCTAAGGGGTATCTAGAGAGTGGGATAGGTTTAATAGCTAGCCTAACCCTAACGCGTACCCTAACCCTAACACCTACCCTAACCCTAACACGAACCCTAATCCTAACCCGTACCCTAAACCGAGCCCTAACCTTCAAACTAACCCTAACCCTAACCCTAACCCATACCCTACGCCGTACACCGAACCCGTACCCGAACCCGTACCCTAAGCCGTACCCTAACCCTAGCCCTAACCCTAACCCTAACCCTAAGCTACCCTTGACTGCTTCTGCCTCCAATAGATTTCCTAAGCACTAGTGTTTTAAGGAACAGGTTAAAAAGAGAATCCTAATGTGATTTCTTGATAATGGGTGTGTTCCTTATCTTCTCCTAGTGTCTAAACTCTTCTCCATGGCTGGACACCCAAATAATATTCCTTGACGTGCTAAGGGGTATCTAGAAAGTGGGATAGGTTTAATAACTACCCAAACCCTAACGCGTACCCTATCCCTAACCTCTACCTTAACCCTAACACGTACACTAATCCTAACCCGTAACCTAAACCGAGCCCTAACCCTCAAACTAACCCTCAACCTAAACCGAACCCATACCCTACGCCGTACCCGAACCCGTACCCGAACCCGTACCCTAAGCCGTACCCTAACCCTAACCCTAAGCCTAACCCTAAGCTACCCTTGACTGCTTCTGCCTCCAATAGATTTCCTAAGCAATAGTGTTTTAAGGAATAGGTTAAAAAGAGAATCCTAATGTGATTTCTTGATAATGTGTGTGTTCCTTATCTTCTCCTAGTGTCTAAACTCTTCTCCATGGCTGGACCCCCAAATAATATTCCTTGACGTGCTAAGTGGTATCTAGAGAGTGGGATAGGTTTAATAACTACCCTAACCCTAACGCATACCCTAACCCTAACACGTACACTAATCCTCACCTGTAACCAAAACCGAGCCCTAACCCTCAAACTAACCCTAACCCTAACCCTAACCCATACCCTACGCCGTACCCGAACCCGTACCCGAACCCGTACCCTAAGCCGTACCCTAACCCTAACCCTAACCCTAACCCTAACCCTAAGCTACCCTTGACTGCTTCTGCCTCCAATAGATTTCCTAAGCACTAGTGTTTTAAGGAACAGGTTAAAAAGAGAATCCTAATGTGATTTCTTGATAATGGGTGTGTTCCTTATCTTCTCCTAGTGTCTAAACTCTTCTCCATGGCTGGACCGCCAAATATTATTCCTTGACGTGCTAAGGGGTATCTAGAGAGTGGGATGGGTTTAATAACTACCCTAACCCTAACGCGTACCCTAACCCTAACCTCTACCCTAACCCTAACACGTACACTAATCCTAACCCGTACCCTAAACCGAGCCCTAACCCTCAAACTAACCCTAACCCTAACCCTAACCCATACCCTATGCCGTACCCGAACCCGTACCCGAACCCGTACTCTAAGCCGTACCCTAACCCTAACCCTAACCCTAACCCTAAACCTAAGCTACCCTTGACTGCTTCTGCCTCCAATAGATTTCCTAAGCACTAGTGTATTAAGGAACAGGTTAAAAAGAGAATCCTAATGTGATTTCAGGATAATGGGTGTGTTCCTTATCTTCTCCTAGTTTCTAAACTCTTCTCCATGGCTGGAACCCCAAATAATATTCCTTGACGTGCTAAGGGGTATCTAGAGGGTGGGATAGGTTTAATAACTACCCTAACCCTAACGCGTACCCTAACCCTAACCCCTACCCTAACCCTAACACGAACCCTAATCCTAACCCGTACCCTAAACCGAGCCCTAACCTTCAAACTAATCCTAACCCTAACCCTAACCCATACCCTACGCCGTACCCGGACACGTACCCGAACCCGTACCCTAACACTAACCCTAACCCTAAACCTAACCCTAACCCTATGCTACCCTTGACTGCTTCTGCCTCCAATAGATTTCCTAAGCACTAGTGTTTTAAGGAACAGGTTAAAAAGAGAATCCTAATGTGATTTCTTGATAATGGGTGTGTTCATTATCTTCTCCTAGTGTCTAAACTCTTCTCCATGGCTGGACCCCCAAATAATATTCCTTGACGTGCTAAGGGGTATCTAGAGAGTGGGATAGGTTTAATAACTACCCTAACCCTAACGCGTACCCTAACCCTAACACGTACCCTAATCCTAACCCGTACCCTAAACCTAGCCCTAACCCTCTAACTAACCCTAACCCTAACCCTAAACCATACCCTTTGCCGTACCCGAACCCGTACCCTAAGCCGTACCCTAAAGCTAACCCTAACCCTAACCCTAAGCTACCCTTGACTGCTTCTGCCTCCAATAGATTTCCTAAGCACTAGTGTTTTAAGGAACAGGTTAAAAATAGAATCCTAATGTGATTTCTTGATAATGGGTGTGTTACTTATCTTCTCCTAGTGTCTAAACTCTTCTCCATGGCTGGACACCCAAATAATATTCCTTGACGTGCTAAGGGGTATCTAGAGAGTGGGATAGGTTTAATAACTACCCAAACCCTAACGCGTACCCTATCCCTAACCTCTACCTTAACCCTAACACGTACACTAATCCTAACCCGTAACCTAAACCGAGCCCTAACCCTCAAACTAACCCTCAACCTAACCCGAACCCATACCCTACGCCGTACCCGAACCCGTACCCGAACCCGTAACCTAAGCCGTACCCTAACCCTAACCGTAACCCTAACCCTAACACTAAGCTACCCTTGACTGCTTCTGCCTCCAATAGATTTCCTAAACAATAGTGTTTTAAGGAATAGGTTAAAAAGAGAATCCTAATGTGATTTCTTGATAATGTGTGTGTTCCTTATCTTCTCCTAGTGTCTAAACTCTTCTCCATGGCTGGACCCCCAAATAATATTCCTTGACGTGCTAAGTGGTATCTAGAGAGTGGGATAGGTTTAATAACTAACCTAACCCTAACGCATACCCTAACACTAACACGTACACTAATCCTAACCCGTAACCTAAACCGAGCCCTAACCCTCAAACTAACCCTAACCCTAATCCTAACCCATACCCTACGCCGTACCCGAACCCGTACCCGAACCCGTACCCTAAGCCGTACCCTAACCCTAACCCTAACCCTAAGCTACCCTTGACTGCTTCTGCCTCCAATAGATTTCCTAAGCACTAGTGTACTAAGGAACAGGTTAAAAAGAGAATCCTAATGTGATTTCAGGATAATGGGTGTGTTCCTTATCTTCTCCTAGTGTCTAAACTCTTCTCCATGGCTGGACACCCAAATAATATTCCTTGTCGTGCTAAGGGGTATCTAGAGAGTGGGATAGGTTTAATAACTACCCTAACCCTAACGCGTACCCGAACCCTAACCCCTACCCTAACCCTAACACGAACCCTAAACCTAACCCGTACCCTAAACCGAGACCTAACCTTCAAACTAACCCTAACCCTAACCCTAACCCATACCCTACGCCGTACACGAACCCGTACCCGAACCCGTACCCTAAGCCGTACCCTAACCCTAACCCTAACCCTAACCCTAACCCTAAGCTACCCTTGACTGCTTCTGCCTCCAATAGATTTCCTAAGCACTAGTGTTTTAAGGAACAGGTTAAAAAGAGAATCCTAATGTGATTTCTTGATAATGCGTGTGTTCCTTATCTTCTCCTACTGTCTAAACTCTTCTCCATGGCTGGACCCGCAAATAATATTCCTTGACGTGCTAAGCGGTATCTAGGGAGTGGGATAGGTTTAATAACTACCCTAACCCTAACGCGTACCCTAACCCTAACGCGTACCCTAACCCTAACCCCTACCCTAACCTTAACACGTACCCTAATCCTAACCCGTACGCTAAACCGAGCCCTAACCCTCAAAAAACCCTAACCCTAACCCTAACCCATACCCTACACCGTACCCGAAACCGTACCCGAACCCGTACCTTAAGCCGTACCCTAACCCTAACCCTAACCCTAACCCTAAGCTACTCTTGACTGCTTCTGCCTGCAATAGATTTCCTAAGCACTCATGTTTTAAGGAACAGGTTAAAAAGAGAATCCTAATGTGATTCTTGATAATGGGTGTGTTCCTTATCTTCTCCTAGTGTCTAAACTCTTCTCCATGGCTGGACCCCCAAATAATATTCCTTGACGTGCTAAGGGGTATCTAGAGAGTGGGATAGTTTTAATAACTACCCTAACCCTAACGCGTACCCTAACCCTAACCCCTACCCTAACCCTAACACGTACCCTAAACCGAGCCCTAACCCTCAAACTAACCCTAACCCTAACCCTAACCCTAACCCATACCCTACGCCGTACCCGAACCCGTACCCGAACCCGTACCCTAACAATAACCCGAACCCTAACCCTAAGCTACCCTTGACTGCTTCTGCCTCCAATAGATTTCCTAAGCACTAGTGTTTTAAGGAACAGGTTAAAAAGAGAATCCTAATGTGATTTCTTGATAATGGGTGTGATCCTTATCTTCTCCTAGTGTCTAAACTCTTCTCCATGGCTGGACCCCCAAATAATATTCCTTGACGTGCTAAGGGGTATCTAGAGAGTGGGATAGTTTTAATAACTACCCTAACCCTAACGCGTACCCTAACCCTAACCTCTACCCTAACCTTAACACGTACACTAATCCTAACCCGTACCCTAAACCGAGCCCTAACCCTCAAACTAACCCTAACCCTAACCCTAACCCATACCCTATGCCGTACCCGAACCCGTACCCGAACCCGTACTCTAAGCCGTACCCTAACCCTAACCCTAACCCTAACCCTAAACCTAAGCTACCCTTGACTGCTTCTGCCTCCAATAGATTTCCTAAGCACTAGTGTATTAAGGAACAGGTTAAAAAGAGAATCCTAATGTGATTTCAGGATAATGGGTGTGTTCCTTATCTTCTCCTAGTTTCTAAACTCTTCTCCATGGCTGGAACCCCAAATAATATTCCTTGACGTGCTAAGGGGTATCTAGAGGGTGGGATAGGTTTAATAACTACCCTAACCCTAACGCGGACCCTAACCCTATCCCCTACCCTAACCCTAACAGGAACCCTAATCCTAACCCGTACACTAAACCGAGCCCTAACCTACAAACTAACCCTAACCCTAACCCTAACCCATACCCTACGCCGTACACGAACCCGTACCCGAAGCCGTACCCTAAGAGGTACCCTAACCCTAACCCCTACCCTAACCCTAACACGTACCCTAATCCTAACCCATACCCTAAACCGAGCCCTAACCCTCAAACTAATCCTAACCCTAACCCTAACCGATACCCTACGCCGTACCCGGACCCGTACCCGAACCCGTACACTAACACTAACCCTAACCCTAAACCTAAACCTAACCCTATGCTACCCTTGACTGCTTCTGCCTCCAATAGATTTCCTAAGCACTAGTGTTTTAAGGAACATGTTAAAAAGAGAATCCTAATGTGATTTCTTGATAATGGGTGTGTTCATTATCTTCTCCTAGTGTCTAAACTCTTCTCCATGGCTGGACCCCCAAATAATATTCCTTGACGTGCTAAGGGGTATCTAGAGAGTGGGATAGGTTTAATAGCTAGCCTAACCCTAACGCGTACCCTAACCCTAACACCTACCCTAACCCTAACACGAACCCTAATCCTAACCCGTACCCTAAACCGAGCCCTAACCTTCAAACTAACCCTAACCCTAACCCTAACCCATACCCTACGCCGTACACGAACCCGTACCCGAACCCGTACCCTAAGCCGTACCCTAACCCTAGCCCTAACCCTAACCCTAACCCTAAGCTACCCTTGACTGCTTCTGCCTCCAATAGATTTCCTAAGCACTAGTGTTTTAAGGAACAGGTTAAAAAGAGAATCCTAATGTGATTTCTTGATAATGGGTGTGTTCCTTATCTTCTCCTAGTGTCTAAGCTCTTCTCCATGGCTGGACACCCAAATAATATTCCTTGACGTGCTAAGGGGTATCTAGAGAGTGGGATAGGTTTAATAACTACCCAAAACCTAACGCGTACCCTATCCCTAACCTCTACCTTAACCCTAACACGTACACTAATCCTAACCCGTAACCTAAACCGAGCCCTAACCCTCAAACTAACCCTCAACCTAACCCGAACCCATACCCTACGCCGTACCCGAACCCGTACCCGAACCTGTACCCTAAGCCGTACCCTAACCCTAACCCTAAGCCTAACCCTAAGCTACCCTTGACTGCTTCTGCCTCCAATAGATTTCCTAAGCAATAGTGTTTTAAGGAATAGGTTAAAAAGAGAATCCTAATGTGATTTCTTGATAATGTGTGTGTTCCTTATCTTCTCCTAGTGTCTAAACTCTTCTCCATGGCTGGACCCCCAAATAATATTCCTTGACGTGCTAAGTGGTATCTAGAGAGTGGGATAGGTTTAATAACTACCCTAACCCTAACGCATACCCTAACCCTAACACGTACACTAATCCTCACCCGTAACCTAAACCGAGCCCTAACCCTCAAACTAACCCTAACCCTAACCCTAACCCATACCCTACGCCGTACCCGAACCCGTACCCGAACCCGTACCCTAAGCCGTACCCTAACCCTAACCCTAACCCTAACCCTAACCCTAAGCTACCCTTGACTGCTTCTGCCTCCAATAGATTTCCTAAGCACTAGTGTTTTAAGGAACAGGTTAAAAAGAGAATCCTAATGTGATTTCTTGATAATGGGTGTGTTCCTTATCTTCTCCTAGTGTCTAAACTCTTCTCCATGGCTGGACCCCCAAATATTATTCCTTGACGTGCTAAGGGGTATCTAGAGAGTGGGATGGGTTTAATACCTACCCTAACCCTAACGCATACCCTAACCCTAACCTCTACCCTAACCCTAACACGTACACTAATCCTAACCCGTACCCTAAACCGAGCCCTAACCCTCAAACTAACCCTAACACTAAACCTAACCCATACCCTACGGCGTACCCGAACCCGTACCCGAACCCGTACCCTAAGCCGTACCCTAACCGTAACCCTAAACCTAACCCTAACCCTAACCCTAAGCTACCCTTGACTGCTTCTGCCTCCAATAGATTTCCTAAGCACTAGTATTTTAAGGAACAGGTTAAAAAGAGAATCCTAATGTGATTTCTTGATAATGGGTGTGTTCCTTATCTTCTCCTAGTGTCTAAACTCTTCTCCATGGCTGGACACCCAAATAATATTCCTTGACGTGCTAAGGAGTATCTAGAGATTGGGGTAGGTTTAATAACTACCCTAACCCTAACGCGTACCCTAACCCTAACCCCTACCCTAACCCTAACACGTACCCTAATCCTAACCCGTAACCTAAACCGAGCCCTAACCCTCAAACTATCCCTAACCCTAACCCTAACCCATACCCTACGCCGTACCCGAACCCGTACCCGAACCCGTACCCTAAGCCGTACCCTAACCCTAACCCTAACCCTAAGCTACCCTTGACTGCTTCTGCCTCCAATAGATTTCCTAAGCACTAGTATTTTAAGGAACAGGTTAAAAAGAGAATCCTAATGTGATTTCTTGATAATGGGTGTGTTCCTTATCTTCTCCTAGTGTCTAAACTCTTCTCCATGGCTGGACCCCCAAATATTATTCCTTGACGTGCTAAGGGGTATCTAGAGAGTGGGATGGGTTTAATAACTACCCTAACCCTAACGCGTACCCTAACCCTAACCCTAACACGTACACTAATCCTAAACCGTACCCTAAACCGAGCCCTAACCCTCAAACTAACCCTAACACTAAACCTAACCCATACCCTACGCCGTACCCGAACCCGTACCCGAACCCGTACCCTAAGCCGTACCCTAACCCTAACCCTAACACTAACCCTAAGCTACCCTTGACTGCTTCTGCCTCCAATAGATTTCCTAAGCACTAGTGTTTTAAGGAACAGGTTAAAAAGAGAATCCTAATGTGATTTCAGGATAATGGGTGTGTTCCTTATCTTCTCCTAGTGTCTAAACTCTTCTCCATGGCTGGACACCCAAATAATATTCCTTGACGTGCTAAGGGGTATCTAGAGAGTGGGATAGGTTTAATAACTACCCTAACCCTAACGCGTACCCTAACCCTAACCCCTACCCTAACTCTAACACGAACCCTAATCCTAACCCGTACCCTAAACCGAACCCTAACCTTCAAACTAACCCTAACCCTAACCCTAACCCATACCCTACGCCGTACACGAACCCGTACCCGAACCCGTACCCTAAGCCGTACCCTAAACTTAACCCTAACCCTAACCCTAACCCTAAGGTACCCTTGACTGCTTCTGCCTCCAATAGATTTCCTAAGCACTAGTGTTTTAAGGAACAGGTTAAAAAGAGAATCCTAATGTGATTTCTTGATAATGGGTGTGTTCCTTATCTTCTCCTAGTGTCTAAACTCTTCTCCATGGCTGGACACCCAAATAATATTCCTTGACGTGCTAAGGGGTATCTAGAGAGTGGGATAGGTTTAATAACTACCCTAACCCTAACGCGTACCCTACCCTAACCCCTACCCTAACCCTAACACGTTCCCTAATCCTAACCCGTACCCTAAACCGAGCCCTAACCCTCAAACTAAACCTAACCCTAACCCTAACCCATACCCTACGCCGTACCCGAACCCGTAACCTAACCCGTACCCTATCACTAACCCTAACCCTAACCCTAACCCTAACCCTAAGCTACCCTTGACTGCTTCTGCCTCCAATAGATTTCCTAAGCACTAGTGTTTTAAGGAACAGGTTAAAAAGAGAATCCTAATGTGATTTCTTGATAATGGGTGTGTTCCTTATCTTCTCCTAGTGTCTAAACTCTTCTCCATGGCTGGACCCCCAAATAATATTCCTTGACGTGCTAAGGGGTATCTAGAGAGTGGGATAGGTTTAATAACTACCCTAAACCTAACGCGTACCCTAACCCTAACACGTACCCTAATCCTAACCCGTACCCTAAACCGAGCCCTAACCCTCAAATTAACCCTAACCCTAACCCTAACCCATATCCTACGCCGTACCCGAACCCGTACCCTAAGCGGTACCCTAAAGCTAACCCTAACCCTAACCCTAACCCTATCCCTAAGCTACCCTTGACTGCTTCTGCCTCCAATAGATTTCCTAAGCACTAGTGTTTTAAGGAACAGGTTAAAAAGAGAATCCTAATGTGATTTCTTGATAATGGGTGTGTTCCTTATCTTCTCCTAGTGTCTAAACTCTTCTCCCTGGCTGGACCCCAAAAAATATTCCTTGACGTGCTAAGGGGTATCTAGAGAGTGGGATAGGTTTAATAACTACCCTAACCCTAACACGTACCCTAACCCTAACCCTTAACCTAACCCTAACATGTACCCTAATCCTAATCTGTACCCTAAACCGAGCACTAACCCTCAAACTATCCCTAACCCTAACCCTAACCCATACCCTACGCCGTTCCCGAACCCGTACCCGAACCTGTACCCTAAGCCGTACCCTAACCCTAACCCTAACCCTAACCCTAACCCTAACCCTAAGCTACCGTTGACTGCTTCTGCCTCCAATAGATTTCCTAAGCACTAGTGTATTAAGGAACAGGTTAAAAAGAGAATCCTATTGTGATTTCAGGATAATGGGTGTGTTCCTTATCTTCTCCTAGTGTCTAAACTCTTCTCCATGGCTGGACCCCCAAATAATATTCCTTGACGTGCTAAGGGGTATCTAGAGAGTGGGATAGGTTTAATAACTACCCTAACCCTAACGCGTACCCTAACCCTAACATGTACCCTAATCCTAAACCGTACCCTAAACCGAGCCCTAACCCTCAAACTAACCCTAACCCTAACCATAACCCATACCCTACGCCGTACCCGAACCCGTACCCTAAGCCTTACCCTAACAATAACCCTAACCCTAACCCTAAGCTACCCTTGACTGCTTCTGCCTCCAATAGATTTCCTAAGCACTAGTGTTTTAAGGAACAGGTTAAAAAGAGAATCCTAATGTGATTTCTTGATAATGGGTGTGTTCCTTATCTTCTCCTAGTGTCTAAACTCTTCTCCATGGCTGGACCGCCAAATATTATTCCTTGACGTGCTAAGGGGTATCTAGAGAGTGGGATGGGTTTAATAACTACCCTAACCCTAACGCGTACCCTAACCCTAACCTCTACCCTAACCCTAACACGTACACTAATCCTAACCCGTACCCTAAACCGAGCCCTAACCCTCAAACTAACCCTAACCCTAACCCTAACCCATACCCTATGCCGTACCCGAACCCGTACCCGAACCCGTACTCTAAGCCGTACCCTAACCCTAACCCTAACCCTAACCCTAAACCTAAGCTACCCTTGACTGCTTCTGCCTCCAATAGATTTCCTAAGCACTAGTGTATTAAGGAACAGGTTAAAAAGAGAATCCTAATGTGATTTCAGGATAATGGGTGTGTTCCTTATCTTCTCCTAGTTTCTAAACTCTTCTCCATGGCTGGAACCCCAAATAATATTCCTTGACGTGCTAAGGGGTATCTAGAGGGTGGGATAGGTTTAATAACTACCCTAACCCTAACGCGTACCCTAACCCTAACCCCTACCCTAACCCTAACACGAACCCTAATCCTAACCCGTACCCTAAACCGAGCCCTAACCTTCAAACTAATCCTAACCCTAACCCTAACCCATACCCTACGCCGTACCCGGACACGTACCCGAACCCGTACCCTAACACTAACCCTAACCCTAAACCTAACCCTAACCCTATGCTACCCTTGACTGCTTCTGCCTCCAATAGATTTCCTAAGCACTAGTGTTTTAAGGAACAGGTTAAAAAGAGAATCCTAATGTGATTTCTTGATAATGGGTGTGTTCATTATCTTCTCCTAGTGTCTAAACTCTTCTCCATGGCTGGACCCCCAAATAATATTCCTTGACGTGCTAAGGGGTATCTAGAGAGTGGGATAGGTTTAATAACTACCCTAACCCTAACGCGTACCCTAACCCTAACACGTACCCTAATCCTAACCCGTACCCTAAACCTAGCCCTAACCCTCTAACTAACCCTTACCCTAACCCTAAACCATACCCTTTGCCGTACCCGAACCCGTACCCTAAGCCGTACCCTAAAGCTAACCCTAACCCTAACCCTAAGCTACCCTTGACTGCTTCTGCCTCCAATAGATTTCCTAAGCACTAGTGTTTTAAGGAACAGGTTAAAAATAGAATCCTAATGTGATTTCTTGATAATGGGTGTGTTACTTATCTTCTCCTAGTGTCTAAACTCTTCTCCATGGCTGGACACCCAAATAATATTCCTTGACGTGCTAAGGGGTATCTAGAGAGTGGGATAGGTTTAATAACTACCCAAACCCTAACGCGTACCCTATCCCTAACCTCTACCTTAACCCTAACACGTACACTAATCCTAACCCGTAACCTAAACCGAGCCCTAACCCTCAAACTAACCCTCAACCTAACCCGAACCCATACCCTACGCCGTACCCGAACCCGTACCCGAACCCGTAACCTAAGCCGTACCCTAACCCTAACCGTAACCCTAACCCTAACACTAAGCTACCCTTGACTGCTTCTGCCTCCAATAGATTTCCTAAACAATAGTGTTTTAAGGAATAGGTTAAAAAGAGAATCCTAATGTGATTTCTTGATAATGTGTGTGTTCCTTATCTTCTCCTAGTGTCTAAACTCTTCTCCATGGCTGGACCCCCAAATAATATTCCTTGACGTGCTAAGTGGTATCTAGAGAGTGGGATAGGTTTAATAACTAACCTAACCCTAACGCATACCCTAACACTAACACGTACACTAATCCTAACCCGTAACCTAAACCGAGCCCTAACCCTCAAACTAACCCTAACCCTAATCCTAACCCATACCCTACGCCGTACCCGAACCCGTACCCGAACCCGTACCCTAAGCCGTACCCTAACCCTAACCCTAACCCTAACCCTAACCCTAAGCTACCCTTGACTGCTTCTGCCTCCAATAGATTTCCTAAGCACTAGTGTACTAAGGAACAGGTTAAAAAGAGAATCCTAATGTGATTTCAGGATAATGGGTGTGTTCCTTATCTTCTCCTAGTGTCTAAACTCTTCTCCATGGCTGGACACCCAAATAATATTCCTTGTCGTGCTAAGGGGTATCTAGAGAGTGGGATAGGTTTAATAACTACCCTAACCCTAACGCGTACCCGAACCCTAACCCCTACCCTAACCCTAACACGAACCCTAAACCTAACCCGTACCCTAAACCGAGACCTAACCTTCAAACTAACCCTAACCCTAACCCTAACCCATACCCTACGCCGTACACGAACCCGTACCCGAACCCGTACCCTAAGCCGTACCCTAACCCTAACCCTAACCCTAACCCTAACCCTAAGCTACCCTTGACTGCTTCTGCCTCCAATAGATTTCCTAAGCACTAGTGTTTTAAGGAACAGGTTAAAAAGAGAATCCTAATGTGATTTCTTGATAATGCGTGTGTTCCTTATCTTCTCCTACTGTCTAAACTCTTCTCCATGGCTGGACCCGCAAATAATATTCCTTGACGTGCTAAGCGGTATCTAGGGAGTGGGATAGGTTTAATAACTACCCTAACCCTAACGCGTACCCTAACCCAAACGCGTACCCTAACCCTAACCCCTACCCTAACCTTAACACGTACCCTAATCCTAACCCATACGCTAAACCGAGCCCTAACCCTCAAAAAACCCTAACCCTAACCCTAACCCATACCCTACACCGTACCCGAAACCGTACCCGAACCCGTACCTTAAGCCGTACCCTAACCCTAACCCTAAACCTAACCCTAAGCTACTCTTGACTGCTTCTGCCTGCAATAGATTTCCTAAGCACTCATGTTTTAAGGAACAGGTTAAAAAGAGAATCCTAATGTGATTCTTGATAATGGGTGTGTTCCTTATCTTCTCCTAGTGTCTAAACTCTTCTCCATGGCTGGACCCCCAAATAATATTCCTTGACGTGCTAAGGGGTATCTAGAGAGTGGGATAGTTTTAATAACTACCCTAACCCTAACGCGTACCCTAACCCTAACCCCTACCCTAACCCTAACACGTACCCTAAACCGAGCCCTAACCCTCAAACTAACCCTAACCCTAACCCTAACCCTAACCCATACCCTACGCCGTACCCGAACCCGTACCCGAACCCGTACCCTAACAATAACCCGAACCCTAACCCTAAGCTACCCTTGACTGCTTCTGCCTCCAATAGATTTCCTAAGCACTAGTGTTTTAAGGAACAGGTTAAAAAGAGAATCCTAATGTGATTTCTTGATAATGGGTGTGATCCTTATCTTCTCCTAGTGTCTAAACTCTTCTCCATGGCTGGACCCCCAAATAATATTCCTTGACGTGCTAAGGGGTATCTAGAGAGTGGGATAGTTTTAATAACTACCCTAACCCTAACGCGTACCCTAACCCTAACCTCTACCCTAACCTTAACACGTACACTAATCCTAACCCGTACCCTAAACCGAGCCCTAACCCTCAAACTAACCCTAACCCTAACCCTAACCCATACCCTATGCCGTACCCGAACCCGTACCCGAACCCGTACTCTAAGCCGTACCCTAATCCTAACCCTAACCCTAACCCTAAACCTAAGCTACCCTTGACTGCTTCTGCCTCCAATAGATTTCCTAAGCACTAGTGTATTAAGGAACAGGTTAAAAAGAGAATCCTAATGTGATTTCAGGATAATGGGTGTGTTCCTTATCTTCTCCTAGTTTCTAAACTCTTCTCCATGGCTGGAACCCCAAATAATATTCCTTGACGTGCTAAGGGGTATCTAGAGGGTGGGATAGGTTTAATAACTACCCTAACCCTAACGCGTACCCTAACCCTAACCCCTACCCTAACCCTAACACGAACCCTAATCCTAACCCGTACACTAAACCGAGCCCTAACCTACAAACTAACCCTAACCCTAACCCTAACCCATACCCTACGCCGTACACGAACCCGTACCCGAAGCCGTACCCTAAGAGGTACCCTAACCCTAACCCCTACCCTAACCCTAACACGTACCCTAATCCTAACCCATACCCTAAACCGAGCCCTAACCCTCAAACTAATCCTAACCCTAACCCTAACCGATACCCTACGCCGTACCCGGACCCGTACCCGAACCCGTACCCTAACACTAACCCTAACCCTAAACCTAAACCTAACCCTATGCTACCCTTGACTGCTTCTGCCTCCAATAGATTTCCTAAGCACTAGTGTTTTAAGGAACATGTTAAAAAGAGAATCCTAATGTGATTTCTTGATAATGGGTGTGTTCATTATCTTCTCCTAGTGTCTAAACTCTTCTCCATGGCTGGACCCCCAAATAATATTCCTTGACGTGCTAAGGGGTATCTAGAGAGTGGGATAGGTTTAATAGCTAGCCTAACCCTAACGCGTACCCTAACCCTAACACCTACCCTAACCCTAACACGAACCCTAATCCTAACCCGTACCCTAAACCGAGCCCTAACCTTCAAACTAACCCTAACCCTAACCCTAACCCATACCCTACGCCGTACACGAAACCGTACCCGAACCCGTACCCTAAGCCGTACCCTAACCCTAGCCCTAACCCTAACCCTAACCCTAAGCTACCCTTGACTGCTTCTGCCTCCAATAGATTTCCTAAGCACTAGTGTTTTAAGGAACAGGTTAAAAAGAGAATCCTAATGTGATTTCTTGATAATGGGTGTGTTCCTTATCTTCTCCTAGTGTCTAAGCTCTTCTCCATGGCTGGACACCCAAATAATATTCCTTGACGTGCTAAGGAGTATCTAGAGAGTGGGGTAGGTTTAATAACTACCCTAACCCTAACGCGTACCCTAACCCTAACCCCTACCCTAACCCTAACACGTACCCTAATCCTAACCCGTAACCTAAACCGAGCCCTAACCCTCAAACTATCCCTAACCCTAACCCTAACCCATACCCTACGCCGTACCCGAACCCGTACCCGAACCCGTACCCTAAGCCGTACCCTAACCCTAACCCTAACCCTAAGCTACCCTTGACTGCTTCTGCGTCCAATAGATTTCCTAAGAACTAGTGTTTTAAGGAACAGGTTAAAAAGAGAATCCTAATGTGATTTCTTGATAATGGGTGTGTTCCTTATCTTCTCCTAGTGTCTAAACTCTTCTCCATGGCTGGACCCCCAAATAATATTCCTTGACGTGCTAAGGGGTATCTAGAGAGTGGGATAGTTTTAATAACTACCCTAACCCTAACGCATACCCTAACCCTAACCCTAACCCTAACCCTAACCCTAACCCTAACCCTAACCGAGCCCTAACCCTCAAACTAAACCTAACCCTAACCCTAACCCATACCCTATGCCGTACCCGAACCCGTACCCTAAGCCTTACCCTAACAATAACCCGAACCCTAACCCTAAGCTACCCTTGACTGCTTCTGCCTCCAATAGATTTCCTAAGCACTAGTGTTTTAAGGAACAGGTTAAAAAGAGAATCCTAATGTGATTTCTTGATAATGGGTGTGATCCTTATCTTCTCCTAGTGTCTAAATTCTTCTCCATGGCTGGACCCCCAAATAATATTCCTTGACGTGCTAAGGGGTATCTAGAGAGTGGGATAGTTTTAATAACTACCATAACCCTAACGCGTACCCTAACCCTAACCTCTACCCTAACCTTAACACGTACACTAATCCTAACCCGTACCCTAAACCGAGCCCTAACCCTCAAACTAACCCTAACCCTAACCCTAACCCATACCCTATGCCGTACCCGAACCCGTACCCGAACCCGTACTCTAAGCCGTACCCTAACCCTAACCCTAACCCTAACCCTAAACCTAAGCTACCCTTGACTGCTTCTGCCTCCAATAGATTTCCTAAGCACTAGTGTATTAAGGAACAGGTTAAAAAGAGAATCCTAATGTGATTTCAGGATAATGGGTGTGTTCCTTATCTTCTCCTAGTTTCTAAACTCTTCTCCATGGCTGGAACCCCAAATAATATTCCTTGACGTGCTAAGGGGTATCTAGAGGGTGGGATAGGTTTAATAACTACCCTAACCCTAACGCGTACCCTAACCCTAACCCCTACCCTAACCCTAACACGAACCCTAATCCTAACCCGTACACTAAACCGAGCCCTAACCTTCAAACTAACCCTAACCCTAACCCTAACCCTTACCCTACGCCGTACACGAACCCGTACCCGAAGCCGTACCCTAAGAGGTACCCTAACCCTAACCCCTACCCTAACCCTAACACGTACCCTAATCCTAACCCATACCCTAAACCGAGCGCTAACCCTCAAACTAATCCTAACCCTAACCCTAACCCATACCCTACGCCGTACCCGGACCCGTACCCGAACCCGTACCCTAACACTAACCCTAACCCTAAACCTAACCCTAACCCTATGCTACCCTTGACTGCTTCTGCCTCCAATAGATTTCCTAAGCACTAGTGTTTTAAGGAACAGGTTAAAAAGAGAATCCTAATGTGATTTCTTGATAATGGGTGTGTTCATTATCTTCTCCTAGTGTCTAAACTCTTCTCCATGGCTGGACCCCCAAATAATATTCCTTGACGTGCTAAGGGGTATCTAGAGAGTGGGATAGGTTTAATAGCTAGCCTAACCCTAACGCGTACCCTAACCCTAACACCTACCCTAACCCTAACACGAACCCTAATCCTAACCCGTACCCTAAACCGAGCCCTAACCTTCAAACTAACCCTAACCCTAACCCTAACCCATACCCTACGCCGTACACGAACCCGTACCCGAACCCGTACCCTAAGCCGTACCCTAACCCTAGCCCTAACCCTAACCCTAACCCTAAGCTACCCTTGACTGCTTCTGCCTCCAATAGATTTCCTAAGCACTAGTGTTTTAAGGAACAGGTTAAAAAGAGAATCCTAATGTGATTTCTTGATAATGGGTGTGTTCCTTATCTTCTCCTAGTGTCTAAGCTCTTCTCCATGGCTGGACACCCAAATAATATTCCTTGACGTGCTAAGGGGTATCTAGAGAGTGGGATAGGTTTAATAACTACCCAAAACCTAACGCGTACCCTATCCCTAACCTCTACCTTAACCCTAACACGTACACTAATCCTAACCCGTAAACTAAACCGAGCCCTAACCCTCAAACTAACCCTCAACCTAACCCGAACCCATACCCTACGCCGTACCCGAACCCGTACCCGAACCTGTACCCTAAGCCGTACCCTAACCCTAACCCTAAGCCTAACCCTAAGCTACCCTTGACTGCTTCTGCCTCCAATAGATTTCCTAAGCAATAGTGTTTTAAGGAATAGGTTAAAAAGAGAATCCTAATGTGATTTCTTGATAATGTGTGTGTTCCTTATCTTCTCCTAGTGTCTAAACTCTTCTCCATGGCTGGACCCCCAAATAATATTCCTTGACGTGCTAAGTGGTATCTAGAGAGTGGGATAGGTTTAATAACTACCCTAACCCTAACGCATACCCTAACCCTAACTCGTACACTAATCCTCACCCGTAACCTAAACCGAGCCCTAACCCTCAAACTAACCCTAACCCTAACCCTAACCCATACCCTACGCCGTACCCGAACCCGTACCCGAACCCGTACCCTAAGCCGTACCCTAACCCTAACCCTAACCCTAACCCTAACCCTAAGCTACCCTTGACTGCTTCTGCCTCCAATAGATTTCCTAAGCACTAGTGTTTTAAGGAACAGGTTAAAAAGAGAATCCTAATGTGATTTCTTGATAATGGGTGTGTTCCTTATCTTCTCCTAGTGTCTAAACTCTTCTCCATGGCTGGACCCCCAAATATTATTCCTTGACGTGCTAAGGGGTATCTAGAGAGTGGGATGGGTTTAATACCTACCCTAACCCTAACGCATACCCTAACCCTAACCTCTACCCTAACCCTAACACGTACACTAATCCTAACCCGTACCCTAAACCGAGCCCTAACCCTCAAACTAACCCTAACACTAAACCTAACCCATACCCTACGCCGTACCCGAACCCGTACCCGAACCCGTACCCTAAGCCGTACCCTAACCCTAACCCTAACCCTAAGCTACCCTTGACTGCTTCTGCCTCCAATAGATTTCCTAAGCACTAGTGTTTTAAGGAACAGGTTAAAAAGAGAATCCTAATGTGATTTCAGGATAATGGGTGTGTTCCTTATCTTCTCCTAGTGTCTAAACTCTTCTCCATGGCTGGACCCCCAAATAATATTCCTTGACGTGCTAAGGGGTATCTAGAGAGAGGGTTAGGTTTAATAACTACCCTAACCCTAACGCGTACCCTAACCCTAACCCCTACCCTAACCCTAACACGAACCCTAATCCTAACCCGTACCCTAAACCGAGCCCTAACCTTCAAACTAACCCTGACCCTAACCCTAACCCATACCCTACGCCGTACACGAACCCGTACCCGAACCCGTACCCTAAGCCGTACCCTAACCCTAACCCTAAACCTAACCCTAACCCTAACCCTAAGCTACCCTTGACTGCTTCTACCTCCAATAGATTTCCTAAGCACTAGTATTTTAAGGAACAGGTTAAAAAGAGAATCCTAATGTGATTTCTTGATAATGGGTGTGTTCCTTATCTTCTCCTAGTGTCTAAACTCTTCTCCATGGCTGGACACCCAAATAATATTCCTTGACGTGCTAAGGAGTATCTAGAGAGTGGGATAGGTTTAATAACTACCCTAACCCTAACGCGTACCCTAACCCTAACCCCTACCCTAACCCTAACACGTACCCTAATCCTAACCCGTAACCTAAACCGAGCCCTAACCCTCAAACTATCCCTAACCCTAACCCTAACCCATACCCTACGCCGTACCCGAACCCGTACCCGAACCCGTACCCTAAGCCGTACCCTAACCCTAACCCTAACCCTAAGCTACCCTTGACTGCTTCTGCGTCCAATAGATTTCCTAAGAACTAGTGTTTTAAGGAACAGGTTAAAAAGAGAATCCTAATGTGATTTCTTGATAATGGGTGTGTTCCTTATCTTCTCCTAGTGTCTAAACTCTTCTCCATGGCTGGACCCCCAAATAATATTCCTTGACGTGCTAAGGGGTATCTAGAGAGTGGGATAGTTTTAATAACTACCCTAACCCTAACGCATACCCTAACCCTAACCCTAACCCTAACCCTAACCCTAACCCTAACCCTAACCGAGCCCTAACCCTCAAACTAAACCTAACCCTAACCCTAACCCATACCCTATGCCGTACCCGAACCCGTACCCTAAGCCTTACCCTAACAATAACCCGAACCCTAACCCTAAGCTACCCTTGACTGCTTCTGCCTCCAATAGATTTCCTAAGCACTAGTGTTTTAAGGAACAGGTTAAAAAGAGAATCCTAATGTGATTTCTTGATAATGGGTGTGATCCTTATCTTCTCCTAGTGTCTAAACTCTTCTCCATGGCTGGACCCCCAAATAATATTCCTTGACGTGCTAAGGGGTATCTAGAGAGTGGGATAGTTTTAATAACTACCATAACCCTAACGCGTACCCTAACCCTAACCTCTACCCTAACCTTAACACGTACACTAATCCTAACCCGTACCCTAAACCGAGCCCTAACCCTCAAACTAACCCTAACCCTAACCCTAACCCATACCCTATGCCGTACCCGAACCCGTACCCGAACCCGTACTCTAAGCCGTACCCTAACCCTAACCCTAACCCTAACCCTAAACCTAAGCTACCCTTGACTGCTTCTGCCTCCAATAGATTTCCTAAGCACTAGTGTATTAAGGAACAGGTTAAAAAGAGAATCCTAATGTGATTTCTTGATAATGGGTGTGTTCCTTATCTTCTCCTAGTGTCTAAACTCTTCTCCATGGCTGGACACCCAAATAATATTCCTTGACGTGCTAAGGGGTATCTAGAGAGTGGGATAGGTTTAATAACTACCCAAACCCTAACGCGTACCCTATCCCTAACCTCTACCTTAACCCTAACACGTACACTAATCCTAACCTGTAACCTAAACCGAGCCCTAACCCTCAAACTAACCCTCAACCTAACCCGAACCCATACCCTACGCCGTACCCGAACCCGTACCCGAACCCGTACCCTAAGCCGTACCCTAACCCTAACCCTAAGCCTAACCCTAAGCTACCCTTGACTGCTTCTGCCTCCAATAGATTTCCTAAGCAATAGTGTTTTAAGGAATAGGTTAAAAAGAGAATCCTAATGTGATTTCTTGATAATGTGTGTGTTCCTTATCTTCTCCTAGTGTCTAAACTCTTCTCCATGGCTGGACCCCCAAATAATATTCCTTGACGTGCTAAGTGGTATCTAGAGAGTGGGATAGGTTTAATAACTACCCTAACCCTAACGCATACCCTAACCCTAACACGTACACTAATCCTCACCCGTAACCTAAACCGAGCCCTAACCCTCAAACTAACCCTAACCCTAACCCTAACCCATACCCTACGCCGTACCCGAACCCGTACCCGAACCCGTACCCTAAGCCGTACCCTAACCCTAACCCTAACCCTAACCCTAACCCTAAGCTACCCTTGACTGCTTCTGCCTCCAATAGATTTCCTAAGCACTAGTGTTTTAAGGAACAGGTTAAAAAGAGAATCCTAATGTGATTTCTTGATAATGGGTGTGTTCCTTATCTTCTCCTAGTGTCTAAACTCTTCTCCATGGCTGGACCCCCAAATATTATTCCTTGACGTGCTAAGGGGTATCTAGAGAGTGGGATGGGTTTAATAACTACCCTAACCCTAACGCGTACCCTAACCCTAACCCTAACACGTACACTAATCCTAAACCGTACCCTAAACCGAGCCCTAACCCTCAAACTAACCCTAACACTAAACCTAACCCATACCCTACGCCGTACCCGAACCCGTACCCGAACCCGTACCCTAAGCCGTACCCTAACCCTAACCCTAACCCTAACCCTAAGCTACCCTTGACTGCTTCTGCCTCCAATAGATTTCCTAAGCACTAGTGTTTTAAGGAACAGGTTAAAAAGAGAATCCTAATGTGATTTCAGGATAATGGGTGTGTTCCTTATCTTCTCCTAGTGTCTAAACTCTTCTCCATGGCTGGACACCCAAATAATATTCCTTGACGTGCTAAGGGGTATCTAGAGAGTGGGATAGGTTTAATAACTACCCTAACCCTAACGCGTACCCTAACCCTAACCCCTACCCTAACTCTAACACGAACCCTAATCCTAACCCGTACCCTAAACTGAACCCTAACCTTCAAACTAACCCTAACCCTAACCCTAACCCATACCCTACGCCGTACACGAACCCGTACCCGAACCCGTACCCTAAGCCGTACAGTAAACTTAACCCTAACCCTAACCCTAACCCTAAGGTACCCTTGACTGCTTCTGCCTCCAATAGATTTCCTAAGCACTAGTGTTTTAAGGAACAGGTTAAAAAGAGAATCCTAATGTGATTTCTTGATAATGGGTGTGTTCCTTATCTTCTCCTAGTGTCTAAACTCTTCTCCATGGCTGGACACCCAAATAATATTCCTTGACGTGCTAAGGGGTATCTAGAGAGTGGGATAGGTTTAATAACTACCCTAACCCTAACGCGTACCCTACCCTAACCCCTACCCTAACCCTAACACGTTCCCTAATCCTAACCCGTACCCTAAACCGAGCCCTAACCCTCAAACTAACCCTAACCCTAACCCTAACCCATACCCTACGCCGTACCCGAACCCGTAACCTAACCCGTACCCTATCACTAACCCTAACCCTAACCCTAACCCTAACCCTAAGCTACCCTTGACTGCTTCTGCCTCCAATAGATTTCCTAAGCACTAGTGTTTTAAGGAACAGGTTAAAAAGAGAATCCTAATGTGATTTCTTGATAATGGGTGTGTTCCTTATCTTCTCCTAGTGTCTAAACTCTTCTCCCTGGCTGGACCCCAAAAAATATTCCTTGACGTGCTAAGGGGTATCTAGAGAGTGGGATAGGTTTAATAACTACCCTAACCCTAACGCGTACCCTAACCCTAACCCTTAACCTAACCCTAACATGTACCCTAATCCTAATCTGTACCCTAAACCGAGCACTAACCCTCAAACTATCCCTAACCCTAACCCTAACCCATACCCTATGCCGTACCCGAACCCGTACCCGAACCCGTACTCTAAGCCGTACCCTAACCCTAACCCTAACCCTAACCCTAAACCTAAGCTACCCTTGACTGCTTCTGCCTCCAATAGATTTCCTAAGCACTAGTGTATTAAGGAACAGGTTAAAAAGAGAATCCTAATGTGATTTCAGGATAATGGGTGTGTTCCTTATCTTCTCCTAGTTTCTAAACTCTTCTCCATGGCTGGAACCCCAAATAATATTCCTTGACGTGCTAAGGGGTATCTAGAGGGTGGGATAGGTTTAATAACTACCCTAACCCTAACGCGTACCCTAACCCTAACCCCTACCCTAACCCTAACACGAACCCTAATCCTAACCCGTACACTAAACCGAGCCCTAACCTTCAAACTAACCCTAACCCTAACCCTAACCCATACCCTACGCCGTACACGAACCCGTACCCGAAGCCGTACCCTAAGAGGTACCCTAACCCTAACCCCTACCCTAACACTAACACGTACCCTAATCCTAACCCATACCCTAAACCGAGCCCTAACCCTCAAACTAATCCTAACCCTAACCCTAACCCATACCCTACGCCGTACCCGGACCCGTACCCGAACCCGTACCCTAACACTAACCCTAACCCTAAACCTAACCCTAACCCTATGCTACCCTTGACTGCTTCTGCCTCCAATAGATTTCCTAAGCACTAGTGTTTTAAGGAACAGGTTAAAAAGAGAATCCTAATGTGATTTCTTGATAATGGGTGTGTTCATTATCTTCTCCTAGTGTCTAAACTCTTCTCCATGGCTGGACCCCCAAATAATATTCCTTGACGTGCTAAGGGGTATCTAGAGAGTGGGATAGGTTTAATAGCTAGCCTAACCCTAACGCGTACCCTAACCCTAACACCTACCCTAACCCTAACACGAACCCTAATCCTAACCCGTACCCTAAACCGAGCCCTAACCTTCAAACTAACCCTAACCCTAACCCTAACCCATACCCTACGCCGTACACGAACCCGTACCCGAACCCGTACCCTAAGCCGTACCCTAACCCTAGCCCTAACCCTAACCCTAACCCTAAGCTACCCTTGACTGCTTCTGCCTCCAATAGATTTCCTAAGCACTAGTGTTTTAAGGAACAGGTTAAAAAGAGAATCCTAATGTGATTTCTTGATAATGGGTGTGTTCCTTATCTTCTCCTAGTGTCTAAACTCTTCTCCATGGCTGGACACCCAAATAATATTCCTTGACGTGCTAAGGGGTATCTAGAGAGTGGGATAGGTTTAATAACTACCCAAACCCTAACGCGTACCCTATCCCTAACCTCTACCTTAACCCTAACACGTACACTAATCCTAACCCGTAACCTAAACCGAGCCCTAACCCTCAAACTAACCCTCAACCTAACCCGAACCCATACCCTACGCCGTACCCGAACCCGTACCCGAACCCGTACCCTAAGCCGTACCCTAACCCTAACCCTAAGCCTAACCCTAAGCTACCCTTGACTGCTTCTGCCTCCAATAGATTTCCTAAGCAATAGTGTTTTAAGGAATAGGTTAAAAAGAGAATCCTAATGTGATTTCTTGATAATGTGTGTGTTCCTTATCTTCTCCTAGTGTCTAAACTCTTCTCCATGGCTGGACCCCCAAATAATATTCCTTGACGTGCTAAGGGGTATCTAGAGAGTGGGATAGGTTTAATAACTACCCTAACCCTAACGCATAACCTAACCCTAACACGTACACTAATCCTCACCCGTAACCTAAACCGAGCCCTAACCCTCAAACTAACCCTAACCCTAACCCTAACCCATACCCTACGCCGTACCCGAACCCGTACCCGAACCCGTACCCTAAGCCGTACCCTAACCCTAACCCTAACCCTAACCCTAACCCTAAGCTACCCTTGACTGCTTCTGCCTCCAATAGATTTCCTAAGCACTAGTGTTTTAAGGAACAGGTTAAAAAGAGAATCCTAATGTGATTTCTTGATAATGGGTGTGTTCCTTATCTTCTCCTAGTGTCTAAACTCTTCTCCATGGCTGGACCCCCAAATATTATTCCTTGACGTGCTAAGGGGTATCTAGAGAGTGGGATGGGTTTAATAACTACCCTAACCCTAACGCGTACCCTAACCCTAACCCTAACACGTACACTAATCCTAAACCGTACCCTAAACCGAGCCCTAACCCTCAAACTAACCCTAACACTAAACCTAACCCATACCCTACGCCGTACCCGAACCCGTACCCGAACCCGTACCCTAAGCCGTACCCTAACCCTAACCCTAACCCTAACCCTAAGCTACCCTTGACTGCTTCTGCCTCCAATAGATTTCCTAAGCACTAGTGTTTTAAGGAACAGGTTAAAAAGAGAATCCTAATGTGATTTCAGGATAATGGGTGTGTTCCTTATCTTCTCCTAGTGTCTAAACTCTTCTCCATGGCTGGACACCCAAATAATATTCCTTGACGTGCTAAGGGGTATCTAGAGAGTGGGATAGGTTTAATAACTACCCTAACCCTAACGCGTACCCTAACCCTAACCCCTACCCTAACTCTAACACGAACCCTAATCCTAACCCGTACCCTAAACCGAACCCTAACCTTCAAACTAACCCTAACCCTAACCCTAACCCATACCCTACGCCGTACACGAACCCGTACCCGAACCCGTACCCTAAGCCGTACCCTAAACTTAACCCTAACCCTAACCCTAACCCTAAGGTACCCTTGACTGCTTCTGCCTCCAATAGATTTCCTAAGCACTAGTGTTTTAAGGAACAGGTTAAAAAGAGAATCCTAATGTGATTTCTTGATAATGGGTGTGTTCCTTATCTTCTCCTAGTGTCTAAACTCTTCTCCATGGCTGGACACCCAAATAATATTCCTTGACGTGCTAAGGGGTATCTAGAGAGTGGGATAGGTTTAATAACTACCCTAACCCTAACGCGTACCCTACCCTAACCCCTACCCTAACCCTAACACGTTCCCTAATCCTAACCCGTACCCTAAACCGAGCCCTAACCCTCAAACTAACCCTAACCCTAACCCTAACCCATACCCTACGCCGTACCCGAACCCGTAACCTAACCCGTACCCTATCACTAACCCTAACCCTAACCCTAACCCTAACCCTAAGCTACCCTTGACTGCTTCTGCCTCCAATAGATTTCCTAAGCACTAGTGTTTTAAGGAACAAGTTAAAAAGAGAATCCTAATGTGATTTCTTGATAATGGGTGTGTTCCTTATCTTCTCCTAGTGTCTAAACTCTTCTCCATGGCTGGACCCCCAAATAATATTCCTTGACGTGCTAAGGGGTATCTAGAGAGTGGGATAGGTTTAATAACTACCCTAAACCTAACGCGTACCCTAACCCTAACACGTACCCTAATCCTAACCCGTACCCTAAACCGAGCCCTAACCCTCAAATTAACCCTAACCCTAACCCTAACCCATATCCTACGCCGTACCCGAACCCGTACCCTAAGCGGTACCCTAAAGCTAACCCTAACCCTAACCCTAACCCTATCCCTAAGCTACCCTTGACTGCTTCTGCCTCCAATAGATTTCCTAAGCACTAGTGTTTTAAGGAACAGGTTAAAAAGAGAATCCTAATGTGATTTCTTGATAATGGGTGTGTTCCTTATCTTCTCCTAGTGTCTAAACTCTTCTCCCTGGCTGGACCCCAAAAAATATTCCTTGACGTGCTAAGGGGTATCTAGAGAGTGGGATAGGTTTAATAACTACCCTAACCCTAACGCGTACCCTAACCCTAACCCTTAACCTAACCCTAACATGTACCCTAATCCTAATCTGTACCCTAAACCGAGCACTAACCCTCAAACTATCCCTAACCCTAACCCTAACCCATACCCTACGCCGTTCCCGAACCCGTACCCGAACCTGTACCCTAAGCCGTACCCTAACCCTAACCCTAACCCTAACCCTAACCCTAACCCTAAGCTACCGTTGACTGCTTCTGCCTCCAATAGATTTCCTAAGCACTAGTGTATTAAGGAACAGGTTAAAAAGAGAATCCTATTGTGATTTCAGGATAATGGGTGTGTTCCTTATCTTCTCCTAGTGTCTAAACTCTTCTCCATGGCTGGACCCCCAAATAATATTCCTTGACGTGCTAAGGGGTATCTAGAGAGTGGGATAGGTTTAATAACTACCCTAACCCTAACGCGTACCCTAACCCTAACATGTACCCTAATCCTAAACCGTACCCTAAACCGAGCCCTAACCCTCAAACTAACCCTAACCCTAACCATAACCCATACCCTACACCGTACCCGAACCCGTACCCTAAGCCTTACCCTAACAATAACCCTAACCCTAACCCTAAGCTACCCTTGACTGCTTCTGCCTCCAATAGATTTCCTAAGCACTAGTGTTTTAAGGAACAGGTTAAAAAGAGAATCCTAATGTGATTTCTTGATAATGGGTGTGTTCCTTATCTTCTCCTAGTGTCTAAACTCTTCTCCATGGCTGGACCCCCAAATAATATTCCTTGACGTGCTAAGGGGTATCTAGAGAGTGGGATAGGTTTAATAACTACCCTAACCCTAACGCGTACCCTAACCCTAACCCCTACCTTAACCCTAACACGTACCCTAATGCTAACCCGTACCCTAAACCGAGCCCTAACCCTCAAACTAACCCTAACCCTAACCCTAACCCATACCCTACGCCGTACCCGAACCCGTACCCGAACCCGAACCCTAAGCCGTACCCTAACACTAACCCTAACCCTAACCCTAACCCTAAGCTACCCTTGACTGCTTCTGCCTCCAATAGATTTCCTAAGCACTAGTGTTTTAAGGAACAGGTTTAAAAGAGAATCCTAATGTGATTTCTTGATAATGGGTGTGTTCCTTATCTTCTCCTAGTGTCTAAACTCTTCTCCATGGCTGGACACCTAAATAATATTCCTTGACGTGCTAAGGGGTATCTAGAGAGTGGGATAGGTTTAATAACTACACAAACCCTAACGCGTACCCTATCCCTAACCTCTACCTTAACCCTAACACGTACACTAATCCTAACCCGTAACCTAAACCGAGCCCTAACACTCAAACTAAACTTCAACCTAACCCGAACCCATACCCTACGCCGTACCCGAACCCGTACCCGAACCCGTACCCTAAGCCGTACCCTAACCCTAACCCTAACCCTAACCCTAACCCTAAGCTACCCTTGACTGCTTCTGCCTCCAATAGATTTCCTAAACAATAGTGTTTTAAGGAATAGGTTAAAAAGAGAATCCTAATGTGATTTCTTGATAATGTGTGTGTTCCTTATCTTCTCCTAGTGTCTAAACTCTTCTCCATGGCTGGACCTCCAAATAATATTCCTTGACGTGCTAAGTGGTATCTAGAGAGTGGGATAGGTTTAATAACTACCCTAACCCTAACGCATACCCTAACCCTAACACGTACACTAATCCTAACCCGTAACCTAAACCGAGCCCTAACCCTCAAACTAACCCTAACACTAACCCTAACCCATACCCTACGCCGTACCCGAACCCGTACCCTAAGCGGTACCATAAAGCTAACCCTAACCCTAACCCTAACCCTAACCCTAAGCTACCCTTGACTGCTTCTGCCTCCAATAGATTTCCTAAGCACTAGTGTTTTAAGGAACAGGTTAAAAAGAGAATCCTAATGTGATTTCAGGATAATGGGTGTGTTCCTTATCTTCTCCTAGTGTCTAAACTCTTCTCCATTGCTGGACCCCCAAATAATATTCCTTGACGTGCTAAGGGGTATCTAGAGAGTGGGATAGGTTTAATAACTACCCTAACCCTAACGCGTACCCTAACCCTAACCCCTACCCTAACCCTAACACGAACCCTATTCCTAACCCGTACCCTAAACCGAGCCCTAACCTTCAAACTAACCCTAACCCTAACCCTAACCCATACCCTACGCCGTACACGAACCCGTACCCGAACCCGTACCCTAAGCCGTACCCTAACCCTAACCCTAAACCTAACCCTAACCCTAACCCTAAGCTACCCTTGACTGCTTCTGCCTCCAATAGATTTCCTAAGCACTAGTATTTTAAGGAACCCGTTAAAAAGAGAATCCTAATGTGATTTTTGATAATGGGTGTGTTCCTTATCTTCTCCTAGTGTCTAAACTCTTCTCCATGGCTGGACCCCCAAATAATATTCCTTGACGTGCTAAGGGGTATCTAGAGAGTGGGATAGGTTTAATAACTACCCTAACCCTAACGCGTACCCTAACCCTAACCCCTACCCTAACCCTAACACGTACCCTAATGCTAACCCGTACCCTAAACCGAGCCCTAAACCTCAAACTAACCCTAACCCTAACCCTAACCCATACCCTACGCCGTACCCGAACCCGTACCCGAACCCGAACCCTAAGCCGTACCCTAACACTAACCCTAACCCTAACCCTAACCCTAAGCTACCCTTGACTGCTTCTGCCTCCAATAGATTTCCTAAGCACTAGTGTTTTAAGGAACAGGTTAAAAAGAGAATCCTAATGTGATTTCTTGATAATGGGTGTGTTCCTAATCTTCTCCTAGTGTCTAAACTCTTCTCCATGGCTGGACACCCAAATAATATTCCTTGACGTGCTAAGGGGTATCTAGAGAGTGGGATAGGTTTAATAACTACACAAACCCTAACGCGTACCCTATCCCTAACCTCTACCCTAACCCTAACACGTACACTAATCCTAACCCGTAACCTAAACCGAGCCCTAACCCTCAAACTAACCCTAACCCTAACCCTAACCCATACCCTACGCCGTACCCGAACCCGTACCCGAAACCGTACCCTAAGCCGTACCCTAACCCTAACCCTAACCCTAACCCTAACCCTAAGCTACCCTTGACTGCTTCTGCCTCCAATAGATTTCCTAAACAATAGTGTTTTAAGGAATAGGTTAAAAAGAGAATCCTAATGTGATTTCAGGATAATGGGTGTGTTCCTTATCTTCTCCTAGTGTCTAAACTCTTCTCCATGGCTGGACCCCCAAATAATATTCCTTGACGTGCTAAGTGGTATCTAGAGAGTGGGATAGGTTTAATAACTACCCTAACCCTAACGCATACCCTAACCCTAACACGTAAACTAATCCTAACCCGTAACCTAAACCGAGCCCTAACCCTCAAACTAACCCTAACACTAACCCTAACCCATACCCTACGCCGTACCCGAACCCGTACCCTAAGCGGTACCATAAAGCTTACCCTAACCCTAACCCTAACCCTAACCCTAAGCTACCCTTGACTGCTTCTGCCTCCAATAGATTTCCTAAGCACTAGTGTTTTAAGGAACAGGTTAAAAAGAGAATCCTAATGTGATTTCAGGATAATGGGTGTGTTCCTTATCTTCTCCTAGTGTCTAAACTCTTCTCCAATGCTGGACCCCCAAATAATATTCCTTGACGTGCTAAGGGGTATCTAGAGAGTGGGATAGGTTTAATAACTACCCTAACCCTAACGCGTACCCTAACCCTAACCCCTACCCTAACCCTAACACGAACCCTAATCCTAACCCGTACCCTAAACCGAGCCCTAACCTTCAAACTAACCCTAACACTAACCCTAACCCATACCCTACGCCGTACACGAACCCGTACCCGAACCCGTACCCTAAGCCGTACCCTAACCCTAACCCTAAACCTAACCCTAACCCTAACCCTAAGCTACCCTTGACTGCTTCTGCCTCCAATAGATTTCCTAAGCACTAGTATTTTAAGGAACCCGTTAAAAAGAGAATCCTAATGTGATTTCTTGATTATGGGTGTGTTCCTTATCTTCTCCTAGTGTCTAAACTCTTCTCCATGGCTGGACACCCAAATAATATTCCTTGACTTGCTAAGGAGTATCTAGAGAGTGGGATAGGTTTAATAACTACCCTAACCCTAACGCGTATCCTAACCCTAACCCCTAACCTAACCCTAACACGTACCCTAATCCTAACCCGTAACCTAAACCGAGCCCTAACCCTCAAACTATCCCTAACCCTAACCCTAACCCATACCCTACGCCGTAACCGAACCCGTACCCTAAGCCGTACCCTAACCCTAACCCTAACCCTAAGCTACCCTTGACTGCTTCTGCCTCCAATAGATTTCCTAAGCACTAGTGTTTTAAGGAACAGGTTAAAAAGAGAATCCTAATGTGTTTTCTTGATAATGGGTGTGTTCCTTATCTTCTCCTAGTGTCTAAACTCTTCTCCATGGCTGGACCCCCAAATAATATTCCTTGACGTGCTAAGGGGTATCTAGGGAGTGGGATAGGTTTAATAACTACCCTAACCCTAACGCGTACCCTAACCCTAACCCCTACCCTAACCCTAACACGTACCCTAATCCTAACCCTTACCCTAAACCGAGCCCTAACCCTCAAACTAAACCTAACCCTAACCCTAACCCATACCCTATGCCGTACCCGAACCCGTACCCTAAGCCTTACCCTAACAATAACCCGAACCCTAACCCTAAGCTACCCGTGACTGCTTCTGCCTCCAATAGATTTCCTAAGCACTAATGTTTTAAGGAACAGGTTAAAAAGAGAATCCTAATGTGATTTCTTGATAATGGGTGTGTTCCTTATCTTCTCCTACTGTCTAAACTCTTCTCCATGGCTGGACCCGCAAATAATATTCCTTGACGTGCTAAGCGGTATCTAGGGAGTCGGATAGGTTTAATAACTACCCTAACCCTAACGCGTACCCTAACCCTAACCCCTACCCTAACCCTAACACGTACCCTAATCCTAACCCGTACCCTAAACCGAGCCCTAACCCTCAAACTAACCCTAACACTAAACCTAACCCATACCCTACGCCGTACCCGAACCCGTACCCTAAGCCGTACCCTAACCCTAACCCTAACCCTAACCCTAACCCTAAGCTACCCTTGACTGCTTTTGCCTCCAATAGATTTCCTAAGCACTAGTGTATTAAGGAACAGGTTAAAAAGAGAATCCTAATGTGATTTCAGGATAATGGGTGTGTTCCTTATCTTCTCCTAGTGTCTAAACACTTCTCCATGGCTGGACACCCAAATAATATTCCTTGACGTGCTAAGGGGTATCTAGAGAGTGGGATAGGTTTAATAACTACCCTAACCCTAACGCGTACCCTAACCCTAACCCCTACCCTAACCCTAACACGAACCCTAATCCTAACCCGTACCCTAAACCGAGCCCTAACCTTCAAACTAACCCTAACCCTAACCCTAACCCATACCCTACGCCGTACACGAACCCGTACCCGAACCCGTACCCTAAGCCGTACCCTAAACTTAACCCTAACCCTAACCCTAACCCTAAGCTACCCTTGACTGCTTCTGCCTCCAATAGATTTCCTAAGCACTAGTGTTTTAAGGAACAGGTTAAAAAGAGAATCCTAATGTGATTTCTTGATGATGGGTGTGTTCCTTATCTTCTCCTAGTGTCTAAACTCTTCTCCATGGCTGGACCCCCAAATAATATTCCTTGACGTGCTAAGGGGTATCTAGAGAGTGGGATAGGTTTAATAACTACCCTAACCCTAACGCGTACCCTAACCCTAACCCCTACCCTAACCCTAACACGTACCCTAATCCTAACCCGTACCCTAAACCGAGCCCTAACCCTCAAACTAACCCTAACCCTAACCCTAACCCATACCCTACGCCGTACCCGAACCCGTAACCTAACCCGTACCCTAACACTAACCCTAACCCTAACCCTAACCCTAACCCTAAGCTACCCTTGACTGCTTCTGCCTCCAATAGATTTCCTAAGCACTAGTGTTTTAAGGAACAGGTTAAAAAGAGAATCCTAATGTGATTTCTTGATAATGGGTGTGTTCCTTATCTTCTCCTAGTGTCTAAACTCTTCTCCCTGGCTGGACCCCAAATAATATTCCTTGACTTGCTAAGGGGTATCTAGAGAGTGGGATAGGTTTAATAACTACCCTAACCCTAACGCGTACCCTAACCCTAACATGTACCCTAATCCTAAACCGTACCCTAAACCGAGCCCTAACCCTCAAACTAACCCTAACTCTAACCCTAACCCATACCCTACGCCGTACCCGAACCCGTACCCTAAGCCTTACCCTAACAATAACCCTAACCCTAACCCTAAGCTACCCTTGACTGCTTCTGCCTCCAATAGATTTCCTAAGCACTAGTGCTTTAAGGAACAGGTTAAAAAGAGAATCCTAATGTGATTTCTTGATAATGGGTGTGTTCCTTATCTTCTCCTAGAGTCTAAACTCTTCTCCATGGCTGGACCCCCAAATAATATTCCTTGACGTGCTAAGGGGTATCTAGAGAGTGGGATAGGTTTAATAACTACCCTAACCCTAACGCGTACCCTAACCCTAACCTCTACCCTAACCCTAACACGTACACTAATCCTAACTCGTAACCTAAACCGAGCCCTAACCCTCAAACTAACCCTAACCCTAACCCTAACCCATACCCTACGCCGTACCCGAACCCGTACCCGAACCCGTACCCTAAGCCGTACCCTAACCCTAACCCTAACCCTAACCCTAACCCTAAGCTACCCTTGACTGCTTCTGCCTCCAATAGATTTCCTAAACAATAGTGTTTTAAGGAATAGGTTAAAAAGAGAATCCTAATGTGATTTCAGGATAATGGGTGTGTTCCTTATCTTCTCCTAGTGTCTAAACTCTTCTCCATGGCTGGACCCCCAAATAATATTCCTTGACGTGCTAAGTGGTATCTAGAGAGTGGGATAGGTTTAATAACTACCCTAACCCTAACGCATACCCTAACCCTAACACGTAAACTAATCCTAACCCGTAACCTAAACCGAGCCCTAACCCTCAAACTAACCCTAACACTAACCCTAACCCATACCCTACGCCGTACCCGAACCCGTACCCTAAGCGGTACCATAAAGCTAACCCTAACCCTAACCCTAACCCTAACCCTAAGCTACCCTTGACTGCTTCTGCCTCCAATAGATTTCCTAAGCACTAGTGTTTTAAGGAACAGGTTAAAAAGAGAATCCTAATGTGATTTCAGGATAATGGGTGTGTTCCTTATCTTCTCCTAGTGTCTAAACTCTTCTCCAATGCTGGACCCCCAAATAATATTCCTTGACGTGCTAAGGGGTATCTAGAGAGTGGGATAGGTTTAATAACTACCCTAACCCTAACGCGTACCCTAACCCTAACCCCTACCCTAACCCTAACACGAACCCTAATCCTAACCCATAACCTAAACCGAGCCCTAACCTTCAAACTAACCCTAACCCTAACCCTAACCCATACCCTACGCCGTACACGAACCCGTACCCGAACCCGTACCCTAAGCCGTACCCTAACCCTAACCCTAAACCTAACCCTAACCCTAACCCTAAGCTACCCTTGACTGCTTCTGCCTCCAATAGATTTCCTAAGCACTAGTATTTTAAGGAACCCGTTAAAAAGAGAATCCTAATGTGATTTCTTGATTATGGGTGTGTTCCTTATCTTCTCCTAGTGTCTAAACTCTTCTCCATGGCTGGACACCCAAATAATATTCCTTGACTTGCTAAGGAGTATCTAGAGAGTGGGATAGGTTTAATAACTACACTAACCCTAACGCGTATCCTAACCCTAACCCCTAACCTAACCCTAACACGTACCCTAATCCTAACCCGTAACCTAAACCGAGCCCTAACCCTCAAACTATCCCTAACCCTAACCCTAACCCATACCCTACGCCGTAACCGAACCCGTACCCGAACCCGTACCCTAAGCCGTACCCTAACCCTAACCCTAACCCTAAGCTACCCTTGACTGCTTCTGCCTCCAATAGATTTCCTAAGCACTAGTGTTTTAAGGAACACGTTAAAAAGAGAATCCTAATGTGTTTTCTTGATAATGGGTGTGTTCCTTATCTTCTCCTAGTGTCTAAACTCTTCTCCATGGCTGGACCCCCAAATAATATTCCTTGACGTGCTAAGGGGTATCTAGGGAGTGGGATAGGTTTAATAACTACCCTAACCCTAACGCGTACCCTAACCCTAACCCCTACCCTAACCCTAACACGTACCCTAATCCTAACCCTTACCCTAAACCGAGCCCTAACCCTCAAACTAAACCTAACCCTAACCCTAACCCATACCCTATGCCGTACCCGAACCCGTACCCTAAGCCTTACCCTAACAATAACCCGAACCCTAACCCTAAGCTACCCGTGACTGCTTCTGCCTCCAATAGATTTCCTAAGCACTAATGTTTTAAGGAACAGGTTAAAAAGAGAATCCTAATGTGATTTCTTGATAATGGGTGTGTTCCTTATCTTCTCCTACTGTCTAAACTCTTCTCCATGGCTGGACCCGCAAATAATATTCCTTGACGTGCTAAGCGGTATCTAGGGAGTCGGATAGGTTTAATAACTACCCTAACCCTAACGCGTACCCTAACCCTAACCCCTACCCTAACCCTAACACGTACCCTAATCCTAACCCGTACCCTAAACCGAGCCCTAACCCTCAAACTAACCCTAACACTAAACCTAACCCATACCCTACGCCGTACCCGAACCCGTACCCGAACCCGTACCCTAAGCCGTACCCTAACCCTAACCCTAACCCTAACCCTAACCCTAAGCTACCCTTGACTGCTTTTGCCTCCAATAGATTTCCTAAGCACTAGTGTATTAAGGAACAGGTTAAAAAGAGAATCCTAATGTGATTTCAGGATAATGGGTGTGTTCCTTATCTTCTCCTATTGTCTAAACAATTCTCCATGGCTGGACACCCAAATAATATTCCTTGACGTGCTAAGGGGTATCTAGAGAGTGGGATAGGTTTAATAACTACCCTAACCCTAACGCGTACCCTAACCCTAACCCCTACCCTAACCCTAACACGAACCCTAATCCTAACCCGTACCCTAAACCGAGCTCTAACCTTCAAACTAACCCTAACCCTAACCCTAACCCATACCCTACGCCGTACACGAACCCGTACCCGAACCCGTACCCTAAGCCGTACCCTAAACTTAACCCTAACCCTAACCCTAACCCTAAGCTACCCTTGACTGCTTCTGCCTCCAATAGATTTCCTAAGCACTAGTGTTTTAAGGAACAGGTTAAAAAGAGAATCCTAATGTGATTTCTTGATGATGGGTGTGTTCCTTATCTTCTCCTAGTGTCTAAACTCTTCTCCATGGCTGGACCCCCAAATAATATTCCTTGACGTGCTAAGGGGTATCTAGAGAGTGGGATAGGTTTAATAACTACCCTAACCCTAACGCGTACCCTAACCCTAACCCCTACCCTAACCCTAACACGTACCCTAATCCTAACCCGTACCCTAAACCGAGCCCTAACCCTCAAACTAACCCTAACCCTAACCCTAACCCATACCCTACGCCGTACCCGAACCCGTAACCTAACCCGTACCCTAACACTAACCCTAACCCTAACCCTAACCCTAACCCTAAGCTACCCTTGACTGCTTCTGCCTCCAATAGATTTCCTAAGCACTAGTGTTTTAAGGAACAGGTTAAAAAGAGAATCCTAATGTGATTTCTTGATAATGGGTGTGTTCCTTATCTTCTCCTAGTGTCTAAACTCTTCTCCCTGGCTGGACCCCAAATAATATTCCTTGACGTGCTAAGGGGTATCTAGAGAGTGGGATAGGTTTAATAACTACCCTAACCCTAACGCGTACCCTAACCCTAACATGTACCCTAATCCTAAACCGTACCCTAAACCGAGCCCTAACCCTCAAACTAACCCTAACTCTAACCCTAACCCATACCCTACGCCGTACCCGAACCCGTACCCTAAGCCTTACCCTAACAATAACCCTAACCCTAACCCTAAGCTACCCTTGACTGCTTCTGCCTCCAATAGATTTCCTAAGCACTAGTGTTTTAAGGAACAGGTTAAAAAGAGAATCCTAATGTGATTTCTTGATAATGGGTGTGTTCCTTATCTTCTCCTAGAGTCTAAACTCTTCTCCATGGCTGGACCCCCAAATAATATTCCTTGACGTGCTAAGGGGTATCTAGAGAGTGGGATAGGTTTAATAACTACCCTAACCCTAACGCGTACCCTAACCCTAACCTCTACCCTAACCCTAACACATACACTAATCCTAACTCGTAACCTAAACCGAGCCCTAACCCTCAAACTAACCCTAACCCTAACCCTAACCCATACCCTACGCCGTACCCGAACCCGTACCCGAACCCGTAGGCTAAGCCGTACCCTAACCTTAACCCTAAGCTACCCTTGACTGCTTCTGCCTCCAATAGATTTCCTAAGCACTAGTGTTTTAAGGAACAGGTTAAAAAGAGAATCCTAATGTGATTTCTTGATAATGGGTGTGTTCCTTATCTTCTCCTAGTGTCTAAACTTTTCTCCCTGGCTGGACCCCCAAATAATATTCCTTGACGTGCTAAGGGGTATCTAGAGAGTGGGATAGGTTTAATAACTACCCTAACCCTAACGCGTACCCTAACCCTAACCCCTACCCTAACCCTAACACGTACCCTAATCCTAACCCGTACCCTAAACCGAGCCCTAACCCTCAAACTAACCCTAACCCTAACCCTAACCCATATCCTACGCCATACCCGAACCCGTACCCGAACCCGTACCCGAACCCGTACCCTAAGCCGTACTCTAACCCTACCCCTAACCCTAAGCTACCCTTGACTGCCTCTTCCTCCAATAAATTTCCTAAGCACTAGTGTTTTAAGGAACAGGTTAAAAAGAGAATCCTAATGTGATTTCTTGATAATGGGTGTGTTCCTTATCTTCTCCTAGTGTCTAAACTCTTCTCCATGGCTGGACCCCCAAATAATATTCCTTGACGTGCTAAGGGGTATCTAGAGAGTGGGATAGGTTTAATAACTACCCTAACCCTAAGGCGTACCCTAACCCTAACCTCTACCCTAACCCTAACACGTACACTAATCCTAACCCGTAACGTAAACCGAGCCCTAACCCTCAAACTAACCCTAACCCTAACCCTAACCCATACCCTACGCCGTACCCGAACCCGTACCCGAACCCGTACCGTAAGCCGTACCCTAACCCTAACCCTAACCCTAACCCTAAGCTACCCTTGACTGCTTCTGCCTCCAATAGATTTCCTAAGCAATAGTGTTTTAAGGAACAGGTTAAAAAGAGAATCCTAATGTGATTTCTTGATAATGTGTGTGTTCCTTATCTTCTCCTAGTGTCTAAACTCTTCTCCATGGCTGGACCCCCAAATAATATTCCTTGACGTGCTAAGTGGTATCTAGAGAGTGGGATAGGTTTAATAACTACCCTAACCCTAACGCATACCCTAACCCTAACACGTACACTAATCCTAACCCGTAACCTAAACCGAGCCCTAACCCTCAAACTAACCCTAACCGTAACCCTAACCCATACCCTACGCCGTACCCGAACCCGTACCCGAACCCGTACCCTAAGCCGTACCCTAACCCTAACCCTAACCCTAACCCTAAGCTACCCTTGACTGCTTCTGCCTCCAATAGATTTCCTAAGCACTAGTGTACTAAGGAACAGGTTAAAAAGAGAATCCTAATGTGATTTCAGGATAATGGGTGTGTTCCTTATCTTCTCCTAGTGTCTAAACTCTTCTCCATGGCTGGACACCCAAATAATATTCCTTGTCGTGCTAAGTGGTATCTAGAGAGTGGGATAGGTTTAATAACTACCCTAACCCTAACGCGTACCCTAACCCTAACATGTACCCTAATCCTAAACCGTACCCTAAACCGAGCCCTAACCCTCAAACTAACCCTAACTCTAACCCTAACCCATACCCTACGCCGTACCCGAACCCGTACCCTAAGCCTTACCCTAACAATAACCCTAACCCTAACCCTAAGCTACCCTTGACTGCTTCTGCCTCCAATAGATTTCCTAAGCACTAGTGTTTTAAGGAACAGGTTAAAAAGAGAATCCTAATGTGATTTCTTGATAATGGGTGTGTTCCTTATCTTCTCCTAGAGTCTAAACTCTTCTCCATGGCTGGACCCCCAAATAATATTCCTTGACGTGCTAAGGGGTATCTAGAGAGTGGGATAGGTTTAATAACTACCCTAACCCTAACGCGTACCCTAACCCTAACCTCTACCCTAACCCTAACACGTACACTAATCCTAACTCGTAACCTAAACCGAGCCCTAACCCTCAAACTAACCCTAACCCTAACCCTAACCCATACCCTACGCCGTACCCGAACCCGTACCCGAACCCGTAGGCTAAGCCGTACCCTAACCCTAACCCTAAGCTACCCTTGACTGCTTCTGCCTCCAATAGATTTCCTAAGCACTAGTGTTTTAAGGAACAGGTTAAAAAGAGAATCCTAATGTGATTTCTTGATAATGGGTGTGTTCCTTATCTTCTCCTAGTGTCTAAACTTTTCTCCCTGGCTGGACCCCCAAATAATATTCCTTGACGTGCTAAGGGGTATCTAGAGAGTGGGATAGGTTTAATAACTACCCTAACCCTAACGCGTACCCTAACCCTAACCCCTACCCTAACCCTAACACGTACCCTAATCCTAACCCGTACCCTAAACCGAGCCCTAACCCTCAAACTAACCCTAACCCTAACCCTAACCCATATCCTACGCCATACCCGAACCCGTACCCGAACCCGTACCCGAACCCGTACCCTAAGCCGTACTCTAACCCTACCCCTAACCCTAAGCTACCCTTGACTGCTTCTTCCTCCAATAGATTTCCTAAGCACTAGTGTTTTAAGGAACAGGTTAAAAAGAGAATCCTAATGTGATTTCTTGATAATGGGTGTGTTCCTTATCTTCTCCTAGTGTCTAAACTCTTCTCCATGGCTGGACCCCCAAATAATATTCCTTGACGTGCTAAGGGGTATCTAGAGAGTGGGATAGGTTTAATAACTACCCTAACCCTAAGGCGTACCCTAACCCTAACCTCTACCCTAACCCTAACACGTACACTAATCCTAACCCGTAACGTAAACCGAGCCCTAACCCTCAAACTAACCCTAACCCTAACCCTAACCCATACCCTACGCCGTACCCGAACCCGTACCCGAACCCGTACCCTAAGCCGTACCCTAACCCTAACCCTAACCCTAACCCTAACCCTAACCCTAAGCTACCCTTGACTGCTTCTGCCTCCAATAGATTTCCTAAGCACTAGTGTTTTAAGGAATAGGTTAAAAAGAGAATCCTAATGTGATTTCTTGATAATGGGTGTGTTCCTTATCTTCTCCTAGTGTCTAAACTCTTCTCCATGGCTGGACACCCAAATAATATTCCTTGAGGTGCTAAGGGGTATCTAGAGAGTGGGATAGGTTTAATAACTACCCAAACCCTAACGCGTACCCTATCCCTAACCTCTACCTTAACCCTAACACGTACACTAATCCTAACCCGTAACCTAAACCGAGCCCTAACCCTCAAACTAACCCTCAACCTAACCCGAACCCATACCCTTCGCCGTACCCGAACCCGTACCCGAACCCGTACCCTAAGCCGTACCCTAACCCTAACCCTAACCCTAACCCTAAGCTACCCTTGACTGCTTCTGCCTCCAATAGATTTCCTAAGCAATAGTGTTTTAAGGAACAGGTTAAAAAGAGAATCCTAATGTGATTTCTTGATAATGTGTGTGTTCCTTATCTTCTCCTAGTGTCTAAACTCTTCTCCATGGCTGGACCCCCAAATAATATTCCTTGACGTGCTAAGTGGTATCTAGAGAGTGGGATAGGTTTAATAACTACCCTAACCCTAACGCATACCCTAACCCTAACACGTACACTAATCCTAACCCGTAACCTAAACCGAGCCCTAACCCTCAAACTAACCCTAACCGTAACCCTAACCCATACCCTACGCCGTACCCGAACCCGTACCCGAACCCGTACCCTAAGCCGTACCCTAACCCTAACCCTAACCCTAACCCTAAGCTACCCTTGACTGCTTCTGCCTCCAATAGATTTCCTAAGCACTAGTGTACTAAGGAACAGGTTAAAAAGAGAATCCTAATGTGATTTCAGGATAATGGGTGTGTTCCTTATCTTCTCCTAGTGTCTAAACTCTTCTCCATGGCTGGACACCCAAATAATATTCCTTGTCGTGCTAAGGGGTATCTAGAGAGTGGGATAGGTTTAATAACTACCCTAACCCTAACGCGTACCCTAACACTAACCCCTACCCTAAACCTAACACGAACCCTAATCCTAACCCGTACCCTAAACCGAGACCTAACCTTCAAACTAACCCTAACCGTAACCCTAACCCATACCCTACGCCGTACACGAACCCGTACCCGAACCCGTACCCTAAGCCGTACCCTAACCCTAACCCTAACCCTAACCCTAAGCTACCCTTGACTGCTTCTGCCTCCAATAGATTTCCTAAGCACTAGTGTTTTAAGGAACAGGTTAAAAAGAGAATCCTAATGTGATTTCTTGATAATGCGTGTGTTCCTTATCTTCTCCTACTGTCTAAACTCTTCTCCATGGCTGGACCCCCAAATAATATTCCTTGACGTGCTAAGCGGTATCTAGGGAGTGGGATAGGTTTAATAACTACCCTAACCCTAACGCGTACCCTAACCCTAACCCCTACCCTAACCCTAACACGTACCCTAATCCTAACCCGTACCCTAAACCGAGCCCTAATCCTCAAACTAACCCTAACCCTAACCCTAAAACATACCCTATGCCGTACCCGAACCCGTACCCTAAGCCTTACCCTAACAATAACCCTAACCCTAACCCTAAGCTACCCTTGACTGCTTCTGCCTCCAATAGATTTCCTAAGCACTAGTGTTTTAAGGAACAGGTTAAAAAGAGAATCCTAATGTGATTTCTTGATAATGGGTGTGTTCCTTATCTTCTCCTAGTGTCTAAACTCTTCTCCATGGCTGGACCCCCAAATAATATTCCTTGACGTGCTAAGGGGTATCTAGAGAGTGGGATGGGTTTAATAACTACCCTAACCCTAACGCGTACCCTAACCCTAACCTCTACCCTAACCCTAACACGTACACTAATCCTAACCCGTACCCTAAACCGAGCCCTAACCTTCAAACTAACCCTAACCCTAACCCAAACCCATACCCTACGCCGTACCCGAACCCGTACCCGAACCCGTACCCTAAGCCGTACCCTAACCCTAACCCTAACCCTAACCCTAACCCTAAGCTACCCTTGACTGCTTCTGCCTCCAATAGATTTCCTAAGCAGTAGTGTATTAAGGAACAGGTTAAAAAGAGAATCCTAATGTGATTTCAGGATAATGGGTGTGTTCCTTATCTTCTCCTAGTGTCTAAACTCTTCTCCATGGCTGGACACCCAAATAATATTCCTTGACGTGCTAAGGGGTATCTAGAGAGTGGGATAGGTTTAATAACTACCCTAACCCTAACGCGTATCCTAACCCTAACCCCTACCGTAACCCTAACACGAACCCTAATCCTAACCCGTACCCTAAACCGAGCCCTAACCTTCACACTAACCCTAACCCTAACCCTAACCCATACTCTACGCCGTACACGAACCCGTACCCGAACCCGTACCCTAAGCCGTACCCTAAACTTAACCCTAACCCTAACCCTAACCCTAAGCTACCCTTGACTGCTTCTGCCTCCAATAGATTTCCTAAGCACTAGTGTTTTAAGGAACAGGTTAAAAAGAGAATCCTAATGTGATTTCTTGATAATGGGTGTGTTCCTTATCTTCTCCTAGTGTCTAAACTCTTCTCCATGGCTGGACACCCAAATAATATTCCTTGACGTGCTAAGGGTTATCTAGAGAGTGGGATAGGTTTAATAACTACCCTAACCCTAACGCGTACCCTAACCCTAACCCCTACCCTAAGCCTAACACGTACCCTAATCCTAACCCGTATCCTAAACCGAGCCCCAACCCTCAAACTAACCCTAACCCTATCCCTAACCCATACCCTACGCCGTACCCGAACCCGTAACCTAACCCGTACCCTAACACTAACCCTAACCCTAACCCTAACCCTAACCCTAAGCTACCCTTGACTGCTTCTGCCTCCAATAGATTTCCTAAGCACTAGTGTTTTAAGGAACAGGTTAAAAAGAGAATCCTAATGTGATTTCTTGATAATGGGTGTGTTCCTTATCTTCTCCTAGTGTCTAAACTCTTCTCCATGGCTGGACCCCCAAATAATATACCTTGACGTGCTAAGGGGTATCTAGAGAGTGGGATAGGTTTAATAACTACCCTAAACCTAACGCGTACCCTAACCCTAACACGTACCCTAATCCTAACCCGTACCCTAAACCGAGCCCTAACCCTCAAATTAACCCTAACCCTAACCCTAACCCATATCCTACGCCGTACCCGAACCCGTACCCTAAGCAGTACCCTAAAGCTAACCCTAACCCTAACCCTAACCCTATCCCTAAGCTACCCTTGACTGCTTCTGCCTCCAATAGATTTCCTAAGCACTAGTGTTTTAAGGAACAGGTTAAAAAGAGAATCCTAATGTGATTTCTTGATAATGGGTGTGTTCCTTATCTTCTCCTAGTGTCTAAACTCTTCTCCATGGCTGGACCCCCAAATAATATTCCTTGACGTGCTAAGGGGTATCTAGAGAGTTTGATAGGTTTAATAACTACCCTAAACCTAATGCGTACCCTAACCCTAACCCCCTACCCTAAACCTAACACGTACCCTAATGCTAACCCGTACCCTAAACCGAGCCCTAACCCCTCAAACTAACCCTAACCCTAACCCTAACCCATACCCTACGCCGTACCCGAACCCGTACCCGAACCCGAACCCTAAGCCGTACCCTAACACTAACCCTAACCCTAACCCTAACCCTAAGCTACCCTTGACTGCTTCTGCCTCCAATAGATTTTCCTAAGCACTAGTGTTTTAAGGAACAGGTTAAAAAGAGAATCCTAATGTGATTTCTTGATAATGGGTGTGTTCATTATCTTCTCCTAGTGTCTAAACTCTTCTCCATGGCTGGACACCCAAATAATATTCCTTGACGTGCTAAGGGGTATCTAGAGAGTGGGATAGGTTTAATAACTACACAAAACCCTAACGCGTACCCTATCCCTAACCTCTACCTTAACCCTAACACGTACACTAATCCTAACCCGTAACCTAAACCGAGCCCTAATACTCAAACTAACCCTCAACCTAACCCGAACCCCATACCCTACGCCGTACCCGAACCCGTACCCGAACCCGTACCCTAAGCCGTACCCTAACCCTAACCCTAACCCTAACCCTAACCCTAAGCTACCCTTGACTGCTTCTGCCTCCAATAGATTTCCTAAACAATAGTGTTTTAAGGAATAGGTTAAAAAGAGAATCCTAATGTGATTTCTTGATAATGTGTGTGTTCCTTATCTTCTCCTAGTGTCTATACTCTTCTCCATGGCTGGACCCCCAAATAATATTCCCTTGACGTGCTAAGTGGTATCTAGAGAGTGGGATAGGTTTAATAACTACCCTAACCCTAACGCATACCCTAAACCTAACACGTACACTAATCCTAACCCGTAAACTAAACCGAGCCATAACCCTCAAACTAACCCTAACACTAACCCTAACCCATACCCTACGCCGTACCCGAACCCGTACACGAACCCGTACCCTAAGCCGTACCCTAACCCTAACCCTAACCCTAACCCTAACCCTAAGCTACCCTTGACTGCTTCTGCCTCCAATAGATTTCCTAAGCACTAGTGTACTAAGGAACAGGTTAAAAAGAGAATCGTAATGTGATTTCAGGATAATGGGTGTGTTCCTTATCTTCTCCTAGTGTCTAAACTCTTCTCCATGGCTGGACCCCCAAATAATATTCCTTGACGTGCTAAGGGGTATCTAGAGAGTGGGATAGGTTTAATAACTACCCTAACCCTAACGCGTACCCTAACCCTAACACGTACCCTAATCCTAACCCGTACCCTAAACCGAGCCCTAACCCTCAAATTAACCCTAACCCTAACCCTAACCCATACCCTACGCCGTACCCGAACCCGTACCCTAAGCGGTACCATAAAGCTAACCCTAACCCTAACCCTAACCCTAACCCTAAGCTACCCTTGACTGCTTCTGCCTCCAATAGATTTCCTAAGCACTAGTGTTTTAAGGAACAGGTTAAAAAGAGAATCCTAATGTGATTTCAGGATAATGGGTGTGTTCCTTATCTTCTCCTAGTGTCTAAACTCTTCTCCATTGCTGGACCCCCAAATAATATTCCTTGACGTGCTAAGGGGTATCTAGAGAGTGGGATAGGTTTAATAACTACCCTAAACCTAACGCGTACCCTAACCCTAACCCCTACCCTAACCCTAACACGAACCCTAATCCTAACCCGTACCCTAAACTGAGCCCTAACCTTCAAACTAACCCTAACCCTAACCCTAACCCATACCCTACGCCGTACACGAACCCGTACCCGAACCCGTACCCTAAGCCGTACCCTAACCCTAACCCTAAACCTAACCCTAACCCTAACCCTAAGCTACCCTTGACTGCTTCTGCCTCCAATAGATTTCCTAAGCACTAGTATTTTAAGGAACCCGTTAAAAAGAGAATCCTAATGTGATTTCTTGATAATGGGTGTGTTCCTTATCTTCTCCTAGTGTCTAAACTCTTCTCCATGGCTGGACACCCAAATAATATTCCTTGACTTGCTAAGGAGTATCTAGAGAGTGGGATAGGTTTAATAACTACCCTAACCCTAACGCGTATCCTAACCCTAACCCCTAACCTAACCCTAACACGTACCCTAATCCTAACCCGTAACCTAAACCGAGCCCTAACCCTCAAACTATCCCTAACCCTAACCCTAACCCATACCCTACGCCGTACCCGAACCCGTACCCGAACCCGTACCCTAAGCCGTACCCTAACCCTAACCCTAACCCTAAGCTACCCTTGACTGCTTCTGCCTCAATAGATTTCCTAAGCACTAGTGTTTTAAGGAACAGGTTAAAAAGAGAATCCTAATGTGTTTTCTAGATAATGTGTGTGTTCCTTATCTTCTCCTAGTGTCTAAACTCTTCTCCATGGCTGGACCCCCAAATAATATTCCTTGACGTGCTAAGTGGTATCTAGAGAGTGGGATAGGTTTAATAACTACCCTAACCCTAACGCATACCCTAACCCTAACACGTACACTAATCCTAACCCGTAACCTAAACCGAGCCCTAACCCTCAAACTAACCCTAACCGTAACCCTAACCCATACCCTACGCCGTACCCGAACCCGTACCCGAACCCGTACCCTAAGCCGTACCCTAACCCTAACCCTAACCCTAACCCTAAGCTACCCTTGACTGCTTCTGCCTCCAATAGATTTCCTAAGCACTAGTGTACTAAGGAACAGGTTAAAAAGAGAATCCTAATGTGATTTCAGGATAATGGGTGTGTTCCTTATCTTCTCCTAGTGTCTAAACTCTTCTCCATGGCTGGACACCCAAATAATATTCCTTGTCGTGCTAAGGGGTATCTAGAGAGTGGGATAGGTTTAATAACTACCCTAACCCTAACGCGTACCCTAACACTAACCCCTACCCTAAACCTAACACGAACCCTAATCCTAACCCGTACCCTAAACCGAGACCTAACCTTCAAACTAACCCTAACCGTAACCCTAACCCATACCCTACGCCGTACACGAACCCGTACCCGAACCCGTACCCTAAGCCGTACCCTAACCCTAACCCTAACCCTAACCCTAACCCTAAGCTACCCTTGACTGCTTCTGCCTCCAATAGATTTCCTAAGCACTAGTGTTTTAAGGAACAGGTTAAAAAGAGAATCCTAATGTGATTTCTTGATAATGCGTGTGTTCCTTATCTTCTCCTACTGTCTAAACTCTTCTCCATGGCTGGACCCCCAAATAATATTCCTTGACGTGCTAAGCGGTATCTAGGGAGTGGGATAGGTTTAATTACTACCCTAACCCTAACGCGTACCCTAACCCTAACCCCTACCCTAACCCTAACACGTACCCTAATCCTAACCCGTACCCTAAACCGAGCCCTAATCCTCAAACTAACCCTAACCCTAACCCTAAAACATACCCTATGCCGTACCCGAACCCGTACCCTAAGCCTTACCCTAACAATAACCCTAACCCTAACCCTAAGCTACCCTTGACTGCTTCTGCCTCCAATAGATTTCCTAAGCACTAGTGTTTTAAGGAACAGGTTAAAAAGAGAATCCTAATGTGATTTCTTGATAATGGGTGTGTTCCTTATCTTCTCCTAGTGTCTAAACTCTTCTCCATGGCTGGACCCCCAAATAATATTCCTTGACGTGCTAAGGGGTATCTAGAGAGTGGGATGGGTTTAATAACTACCCTAACCCTAACGCGTACCCTAACCCTAACCTCTACCCTAACCCTAACACGTACACTAATCCTAACCCGTACCCTAAACCGAGCCCTAACCTTCAAACTAACCCTAACCCTAACCCAAACCCATACCCTACGCCGTACCCGAACCCGTACCCGAACCCGTACCCTAAGCCGTACCCTAACCCTAACCCTAACCCTAACCCTAACCCTAAGCTACCCTTGACTGCTTCTGCCTCCAATAGATTTCCTAAGCAGTAGTGTATTAAGGAACAGGTTAAAAAGAGAATCCTAATGTGATTTCAGGATAATGGGTGTGTTCCTTATCTTCTCCTAGTGTCTAAACTCTTCTCCATGGCTGGACACCCAAATAATATTCCTTTACGTGCTAAGGGGTATCTAGAGAGTGGGATAGGTTTAATAACTACCCTAACCCTAACGCGTACCCTAACCCTAACCCCTACCCTAACCCTAACACGAACCCTAATCCTAACCCGTACCCTAAACCGAGCCCTAACCTTCACACTAACCCTAACCCTAACCCTAACCCATACTCTACGCCGTACACGAACCCGTACCCGAACCCGTACCCTAAGCCGTACCCTAAACTTAACCCTAACCCTAACCCTAACCCTAAGCTACCCTTGACTGCTTCTGCCTCCAATAGATTTCCTAAGCACTAGTGTTTTAAGGAACAGGTTAAAAAGAGAATCCTAATGTGATTTCTTGATAATGGGTGTGTTCCTTATCTTCTCCTAGTGTCTAAACTCTTCTCCATGGCTGGACACCCAAATAATATTCCTTGACGTGCTAAGGGTTATCTAGAGAGTGGGATAGGTTTAATAACTACCCTAACCCTAACGCGTACCCTAACCCTAACCCCTACCCTAAGCCTAACACGTACCCTAATCCTAACCCGTATCCTAAACCGAGCCCCAACCCTCAAACTAACCCTAACCCTATCCCTAACCCATACCCTACGCCGTACCCGAACCCGTAACCTAACCCGTACCCTAACACTAACCCTAACCCTAACCCTAACCCTAACCCTAAGCTACCCTTGACTGCTTCTGCCTCCAATAGATTTCCTAAGCACTAGTGTTTTAAGGAACAGGTTAAAAAGAGAATCCTAATGTGATTTCTTGATAATGGGTGTGTTCCTTATCTTCTCCTAGTGTCTAAACTCTTCTCCATGGCTGGACCCCCAAATAATATACCTTGACGTGCTAAGGGGTATCTAGAGAGTGGGATAGGTTTAATAACTACCCTAAACCTAACGCGTACCCTAACCCTAACACGTACCCTAATCCTAACCCGTACCCTAAACCGAGCCCTAACCCTCAAATTAACCCTAACCCTAACCCTAACCCATATCCTACGCCGTACCCGAACCCGTACCCTAAGCAGTACCCTAAAGCTAACCCTAACCCTAACCCTAACCCTATCCCTAAGCTACCCTTGACTGCTTCTGCCTCCAATAGATTTCCTAAGCACTAGTGTTTTAAGGAACAGGTTAAAAAGAGAATCCTAATGTGATTTCTTGATAATGGGTGTGTTCCTTATCTTCTCCTAGTGTCTAAACTCTTCTCCATGGCTGGACCCCCAAATAATATTCCTTGACGTGCTAAGGGGTATCTAGAGAGTTTGATAGGTTTAATAACTACCCTAACCCTAATGCGTACCCTAACCCTAACCCCTACCCTAAACCTAACACGTACCCTAATGCTAACCCGTACCCTAAACCGAGCCCTAACCCTCAAACTAACCCTAACCCTAACCCTAACCCATACCCTACGCCGTACCCGAACCCGTACCCGAACCCGAACCCTAAGCCGTACCCTAACACTAACCCTAACCCTAACCCTAACCCTAAGCTACCCTTGACTGCTTCTGCCTCCAATAGATTTCCTAAGCACTAGTGTTTTAAGGAACAGGTTAAAAAGAGAATCCTAATGTGATTTCTTGATAATGGGTGTGTTCATTATCTTCTCCTAGTGTCTAAACTCTTCTCCATGGCTGGACACCCAAATAATATTCCTTGACGTGCTAAGGGGTATCTAGAGAGTGGGATAGGTTTAATAACTACACAAACCCTAACGCGTACCCTATCCCTAACCTCTACCTTAACCCTAACACGTACACTAATCCTAACCCGTAACCTAAACCGAGCCCTAATACTCAAACTAACCCTCAACCTAACCCGAACCCATACCCTACGCCGTACCCGAACCCGTACCCGAACCCGTACCCTAAGCCGTACCCTAACCCTAACCCTAACCCTAACCCTAACCCTAAGCTACCCTTGACTGCTTCTGCCTCCAATAGATTTCCTAAACAATAGTGTTTTAAGGAATAGGTTAAAAAGAGAATCCTAATGTGATTTCTTGATAATGTGTGTGTTCCTTATCTTCTCCTAGTATCTAAACTCTTCTCCATGGCTGGACCCCCAAATAATATTCCTTGACGTGCTAAGTGGTATCTAGAGAGTGGGATAGGTTTAATAACTACCCTAACCCTAACGCATACCCTAAACCTAACACGTACACTAATCCTAACCCGTAACCTAAACCGAGCCCTAACCCTCAAACTAACCCTAACACTAACCCTAACCCATACCCTACGCCGTACCCGAACCCGTACACGAACCCGTACCCTAAGCCGTACCCTAACCCTAACCCTAACCCTAACCCTAACCCTAAGCTACCCTTGACTGCTTCTGCCTCCAATAGATTTCCTAAGCACTAGTGTACTAAGGAACAGGTTAAAAAGAGAATCGTAATGTGATTTCAGGATAATGGGTGTGTTCCTTATCTTCTCCTAGTGTCTAAACTCTTCTCCATGGCTGGACCCCCAAATAATATTCCTTGACGTGCTAAGGGGTATCTAGAGAGTGGGATAGGTTTAATAACTACCCTAACCCTAACGCGTACCCTAACCCTAACACGTACCCTAATCCTAACCCGTACCCTAAACCGAGCCCTAACCCTCAAATTAACCCTAACCCTAACCCTAACCCATACCCTACGCCGTACCCGAACCCGTACCCTAAGCGGTACCATAAAGCTAACCCTAACCCTAACCCTAACCCTAACCCTAAGCTACCCTTGACTGCTTCTGCCTCCAATAGATTTCCTAAGCACTAGTGTTTTAAGGAACAGGTTAAAAAGAGAATCCTAATGTGATTTCAGGATAATGGGTGTGTTCCTTATCTTCTCCTAGTGTCTAAACTCTTCTCCATTGCTGGACCCCCAAATAATATTCCTTGACGTGCTAAGGGGTATCTAGAGAGTGGGATAGGTTTAATAACTACCCTAAACCTAACGCGTACCCTAACCCTAACCCCTACCCTAACCCTAACACGAACCCTAATCCTAACCCGTACCCTAAACTGAGCCCTAACCTTCAAACTAACCCTAACCCTAACCCTAACCCATACCCTACGCCGTACACGAACCCGTACCCGAACCCGTACCCTAAGCCGTACCCTAACCCTAACCCTAAACCTAACCCTAACCCTAACCCTAAGCTACCCTTGACTGCTTCTGCCTCCAATAGATTTCCTAAGCACTAGTATTTTAAGGAACCCGTTAAAAAGAGAATCCTAATGTGATTTCTTGATAATGGGTGTGTTCCTTATCTTCTCCTAGTGTCTAAACTCTTCTCCATGGCTGGACACCCAAATAATATTCCTTGACTTGCTAAGGAGTATCTAGAGAGTGGGATAGGTTTAATAACTACCCTAACCCTAACGCGTATCCTAACCCTAACCCCTAACCTAACCCTAACACGTACCCTAATCCTAACCCGTAACCTAAACCGAGCCCTAACCCTCAAACTATCCCTAACCCTAACCCTAACCCATACCCTACGCCGTACCCGAACCCGTACCCGAACCCGTACCCTAAGCCGTACCCTAACCCTAACCCTAACCCTAAGCTACCCTTGACTGCTTCTGCCTCCAATAGATTTCCTAAGCACTAGTGTTTTAAGGAACAGGTTAAAAAGAGAATCCTAATGTGTTTTCTAGATAATGGGTGTGTTCCTTATCTTCTCCTAGTGTCTAAACTCTTCTCCATGGCTGGACCCCCAAATAATATTCCTTGACGTGCTAAGGGTATCTAGGGAGTGGGATAGGTTTAATAACTACCCTAACCCTAACGCGTACCCTAACCCTAACCCCTACCCTAACCCTAACACGTACCCTAATCCTAACCCGTACACTAAACCGAGCCCTAACCCTCAAACTAAACCTAACCCTAACCCTAACCCATACCCTATGCCGTACCCGAACCCGTACCCTAAGCCTTACCCTAACAATAACCCGAACCCTAACCCTAAGCTACCCGTGACTGCTTCTGCCTCCAATAGATTTCCTAAGCACTAGTGTTTTAAGGACCCATATTAAAAAGAGAATCCTAATGTGATTTCTTCATAATGGGTGTGTTCCTTATCTTCTCCTAGTGTCTAAACTCTTCTCCATGGCTGGACCCCCAAATAATATTCCTTGACGTGCTAAGGGGTATCTAGAGAGTGGGATAGTTTTAATAACTACCCTAACCCTAACGCGTAAACTAACCCTAACCTCTACCCTAACCTTAACACGTACACTAATCCTAACCCATACCCTAAACCGAGCCCTAACCCTCAAACTAACCCTTACCCTAACCCTAACCATACCCTATGCCGTACCCGAACCCGTACCCGAACCCGTACTCTAAGCCGTACCCTAACCCTAACCCTAACCCTAACCCTAACCCTAAACCTAAGCTACCTTGACTGCTTCTGCCTACAATAGATTTCCTAAGCACTAGTGTATTAAGGAACAGGTTAAAAAGAGAATCCTAATGTGATTTCAGGATAATGGGTGTGTTCCTTATCTTCTCCTAGTTTCTAAACTTTTCTCCATGGCTGGAACCCCAAATAATATTCCTTGACGTGCTAAGGGTATCTAGAGGGTGGGATAGGTTTAATAACTACCCTAACCCTAACGCGTACCCTAACCCTAACCCCTACCCTAACCCTAACACGAACCCTAATCCTAACCCGTACCCTAAACCGAGCCCTACCTTCAAACTAACCCTAACCCTAACCCTAACCCATACCCTACGCCGTACACGAACCCGTACCCGAAGCCGTATCCTAAGCCGTACCCTAACCCTAACCCCTACCCTAACCCTAACACGTACCCTAATCCTAACCCATACCCTAAACCGAGCCCTAACCCTCAAACTAATCCTAACCCTAACCCTAACCCATACCCTACGCCATACCCGGACCGTACCCGAACCCGTACCCTAACACTAACCCTAACCCTAAACCTAAACCTAACCCTATGCTTACCCTTGACTGTTTCTGCCTCCAATAGATTTCCTAAGCACTAGTGTTTTAAGGAACAGGTTAAAAAGAGAATCCTAATGTGATTTCTTGATAATGGGTGTGTTCATTATCTTCTCCTAGTGTCTAAACTCTTCTCCATTGGCTGGAACCCCCAAATAATATTCCTTGACGTGCTAAAGGGTATCTAGAGAGTGGGGATAGGTTTAATACTACCCTAACCCTAACGCGTACCCTAACCCTAACACGTACACTAATCCTAACCCGTACCCTAAACGAGCCCTAACCTTCAAACTAACCCTAACCCTAACCCAAACCCATACCCTACGCCGTACCCGAACCCGTACCCGAACCCGTACCCTAAGCCGTACCCTAACCCTAACCCTAACCCTAACCCTAACCCTAACCCTAAGCTACCCTTGACTGCTTCTGCCTCCAATAGATTTCCTAAGCACTAGTGTATTAAGGAACAGGTTAAAAAGAGAATCCTATTGTGATTTCAGGATAATGGGTGTGTTCCTTATTTTCTCCTAGTGTCTAAACTCTTCTCCATGGCTGGACCCCCAAATAATATTCCTTGACGTGCTAAGGGGTATCTAGAGAGTGGGATAGGTTTAATAACTACCCTAACCCTAACGCGTACCCTAACCCTAACATGTACCCTAATCCTAAACCGTACCCTAAACCGAGCCCTAACCCTCAACTAACCCTAACCCTAACCATAACCCATACCCTACGCCGTACCCGAACCCGTACCCTAAGCCTTACCCTAACAATAACCCTAACCCTAACCCTAAGCTACCCTTGACTGCTTCTGCCTCCAATAGATTTCCTAAGCACTAGTGTTTTAAGGAACAGGTTAAAAAGAGAATCCTAATGTGATTTCTTGATAATGGGTGTGTTCCTTATCTTCTCCTAGTGTCTAAACTCTTCTCCATGGCTGGACACCCAAATAATATTCCTTGACGTGCTAAGGGTATCTAGAGAGTGGGATAGGTTTAATAACTACCCTAACCCTAATGCGTACCCTAACCCTAACCCCTACCCTAACCCTAACACGTACCCTAATGCTAACCCGTACCCTAAACCGAGCCCTAACCCTCAAACTAACCCTAACACTAACCCTAACCCATACCCTACGCCGTACCCGAACCCGTACCCGAACCCGAACCCTAAGCCGTACCCTAACACTAACCCTAACCCTAACCCTAACCCTAAGCTACCCTTGACTGCTTCTGCCTCCAATAGATTTCCTAAGCACTAGTGTTTTAAGGAACAGGTTAAAAAGAGAATCCTAATGTGATTTCTTGATAATGGGTGTGTTCATTATCTTCTCCTAGTGTCCTAAACTCTTCTCCATGCTGGACACCCAAATAATATTCCTTGACGTGCTAAGGGGTATCTAGATAGTGGGATAGGTTTAATAACTACACAAACCCTAACGCGTACCCTATCCCTAACCTCTACCTTAACCCTAACACGTACACTAATCCTAACCCGTAAACTAAACCGAGCCCTAATACTCAAACTAACCCTCAACCTAACCCGAACCCATACCCTACGCCGTACCCGAACCCGTACCCGAACCCGTACCCTAAGCCGTACCCTAACCCTAACCCTAACCCTAACCCTAACCCTAAGCTACCCTTGACTGCTTCTGCCTCCAATAGATTTCCTAAACAATAGTGTTTTAAGGAATAGGTTAAAAAGAGAATCCTAATGTGATTTCTTGATAATGTGTGTGTTCCTTATCTTCTCCTAGTGTCTAAACTCTTCTCCATGGCTGGACCCCCAAATAATATTCCTTGACGTGCTAAGTGGTATCTAGAGAGTGGGATAGGTTTAATAACTACCCTAACCCTAACGCATACCCTAAACCTAACACGTACACTAATCCTAATCCGTAACCTAAACCGAGCCCTAACCCTCAAACTAACCCTAACACTAACCCTAACCCATACCCTACGCCGTACCCGAACCCGTACCCGAACCCGTACCCTAAGCCGTACCCTAACCCTAACCCTAACCCTAACCCTAACCCTAAGCTACCCTTGACTGCTTCTGCCTCCAATAGATTTCCTAAGCACTAGTGTACTAAGGAACAGGTTAAAAAGAGAATCCTAATGTGATTTCAGGATAATGGGTGTGTTCCTTATCTTCTCCTAGTGTCTAAACTCTTCTCCATGGCTGGACCCCCAAATAATATTCCTTGACGTGCTAAGGGGTATCTAGAGAGTGGGATAGGTTTAATAACTACCCTAACCCTAACGCGTACCCTAACCCTAACACGTACCCTAATCCTAACCCGTACCCTAAACCGAGCCCTAACCCTCAAATTAACCCTAACCCTAACCCTAACACATACCCTACGCCGTGCCCGAACCCGTACCCTAAGCGGTACCATAAAGCTAACCCTAACCCTAACCCTAACCCTAACCCTAAGCTACCCTTGACTGCTTCTGCCTCCAATAGATTTCCTAAGCACTAGTGTTTTAAGGAACAGGTTAAAAAGAGAATCCTAATGTGATTTCAGGATAATGGGTGTGTTCCTTATCTTCTCCTAGTGTCTAAACTCTTCTCCATTGCTGGACCCCCAAATAATATTCCTTGACGTGCTAAGGGGTATCTAGAGAGTGGGATAGGTTTAATAACTACCCTAAACCTAACGCGTACCCTAACCCTAACCCCTACCCTAACCCTAACACGAACCCTAATCCTAACCCGTACCCTAAACTGAGCCCTAACCTTCAAACTAACCCTAACCCTAACCCTAACCCATACCCTACGCCGTACACGAACCCGTACCCGAACCCGTACCCTAAGCCGTACCCTAACCCTAACCCTAAACCTAACCCTAACCCTAACCCTAAGCTACCCTTGACTGCTTCTGCCTCCAATAGATTTCCTAAGCACTAGTATTTTAAGGAACCCGTTAAAAAGAGAATCCTAATGTGATTTCTTGATAATGGGTGTGTTCCTTATCTTCTCCTAGTGTCTAAACTCTTCTCCATGGCTGGACACCCAAATAATATTCCTTGACTTGCTAAGGAGTATCTAGAGAGTGGGATAGGTTTAATAACTACCCTAACCCTAACGCGTATCCTAACCCTAACCCCTAACCTAACCCTAACACGTACCCTAATCCTAACCCGTAACCTAAACCGAGCCCTAACCCTCAAACTATCCCTAACCCTAACCCTAACCCATACCCTACGCCGTACCCGAACCCGTACCCGAACCCGTACCCTAAGCCGTACCCTAACCCTAACCCTAACCCTAAGCTACCCTTGACTGCTTCTGCCTCCAATAGATTTCCTAAGCACTAGTGTTTTAAGGAACAGGTTAAAAAGAGAATCCTAATGTGTTTTCTAGATAATGGGTGTGTTCCTTATCTTCTCCTAGTGTCTAAACTCTTCTCCATGGCTGGACCCCCAAATAATATTCCTTGACGTGCTAAGGGGTATCTAGGGAGTGGGATAGGTTTAATAACTACCCTAACCCTAACGCGTACCCTAACCCTAACCCCTACCCTAACCCTAACACGTACCCTAATCCTAACCCGTACCCTAAACCGAGCCCTAACCCTCAAACTAAACCTAACCCTAACCCTAACCCATACCCTATGCCGTACCCGAACCCGTACCCTAAGCCTTACCCTAACAATAACCCGAACCCTAACCCTAAGCTACCCGTGACTGCTTCTGCCTCCAATAGATTTCCTAAGCACTAGTGTTTTAAGGAACATATTAAAAAGAGAATCCTAATGTGATTTCTTGATAATGGGTGTGTTCCTTATCTTCTCCTAGTGTCTAAACTCTTCTCCATGGCTGGACCCCCAAATAATATTCCTTGACGTGCTAAGGGGTATCTAGAGAGTGGGATAGTTTTAATAACTACCCTAACCCTAACGCGTACCCTAACCCTAACCTCTACCCTAACCTTAACACGTACACTAATCCTAACCCATACCCTAAACCGAGCCCTAACCCTCAAACTAACCCTAACCCTAACCCTAACCCATACCCTATGCCGTACCCGAACCCGTACCCGAACCCGTACTCTAAGCCGTACCCTAACCCTAACCCTAACCCTAACCCTAAACCTAAGCTACCCTTGACTGCTTCTGCCTACAATAGATTTCCTAAGCACTAGTGTATTAAGGAACAGGTTAAAAAGAGAATCCTAATGTGATTTCAGGATAATGGGTGTGTTCCTTATCTTCTCCTAGTTTCTAAACTTTTCTCCATGGCTGGAACCCCAAATAATATTCCTTGACGTGCTAAGGGGTATCTAGAGGGTGGGATAGGTTTAATAACTACCCTAACCCTAACGCGTACCCTAACCCTAACCCCTACCCTAACCCTAACACGAACCCTAATCCTAACCCGTACCCTAAACCGAGCCCTAACCTTCAAACTAACCCTAACCCTAACACTAACCCATACCCTACGCCGTACACGAACCCGTACCCGAAGCCGTACCCTAAGCCGTACCCTAACCCTAACCCCTACCCTAACCCTAACACGTACCCTAATCCTAACCCATACCCTAAACCGAGCCCTAACCCTCAAACTAATCCTAACCCTAAGCCTAACCCATACCCTACGCCATACCCGGACCCGTACCCGAACCCGTACCCTAACACTAACCCTAACCCTAAACCTAAACCTAACCCTATGCTACCCTTGACTGTTTCTGCCTCCAATAGATTTCCTAAGCACTAGTGTTTTAAGGAACAGGTTAAAAAGAGAATCCTAATGTGATTTCTTGATAATGGGTGTGTTCATTATCTTCTCCTAGTGTCTAAACTCTTCTCCATGGCTGGACCCCCAAATAATATTCCTTGACGTGCTAAAGGGTATCTAGAGAGTGGGATAGGTTTAATAACTACCCTAACCCTAACGCGTACCCTAACCCTAACACGTACCCTAATCCTAACCCGTACCCTAAACCTAGCCCTAACCCTCAAACTAACCCTAACCCTAACCCTAAACCATACCCTATGCCGTACTCGAACCCGTACCCTAAGCCGTACCCTAAAGCTAACCCTAACCCTAACCCTAAGCTACCCTTGACTGCTTCTGCCTCCAATAGATTTCCTAAGCACTAGTGTTTTAAGGAACAGGTTAAAAAGAGAATCCTAATGTGATTTCTTGATAATGGGTGTGTTCCTTATCTTCTCCTAGTGTCTAAACTCTTCTCCATGGCTGGACACCCAAATAATATTCCTTGACGTGCTAAGGGGTATCTAGAGAGTGGGATAGGTTTAATAACTACCCAAACCCTAACGCGTACCCTATCCCTAACCTCTACCTTAACCCTAACACGTACACTAATCCTAACCCGTAACCTAAACCGAGGCCAAACCCTCAAACTAACCCTCAACCTAACCCGAACCCATACCCTACGCCGTACCCGAACCCGTACCCGAACCCTTACCCTAAGCCGTACCCTAACCCTAACCCTAACCCTAACCCTAACCCTAAGCTACCCTTGACTGCTTCTGCCTCCAATAGATTTCCTAAGCAATAGTGTTTTAAGGAATAGGTTAAAAAGAGAATCCTAATGTGATTTCTTGATAATGTGTGTGTTCCTTATCTTCTCCTAGTGTCTAAACTCTTCTCCATGGCTGGACCCCCAAATAATATTCCTTGACGTGCTAAGTGGTATCTAGAGAGTGGGATAGGTTTAATAACTACCCTAACCCTAACGCATACCCTAACCCTAACACGTACTCTAATCCTAACCCGTAACCTAAAGCGAGCCCTAACCCTCAAACTAACCGTAACCCTAACCCTAACCCATACCCTACGCCGTACACGAACCCGTACCCGAACCCGTACCCTAAGCCGTACCCTAACCCTAACCCTAACCCTAACCCTAACCCTAAGCTACCCTTGACTGCTTCTGCCTCCAATAGATTTCCTAAGCACTAGTGTTTTAAGGAACAGGTTAAAAAGAGAATCCTAATGTGATTTCTTGATAATGCGTGTGTTCCTTATCTTCTCCTACTGTCTAAACTCTTCTCCATGGCTGGACCCGCAAATAATATTCCTTGACGTGCTAAGCGGTATCTAGGGAGTGGGATAGGTTTAATAACTACCCTAACCCTAAAGCGTACCCTAACCTTAACCCCTACCCTAACCCTAACACGTACCCTAATCCTAACCCGTACCCTAAACCGAGCCCTAACCCTCAAACTAACCCTAACCCTATCCCTAACCCATACCCTACGCCGTACCCGAACCCGTAACCTAACCCGTACCCTAACACTAACCCTAACCCTAACCCTAACCCTAACCCTAAGCTACCCTTGACTGCTTCTGCCTCCAATAGATTTCCTAAGCACTAGTGTTTTAAGGAACAGGTTAAAAAGAGAATCCTAATGTGATTTCTTGATAATGGGTGTGTTCCTTATCTTCTCCTAGTGTCTAAACTCTTCTCCATGGCTGGACCCCCAAATAATATTCCTTGACGTGCTAAGGGGTATCTAGAGAGTGGGATAGGTTTAATAACTACACTAAACCTAACGCGTTCCCTAACCCTAACACGTACCCTAATCCTAACCCGTACCCTAAACCGAGCCCTAACCCTCAAATTAACCCTAACCCTAACCCAAACCCATATCCTACGCCGTACCCGAACCCGTACCCTAAGCAGTACCCTAAAGCTAACCCTAACCCTAACCCTAACCCTATCCCTAAGCTACCCTTGACTGCTTCTGCCTCCAATAGATTTCCTAAGCACTAGTGTTTTATGGAACAGGTTAAAAAGAGAATCCTAATGTGATTTCTTGATAATGGGTGTGTTCCTTATCTTCTCCTAGTGTCTAAACTCTTCTCCATGGCTGGACCCCCAAATAATATTCCTTGACGTGCTAAGGGGTATCTAGAGAGTGGGATAGGTTTAATAACTACCCTAACCCTAACGCGTACCCTAACCCTAACCCCTAACCTAACCCTAACATGTACCCTAATCCTAATCTGTACCCTAAACCGAGCACTAACCCTCAAACTATCCCTAACCCTAACCCTAACACATACCCTACGCCGTACCCGAACCCGTACCCGAACCTGTACCCTAAGCCGTACCCTAACCCTAACCCTAACCCTAACCCTAACCCTAACCCTAAGCTACCCTTGACTGCTTCTGCCTCCAATAGATTTCCTAAGCACTAGTGTATTAAGGAACAGGTTAAAAAGAGAATCCTATTGTGATTTCAGGATAATGGGTGTGTTCCTTATTTTCTCCTAGTGTCTAAACTCTTCTCCATGGCTGGACCCCCAAATAATATTCCTTGACGTGCTAAGGGGTATCTAGAGAGTGGGATAGGTTTAATAACTACCCTAACCCTAACGCGTACCCTAACCCTAACATGTACCCTAATCCTAAACCGTACCCTAAACCGAGCCCTAACCCTCAAACTAACCCTAACCCTAACCATAACCCATACCCTACGCCGTACCCGAACCCGTACCCTAAGCCTTACCCTAACAATAACCCTAACCCTAACCCTAAGCTACCCTTGACTGCTTCTGCCTCCAATAGATTTCCTAAGCACTAGTGTTTTAAGGAACAGGTTAAAAAGAGAATCCTAATGTGATTTCTTGATAATGGGTGTGTTCCTTATCTTCTCCTAGTGTCTAAACTCTTCTCCATGGCTGGACACCCAAATAATATTCCTTGACGTGCTAAGGGGTATCTAGAGAGTGGGATAGGTTTAATAACTACCCTAACCCTAACGCGTACCCTAACCCTAACCCCTACCCTAACCCTAACACGTACCCTAATGGTAACCCGTACCCTAAACCGAGCCCTAACCCTCAAACTAACCCTAACACTAACCCTAACCCATACCCTACGCCGTACCCGAACCCGTACCCGAACCCGAACCCTAAGCCGTACCCTAACACTAACCCTAACCCTAACCCTAACCCTAAGCTACCCTTGACTGCTTCTGCCTCCAATAGATTTCCTAAGCACTAGTGTTTTAAGGAACAGGTTAAAAAGAGAATCCTAATGTGATTTCTTGATAATGGGTGTGTTCATTATCTTCTCCTAGTGTCTAAACTCTTCTCCATGGCTGGACACCCAAATAATATTCCTTGACGTGCTAAGGGGTATCTAGAGAGTGGGATAGGTTTAATAACTACACAAACCCTAACGCGTACCCTATCCCTAACCTCTACCTTAACCCTAACACGTACACTAATCCTAACCCGTAACCTAAACCGAGCCCTAATACTCAAACTAACCCTCAACCTAACCCGAACCCATACCCTACGCCCTACCCGAACCCGTACCCGAACCCGTACCCTAAGCCGTACCCTAACCCTAACCCTAACCCTAAGCTACCCTTGACTGCTTCTGCCTCCAATAGATTTCCTAAACAATAGTGTTTTAAGGAATAGGTTAAAAAGAGAATCCTAATGTGATTTCTTGATAATGTGTGTGTTCCTTATCTTCTCCTAGTGTCTAAACTCTTCTCCATGGCTGGACCCCCAAATAATATTCCTTGACGTGCTAAGTGGTATCTAGAGAGTGGGATAGGTTTAATAACTACCCTAACCCTAACGCATACCCTAAACCTAACACGTACACTAATCCTAACCCGTAACCTAAACCGAGCCCTAACCCTCATACTAACCCTAACACTAACCCTAACCCATACCCTACGCCGTACCCGAACCCGTACCCGAACCCGTACCCTAAGCCGTACCCTAACCCTAACCCTAACCCTAACCCTAACCCTAAGCTACCCTTGACTGCTTCTGCCTCCAATAGATTTCCTAAGCACTAGTGTACTAAGGAACAGGTTAAAAAGAGAATCCTAATGTGATTTCAGGATAATGGGTGTGTTCCTTATCTTCTCCTAGTGTCTAAACTCTTCTCCATGGCTGGACCCCCAAATAATATTCCTTGACGTGCTAAGGGGTATCTAGAGAGTGGGATAGGTTTAATAACTACCCTAACCCTAACGCGTACCCTAACCCTAACACGTACCCTAATCCTAACCCGTACCCTAAACCGAGCCCTAACCCTCAAATTAACCCTAACCCTAACCCTAACCCATACCCTACGCCGTACCCGAACCCGTACCCTAAGCGGTACCATAAAGCTAACCCTAACCCTAACCCTAACCCTAACCCTAAGCTACCCTTGACTGCTTCTGCCTCCAATAGATTTCCTAAGCACTAGTGTTTTAAGGAACAGGTTAAAAAGAGAATCCTAATGTGATTTCAGGATAATGGGTGTGTTCCTTATCTTCTCCTAGTGTCTAAACTCTTCTCCATTGCTGGACCCCCAAATAATATTCCTTGACGTGCTAAGGGGTATCTAGAGAGTGGGATAGGTTTAATAACTACCCTAAACCTAACGCGTTCCCTAACCCTAACCCCTACCCTAACCCTAACACGAACCCTAATCATAACCCGTACCCTAAAATGAGCCCTAACCTTCAAACTAACCCTAACCCTAACCCTAACCCATACCCTACGCCGTACACGAACCCGTACCCGAACCCGTACCCTAAGCCGTACCCTAACCCTAACCCTAAACCTAACCCTAACCCTAACCCTAAGCTACCCTTGACTGCTTCTGCCTCCAATAGATTTCCTAAGCACTAGTATTTTAAGGAACCCGTTAAAAAGAGAATCCTAATGTGATTTCTTGATAATGGGTGTGTTCCTTATCTTCTCCTAGTGTCTAAACTCTTCTCCATAGCTGGACACCCAAATAATATTCCTTGACTTGCTAAGGAGTATCTAGAGAGTGGGATAGGTTTAATAACTACCCTAACCCTAACGCGTATCCTAACCCTAACCCCTAACCTAACCCTAACACGTACCCTAATCCTAACCCGTAACCTAAACCGAGCCCTAACCCTCAAACTATCCCTAACCCTAACCCTAACCCATACCCTACGCCGTACCCGAACCCGTACCCGAACCCGTACCCTAAGCCGTACCCTAACCCTAACCCTAACCCTAAGCTACCCTTGACTGCTTCTGCCTCCAATAGATTTCCTAAGCACTAGTGTTTTAAGGAACAGGTTAAAAAGAGAATCCTAATGTGTTTTCTAGATAATGGGTGTGTTCCTTATCTTCTCCTAGTGTCTAAACTCTTCTCCATGGCTGGACCCCCAAATAATATTCCTTGACGTGCTAAGGGGTATCTAGGGAGTGGGATAGGTTTAATAACTACCCTAACCCTAACGCGTACCCTAACCCTAACCCCTACCCTAACACTAACACGTACCCTAATCCTAACCCGTACCATAAACCGAGCCCTAACCCTCAAACTAAACCTAACCCTAACCCTAACCCATACCCTATGCCGTACCCGAACCCGTACCCTAAGCCTTACCCTAACAATAACCCGAACCCTAACCCTAAGCTACCCTTGACTGCTTCTGCCTCCAATAGATTTCCTAAGCACTAGTGTTTTAAGGAACATATTAAAAAGAGAATCCTAATGTGATTTCTTGATAATGGGTGTGTTCCTTATCTTCTCCTAGTGTCTAAAGTCTTCTCCATGGCTGGACCCCCAAATAATATTCCTTGACGTGCTAAGGGGTATCTAGAGAGTGGGATAGTTTTAATAACTACCCTAACCCTAACGCGTACCCTAACCCTAACCTCTACCCTAACCTTAACACGTACACTAATCCTAACCCATACCCTAAACCGAGCCCTAACCCTCAAACTAACCCTAACCCTAACCCTAACCCATACCCTATGCCGTACCCGAACCCGTACCCGAACCCGTACTCTAAGCCGTACCCTAACCCTAACCCTAACCCTAACCCTAAACCTAAGCTACCCTTGACTGCTTCTGCCTACAATAGATTTCCTAAGCACTAGTGTATTAAGGAACAGGTTAAAAAGAGAATCCTAATGTGATTTCAGGATAATGGGTGTGTTCCTTATCTTCTCCTAGTTTCTAAACTTTTCTCCATGGCTGGAACCCCAAATAATATTCCTTGACGTGCTAAGGGGTATCTAGAGGGTGGGATAGGTTTAATAACTACCCTAACCCTAACGCGTACCCTAACCCTAACCCCTACCCTAACCCTAACACGAACCCTAATCCTAACCCGTACCCTAAACCGAGCCCTAACCTTCAAACTAACCCTAACCCTAACCCTAACCCATACCCTACGCCGTACACGAACCCGTACCCGAAGCCGTACCCTAAGCCGTACCCTAACCCTAACCCCTACCCTAACCCTAACACGTACCCTAATCCTAACCCATACCCTAAACCGAGCCCTAACCCTCAAACTAATCCTAACCCTAACCCTAACCCATACCCTACGCCATACCCGGACCCGTACCCGAACCCGTACCCTAACACTAACCCTAACCCTAAGCCTAAACCTAACCCTATGCTACCCTTGACTGTTTCTGCCTCCAATAGATTTCCTAAGCACTAGTGTTTTAAGGAACAGGTTAAAAAGAGAATCCTAATGTGATTTCTTGATAATGGGTGTGTTCATTATCTTCTCCTAGTGTCTAAACTCTTCTCCATGGCTGGACCCCCAAATAATATACCTTGACGTGCTAAAGGGTATCTAGAGAGTGGGATAGGTTTAATAACTACCCTAACCCTAACGCGTACCCTAACCCTAACACGTACCCTAATCCTAACCCGTACCCTAAACCTAGCCCTAACCCTCAAACTAACCCTAACCCTAACCCTAAACCATACCCTATGCCGTACCCGAACCCGTACCCTAAGCCGTACCCTAAAGCTAACCCTAACCCTAACCCTAAGCTACCCTTGACTGCTTCTGCCTCCAATAGATTTCCTAAGCACTAGTGTTTTAAGGAATAGGTTAAAAAGAGAATCCTAATGTGATTTCTTGATAATGTGTGTGTTCCTTATCTTCTCCTAGTGTCTAAACTCTTATCCATGGCTGGACCCCCAAATAATATTTCTTGACGTGCTAAGGGGTATCTAGAGAGTGGGATAGGTTTAATAACTACCCTAACCCTAACGCGTACCCTAACCCTAACCTCTACCCTAACCCTAACACGTACACTAATCCTAACTCGTAACCTAAACCGAGCCCTAACCCTCAAACTAACCCTAACCCTAACCCTAACCCATACCCTACGCCTTACCCGAACCCGTACCCGAACCCGTACCCTAAGCCGTACCCTAACCCTAACCGTAACCCTAACCCTAACCCTAACCCTAAGCTACCCTTGACTGCTTCTGCCTCCAATAGATTTCCTAAGCACTAGTGTATTAAGGAACAGGTTAAAAAGAGAATCCTTATGTGATTTCTTGATAATGGGTGTGTTCCTTATCTTCTCCTAGTGTCTAAACTCTTCTCCATGGCTGGACCCCCAAATAATATTCCTTGACGTGCTAACGGGTATCTAGAGAGTGGGATAGGTTTAATAGCTAGTCTAACCCTAACGCGTACCCTAAACCTAACACCTACCCTAACCCTAACACGAACCCTAATCCTAACCCGTAACCTAAACCGAGGCCAAACCCTCAAACTAACCCTCAACCTAACCCGAACCCATACCCTACGCCGTACCCGAACCCGTACCCGAACCCTTACCCTAAGCCGTACCCTAACCCTAACCCTAACCCTAACCCTAACCCTAAGCTACCCTTGACTGCTTCTGCCTCCAATAGATTTCCTAAGCAATAGTGTTTTAAGGAATAGGTTAAAAAGAGAATCCTAATGTGATTTCTTGATAATGTGTGTGTTCCTTATCTTCTCCTAGTGTCTAAACTCTTCTCCATGGCTGGACCCCCAAATAATATTCCTTGACGTGCTAAGTGGTATCTAGAGAGTGGGATAGGTTTAATAACTACCCTAACCCTAACGCATACCCTAACCCTAACACGTACTCTAATCCTAACCCGTAACCTAAAGCGAGCCCTAACCCTCAAACTAACCGTAACCCTAACCCTAACCCATACCCTACGCCGTACACGAACCCGTACCCGAACCCGTACCCTAAGCCGTACCCTAACCCTAACCCTAACCCTAACCCTAACCCTAAGCTACCCTTGACTGCTTCTGCCTCCAATAGATTTCCTAAGCACTAGTGTTTTAAGGAACAGGTTAAAAAGAGAATCCTAATGTGATTTCTTGATAATGCGTGTGTTCCTTATCTTCTCCTACTGTCTAAACTCTTCTCCATGGCTGGACCCGCAAATAATATTCCTTGACGTGCTAAGCGGTATCTAGGGAGTGGGATAGGTTTAATAACTACCCTAACCCTAAAGCGTACCCTAACCCTAACCCCTACCCTAACCCTAACACGTACCCTAATCCTAACCCGTACCCTAAACCGAGCCCTAACCCTCAAACTAACCCTAACCCTATCCCTAACCCATACCCTACGCCGTACCCGAACCCGTAACCTAACCCGTACCCTAACACTAACACTAACCCTAACCCTAACCCTTACCCTAAGCTACCCTTGACTGCTTCTGCCTCCAATAGATTTCCTAAGCACTAGTGTTTTAAGGAACAGGTTAAAAAGAGAATCCTAATGTGATTTCTTGATAATGGGTGTGTTCCTTATCTTCTCCTAGTGTCTAAACTCTTCTCCATGGCTGGACCCCCAAATAATATTCCTTGACGTGCTAAGGGGTATCTAGAGAGTGGGATAGGTTTAATAACTAACTACCCTAAACCTAACGCGTTCCCTAACCCTAACACGTACCCTAATCCTAACCCGTACCCTAAACCGAGCCCTAACCCTCAAATTAACCCTAACCCTAACCCTAACCCATATCCTACGCCGTACCCGAACCCGTACCCTAAGCAGTACCCTAAAGCTAACCCTAACCCTAACCCTAACCCTATCCCTAAGCTACCCTTGACTGCTTCTGCCTCCAATAGATTTCCTAAGCACTAGTGTTTTAAGGAACAGGTTAAAAAGAGAATCCTAATGTGATTTCTTGATAATGGGTGTGTTCCTTATCTTCTCCTAGTGTCTAAACTCTTCTCCATGGCTGGACACCCAAATAATATTCCTTGACGTGCTAAGGGGTATCTAGAGAGTGGGATAGGTTTAATAACTACCCTAACCCTAACGCGTACCCTAACCCTAACCCCTACCCTAACCCTAACACGTACCCTAATGGTAACCCGTACCCTAAACCGAGCCCTAATACTCAAACTAACCCTCAACCTAACCCGAACCCATACCCTACGCCGTACCCGAACCCGTACCCGAACCCGTACCCTAAGCCGTACCCTAACCCTAACCCTAACCCTAACCCTAACCCTAAGCTACCCTTGACTGCTTCTGCCTCCAATAGATTTCCTAAACAATAGTGTTTTAAGGAATAGGTTAAAAAGAGAATCCTAATGTGATTTCTTGATAATGTGTGTGTTCCTTATCTTCTCCTAGTGTCTAAACTCTTCTCCATGGCTGGACCCCCAAATAATATTCCTTGACGTGCTAAGTGGTATCTAGAGAGTGGGATAGGTTTAATAACTACCCTAACCCTAACGCATACCCTAAACCTAACACGTACACTAATCCTAACCCGTAACCTAAACCGAGCCCTAACCCTCAAACTAACCCTAACACTAACCCTAACCCATACCCTACGCCGTACCCGAACCCGTACCCGAACCCGTACCCTAAGCCGTACCCTAACCCTAACCCTAACCCTAACCCTAACCCTAAGCTACCCTTGACTGCTTCTGCCTCCAATAGATTTCCTAAGCACTAGTGTACTAAGGAACAGGTTAAAAACAGAATCCTAATGTGATTTCAGGATAATGGGTGTGTTCCTAATCTTCTCCTAGTGTCTAAACTCTTCTCCATGGCTGGACCCCCAAATAATATTCCTTGACGTGCTAAGGGGTATCTAGAGAGTGGGATAGGTTTAATAACTACCCTAACCCTAACGCGTACCCTAACCCTAACACGTACCCTAATCCTAACCCGTACCCTAAACCGAGCCCTAACCCTCAAATTAACCCTAACCCTAACCCTAACCCATACCCTACGCCGTACCCGAACCCGTACCCTAAGCGGTACCATAAAGCTAACCCTAACCCTAACCCTAACCCTAACCCTAAGCTACCCTTGACTGCTTCTGCCTCCAATAGATTTCCTAAGCACTAGTGTTTTAAGGAACAGGTTAAAAAGAGAATCCTAATGTGATTTCAGGATAATGGGTGTGTTCCTTATCTTCTCCTAGTGTCTAAACTCTTCTCCATTGCTGGACCCCCAAATAATATTCCTTGACGTGCTAAGGGGTATCTAGAGAGTGGGATAGGTTTAATAACTACCCTAAACCTAACGCGTACCCTAACCCTAACCCCTACCCTAACCCTAACACGAACCCTAATCCTAACCCGTACCCTAAACTGAGCCCTAACCTTCAAACTAACCCTAACCCTAACCCTAACCCATACCCTACGCCGTACACGAACCCGTACCCGAACACGTACCCTAAGCCGTACCCTAACCCTAACCCTAAACCTAACCCTAACCCTAACCCTAAGCTACCCTTGACTGCTTCTGCCTCCAATAGATTTCCTAAGCACTAGTATTTTAAGGAACCCGTTAAAAAGAGAATCCTAATGTGATTTCTTGATAATGGGTGTGTTCCTTATCTTCTCCTAGTGTCTAAACTCTTCTCCATGGCTGGACACCCAAATAATATTCCTTGACTTGCTAAGGAGTATCTAGAGAGTGGGATAGGTTTAATAACTACCCTAACCCTAACGCGTATCCTAACCCTAACCCCTAACCTAACCCTAACACGTAACCTAATCCTAACCCGTAACCTAAACCGAGCCCTAACCCTCAAACTATCCCTAACCCTAACCCTAACCCATACCCTACGCCGTACCCGAACCCGTACCCGAACCCGTACCCTAAGCCTTACCCTAACAATAACCCGAACCCTAACCCTAAGCTACCCGTGACTGCTTCTGCCTCCAATAGATTTCCTAAGCACTAGTGTTTTAAGGAACATATTAAAAAGAGAATCCTAATGTGATTTCTTGATAATGGGTGTGTTCCTTATCTTCTCCTAGTGTCTAAACTCTTCTCCATGGCTGGACCCCCAAATAATATTCCTTGACGTGCTAAGGGGTATCTAGAGAGTGGGATAGTTTTAATAACTACCCTAACCCTAACGCGTACCCTAACCCTAACCTCTACCCTAACCTTAACACGTACACTAATCCTAACCCATACCCTAAACCGAGCCCTAACCCTCAAACTAACCCTAGCCCTAACCCTAACCCTAACCCTAAGCTACCCTTGACTGCTTCTGCCTCCAATAGATTTCCTAAGCACTAGTGTTTTAAGGAACAGGTTAAAAAGAGAATCCTAATGTGATTTCTTGATAATGGGTGTGTTCCTTATCTTCTCCTAGTGTCTAAACTCTTCTCCATGGCTGGACACCCAAATAATATTCCTTGACGTGCTAAGGGGTATCTAGAGAGTGGGATAGGTTTAATAACTACCCAAACCCTAACGCGTACCCTATCCCTAACCTCTACCTTAACCCTAACACGTACACTAATCCTAACCCGTAACCTAAACCGAGCCCTAACCCTCAAACTAACCGTAACCCTAACCCTAACCCATACCCTACGCCGTACACGAACCCGTACCCGAACCCGTACCCTAAGCCGTACCCTAACCCTAACCCTAACCCTAACCCTAACCCTAAGCTACCCTTGACTGCTTCTGCCTCCAATAGATTTCCTAAGCACTAGTGTTTTAAGGAACAGGTTAAAAAGAGAATCCTAATGTGATTTCTTGATAATGGGTGTGTTCCTTATCTTCTCCTAGTGTCTAAACTCTTCTCCATGGCTGGACACCCAAATAATATTCCTTGACGTGCTAAGGGGTATCTAGAGAGTGGGATAGGTTTAATAACTACCCTAACCCTAACGCGTACCCTAACCCTAACCCCTACCCTAACCCTAACACGAACCCTAATCCTAACCCGTACCCTAAACCGAGCCCTAACCTTCAAACTAACCCTAACCCTAACCCAAACCCATACCCTACGCCGTACACGAACCCGTACCCGAACCCGTACCCTAAGCCGTACCCTAAACTTAACCCTAACCCTAACCCTAAGCTACCCTTGACTGCTTCTGCCTCCAATAGATTTCCTAAGCACTAGTGTTTTAAGGAACAGGTTAAAAAGAGAATCCTAATGTGATTTCTTGATAATGGGTGTGTTCCTTATCTTCTCCTAGTGTCTAAACTCTTCTCCATGGCTGGACACCCAAATAATATTCCTTGACGTGCTAAGGGGTATCTAGAGAGTGGGATAGGTTTAATAACTACCCTAACCCTAACGCGTACCCTAACCCTAACCCCTACCCTAACCCTAACACGTACCCTAATCCTAACCCGTACCCTAAACCGAGCCCTAACCCTCAAACTAACCCTAACCCTAACCCTAACCCATACCCTACGCCGTACCCGAACCCGTAACCTAACCCGTACCCTAACACTAACCCTAACCCTAACCCTAACCCTAACCCTAAGCTACCCTTGACTGCTTCTGCCTCCAATAGATTTCCTAAGCACTAGTGTTTTAAGGAACATGTTAAAAAGAGAATCCTAATGTGATTTCTTGATAATGGGTGTGTTCCTTATCTTCTCCTAGTGTCTAAACTCTTCTCCATGGCTGGACCCCCAAATAATATTCCTTGACGTGCTAAGGGGTATCTAGAGAGTGGGATAGGTTTAATAACTACCCTAAACCTAACGCGTACCCTAACCCTAACACGTACCCTAATCCTAACCCGTACCCTAAACCGAGCCCTAACCCTCAAATTAACCCTAACCCTAACCCTAACCCATATCCTACGCCGTACCCGAACCCATACCCTAAGCGGTACCCTAAAGCTAACCCTAACCCTAACCCTAACCCTATCCCTAAGCTACCCTTGACTGCTTCTGCCTCCAATAGATTTCCTAAGCACTAGTGTTTTAAGGAACATGTTAAAAAGAGAATCCTAATGTGATTTCTTGATAATGGGTGTGTTCCTTATCTTCTCCTAGTGTCTAAACTCTTCTCCCTGGCTGGACCCCAAATAATATTCCTTGACGTGCTAAGGGGTATCTAGAGAGTGGGATAGGTTTAATAACTACCCTAACCCTAACGCGTACCCTAACCCTAACCCCTAACCTAACCCTAACATGTACCCTAATCCTAATCTGTACCCTAAACCGAGCACTAACCCTCAAACTATCCCTAACCCTAACCCTAACACATACCCTACGCCGTACCCGAACCCGTACCCGAAACCGTACCCTAAGCCGTACCCTAACCCTAACCCTAACCCTAACCCTAACCCTAAGCTACCCTTGACTGCTTCTGCCTCCAATAGATTTCCTAAGCAATAGTGTTTTAAGGAATAGGTTAAAAAGAGAATCCTAACGTGATTTCTTGATAATGTGTGTGTTCCTTATCTTCTCCTAGTGTCTAAACTCTTCTCCATGGCTGGACCCAGAAATAATATTCCTTGACGTGCTAAGTGGTATCTAGAGAGTGGGATAGGTTTAATAACTACCCTAACCCTAATGCATACCCTAACCCTAACACGTACACTAATCCTAACCCGTAACCTAAACCGAGCCCTAACCCTCAAACTAACCCTAACCCTAACCCTAACCCATACCCTACGCCGTACCCGAACCCGTACCCGAACCCGTACCCTAACCCTAACCCTAACCCTAACCCTAACCCTAAGCTACCCTTGACTGCTTCTGCCTCCAATAGATTTCCTAAGCACTAGTGTACTAAGGAACAGGTTAAAAAGAGAATCCTAATGTGATTTCAGGATAATGGGTGTGTTCCTTATCTTCTCCTAGTGTCTAAACTCTTCTCCATGGCTGGACACCCAAATAATATTCCTTGTCGTGCTAAGGGGTATCTAGAGAGTGGGATAGGTTTAATAACTACCCTAACCCTAACGCGTACCCTAACCGTAACCCCTACCCTAACCCTAACACGAACCCTAATCCTAACCCGTACCCTAAACCGAGACCTAACTTTCAAACTAACCCTAACCCTAACCCTAACCCATACCCTACGCCGTACACGAACCCGTACCCGAACCCGTACCCTAAGCCGTACCCTAACCCTAACCCTAACCCTAACCCTAACTCTAAACTACCCTTGACTGCTTCTGCCTCCAAAAGATTTCCTAAGCACTAGTGTTTTAAGGAACAGGTTAAAAAGAGAATCCTAATGTGATTTCTTGATAATGCGTGTGTTCCTTATATTCTCCTACTGTCTAAACTCTTCTCCATGGCTGGACCCGCAAATAATATTCCTTGACGTGCTAAGCGGTATCTAGGGAGTGGGATAGGTTTAATAACTACCCTAACCCTAATGCGTACCCTAACCCTAACCCCTACCCTAACCCTAACACGTACCCTAATCCTAACCCGTACCCTAAACCGAGCCCTAACCCTCAAACTAACCCTAACCCTAACCCTAAAACATACCCTATGCCGTACCCGAACCCGTACCCTAAGCCTTACCCTAACAATAAACCTAACCCTAACCCTAAGCTACCCTTGACTGCTTCTGCCTCCAATAGATTTCCTAAGCACTAGTGTTTTAAGGAACAGGTTAAAAAGAGAATCCTAATGTGATTTCTTGATAATGGGTGTGTTCCTTATCTTCTCCTAGTGTCTAAACTCTTCTCCATGGCTGGACCCCCAAAAATTATTCCTTGACGTGCTAAGGGGTATCTAGAGAGTGGGATGGGTTTAATAACTACCCTAACCCTAACGCGTACCCTAACCCTAACCTCTACCCTAACCCTAACACGTACACTAATCCTAACCCGTACCCTAAACCGAGCCCTAACCCTCAAACTAACCCTAACCCATACCCTACGCCGTACCCGAACCCGTACCCGAACCCGTACCCTAAGCCGTACCCTAACCCTAACCCTAACCCTAACCCTAAGCTACCCTTGACTGCTTCTGCCTCCAATAGATTTCCTAAGCACTAGTGTATTAAGGAACAGGTTAAAAAGAGAATCCTAATGTGATTTCAGGATAATGGGTGTGTTCCTTATCTTCTCCTAGTGTCTAAACTCTTCTCCATGGCTGGAAACCCAAATAATATTCCTTGACGTGCTAAGGGGTATCTAGAGAGTGGGATAGGTTTAATAACTACCCTAACCCTAATGCGTACCCTAACCCTAACCCCTACCCTAACCCTAACACGAACCCTAATCCTAACCCGTACCCTAAACCGAGCCCTAACCTTCAAACTAACCCTAACCCTAACCCTAACCCATACCCTACGCCGTACACGAACCCATACCCGAACCCGTACCCTAAGCCGTACCCTAAACTTAACCCTAACCCTAACACTAACCCTAAGCTACACTTGACTGCTTCTGCCTCCAATAGATTTCCTAAGCACTAGTGTTTTAAGGAACAGGTTAAAAAGAGAATCCTAATGTGATTTCTTGATAATGGGTGTGTTCCTTATCTTCTCCTAGTGTCTAAACTCTTCTCCATGGCTGGACCCCCAAATAATATTCCTTGACGTGCTAAGGGGTATCTAGAGAGTGGGATAGGTTTAATAACTACCCTAAACCTAACGCGTACCCTAACCCTAACACGTACCCTAATCCTAACCCGTACCCTAAACCGAGCCCTAACCCTCAAATTAACCCTAACCCTAACCCTAACCCATACCCTACGCCGTACCCGAACCCGTACCCTAAGCGGTACCATAAAGCTAACCCTAACCCTAACCCTAACCCTAACCCTAAGCTACCCTTGACTGCTTCTGCCTCCAATAGATTTCCTAAGCACTAGTGTTTTAAGGAACAGGTTAAAAAGAGAATCCTAATGTGATTTCAGGATAATGGGTGTGTTCCTTATCTTCTCCTAGTGTCTAAACTCTTCTCCATTGCTGGACCCCCAAATAATATTCCTTGACGTGCTAAGGGGTATCTAGAGAGTGGGATAGGTTTAATAACTACCCTAAACCTAACGCGTACCCTAACCCTAACCCCTACCCTAACCCTAACACGAACCCTAATCCTAACCCGTACCCTAAACTGAGCCCTAACCTTCAAACTAACCCTAACCCTAACCCTAACCCATACCCTACGCCGTACACGAACCCGTACCCGAACACGTACCCTAAGCCGTACCCTAACCCTAACCCTAAACCTAACCCTAACCCTAACCCTAAGCTACCCTTGACTGCTTCTGCCTCCAATAGATTTCCTAAGCACTAGTATTTTAAGGAACCCGTTAAAAAGAGAATCCTAATGTGATTTCTTGATAATGGGTGTGTTCCTTATCTTCTCCTAGTGTCTAAACTCTTCTCCATGGCTGGACACCCAAATAATATTCCTTGACTTGCTAAGGAGTATCTAGAGAGTGGGATAGGTTTAATAACTACCCTAACCCTAACGCGTATCCTAACCCTAACCCCTAACCTAACCCTAACACGTAACCTAATCCTAACCCGTAACCTAAACCGAGCCCTAACCCTCAAACTATCCCTAACCCTAACCCTAACCCATACCCTACGCCGTACCCGAACCCGTACCCGAACCCGTACCCTAAGCCTTACCCTAACAATAACCCGAACCCTAACCCTAAGCTACCCGTGACTGCTTCTGCCTCCAATAGATTTCCTAAGCACTAGTGTTTTAAGGAACATATTAAAAAGAGAATCCTAATGTGATTTCTTGATAATGGGTGTGTTCCTTATCTTCTCCTAGTGTCTAAACTCTTCTCCATGGCTGGACCCCCAAATAATATTCCTTGACGTGCTAAGGGGTATCTAGAGAGTGGGATAGTTTTAATAACTACCCTAACCCTAACGCGTACCCTAACCCTAACCTCTACCCTAACCTTAACACGTACACTAATCCTAACCCATACCCTAAACCGAGCCCTAACCCTCAAACTAACCCTAGCCCTAACCCTAACCCTAACCCTAAGCTACCCTTGACTGCTTCTGCCTCCAATAGATTTCCTAAGCACTAGTGTTTTAAGGAACAGGTTAAAAAGAGAATCCTAATGTGATTTCTTGATAATGGGTGTGTTCCTTATCTTCTCCTAGTGTCTAAACTCTTCTCCATGGCTGGACACCCAAATAATATTCCTTGACGTGCTAAGGGGTATCTAGAGAGTGGGATAGGTTTAATAACTACCCAAACCCTAACGCGTACCCTATCCCTAACCTCTACCTTAACCCTAACACGTACACTAATCCTAACCCGTAACCTAAACCGAGCCCTAACCCTCAAACTAACCGTAACCCTAACCCTAACCCATACCCTACGCCGTACACGAACCCGTACCCGAACCCGTACCCTAAGCCGTACCCTAACCCTAACCCTAACCCTAACCCTAACCCTAAGCTACCCTTGACTGCTTCTGCCTCCAATAGATTTCCTAAGCACTAGTGTTTTAAGGAACAGGTTAAAAAGAGAATCCTAATGTGATTTCTTGATAATGGGTGTGTTCCTTATCTTCTCCTAGTGTCTAAACTCTTCTCCATGGCTGGACACCCAAATAATATTCCTTGACGTGCTAAGGGGTATCTAGAGAGTGGGATAGGTTTAATAACTACCCTAACCCTAACGCGTACCCTAACCCTAACCCCTACCCTAACCCTAACACGAACCCTAATCCTAACCCGTACCCTAAACCGAGCCCTAACCTTCAAACTAACCCTAACCCTAACCCAAACCCATACCCTACGCCGTACACGAACCCGTACCCGAACCCGTACCCTAAGCCGTACCCTAAACTTAACCCTAACCCTAACCCTAAGCTACCCTTGACTGCTTCTGCCTCCAATAGATTTCCTAAGCACTAGTGTTTTAAGGAACAGGTTAAAAAGAGAATCCTAATGTGATTTCTTGATAATGGGTGTGTTCCTTATCTTCTCCTAGTGTCTAAACTCTTCTCCATGGCTGGACACCCAAATAATATTCCTTGACGTGCTAAGGGGTATCTAGAGAGTGGGATAGGTTTAATAACTACCCTAACCCTAACGCGTACCCTAACCCTAACCCCTACCCTAACCCTAACACGTACCCTAATCCTAACCCGTACCCTAAACCGAGCCCTAACCCTCAAACTAACCCTAACCCTAACCCTAACCCATACCCTACGCCGTACCCGAACCCGTAACCTAACCCGTACCCTAACACTAACCCTAACCCTAACCCTAACCCTAACCCTAAGCTACCCTTGACTGCTTCTGCCTCCAATAGATTTCCTAAGCACTAGTGTTTTAAGGAACATGTTAAAAAGAGAATCCTAATGTGATTTCTTGATAATGGGTGTGTTCCTTATCTTCTCCTAGTGTCTAAACTCTTCTCCATGGCTGGACCCCCAAATAATATTCCTTGACGTGCTAAGGGGTATCTAGAGAGTGGGATAGGTTTAATAACTACCCTAAACCTAACGCGTACCCTAACCCTAACACGTACCCTAATCCTAACCCGTACCCTAAACCGAGCCCTAACCCTCAAATTAACCCTAACCCTAACCCTAACCCATATCCTACGCCGTACCCGAACCCATACCCTAAGCGGTACCCTAAAGCTAACCCTAACCCTAACCCTAACCCTATCCCTAAGCTACCCTTGACTGCTTCTGCCTCCAATAGATTTCCTAAGCACTAGTGTTTTAAGGAACATGTTAAAAAGAGAATCCTAATGTGATTTCTTGATAATGGGTGTGTTCCTTATCTTCTCCTAGTGTCTAAACTCTTCTCCCTGGCTGGACCCCAAATAATATTCCTTGACGTGCTAAGGGGTATCTAGAGAGTGGGATAGGTTTAATAACTACCCTAACCCTAACGCGTACCCTAACCCTAACCCCTAACCTAACCCTAACATGTACCCTAATCCTAATCTGTACCCTAAACCGAGCACTAACCCTCAAACTATCCCTAACCCTAACCCTAACACATACCCTACGCCGTACCCGAACCCGTACCCGAAACCGTACCCTAAGCCGTACCCTAACCCTAACCCTAACCCTAACCCTAACCCTAAGCTACCCTTGACTGCTTCTGCCTCCAATAGATTTCCTAAGCAATAGTGTTTTAAGGAATAGGTTAAAAAGAGAATCCTAACGTGATTTCTTGATAATGTGTGTGTTCCTTATCTTCTCCTAGTGTCTAAACTCTTCTCCATGGCTGGACCCAGAAATAATATTCCTTGACGTGCTAAGTGGTATCTAGAGAGTGGGATAGGTTTAATAACTACCCTAACCCTAATGCATACCCTAACCCTAACACGTACACTAATCCTAACCCGTAACCTAAACCGAGCCCTAACCCTCAAACTAACCCTAACCCTAACCCTAACCCATACCCTACGCCGTACCCGAACCCGTACCCGAACCCGTACCCTAACCCTAACCCTAACCCTAACCCTAACCCTAAGCTACCCTTGACTGCTTCTGCCTCCAATAGATTTCCTAAGCACTAGTGTACTAAGGAACAGGTTAAAAAGAGAATCCTAATGTGATTTCAGGATAATGGGTGTGTTCCTTATCTTCTCCTAGTGTCTAAACTCTTCTCCATGGCTGGACACCCAAATAATATTCCTTGTCGTGCTAAGGGGTATCTAGAGAGTGGGATAGGTTTAATAACTACCCTAACCCTAACGCGTACCCTAACCGTAACCCCTACCCTAACCCTAACACGAACCCTAATCCTAACCCGTACCCTAAACCGAGACCTAACCTTCAAACTAACCCTAACCCTAACCCTAACCCATACCCTACGCCGTACACGAACCCGTACCCGAACCCGTACCCTAAGCCGTACCCTAACCCTAACCCTAACCCTAACCCTAACTCTAAACTACCCTTGACTGCTTCTGCCTCCAAAAGATTTCCTAAGCACTAGTGTTTTAAGGAACAGGTTAAAAAGAGAATCCTAATGTGATTTCTTGATAATGCGTGTGTTCCTTATATTCTCCTACTGTCTAAACTCTTCTCCATGGCTGGACCCGCAAATAATATTCCTTGACGTGCTAAGCGGTATCTAGGGAGTGGGATAGGTTTAATAACTACCCTAACCCTAATGCGTACCCTAACCCTAACCCCTACCCTAACCCTAACACGTACCCTAATCCTAACCCGTACCCTAAACCGAGCCCTAACCCTCAAACTAACCCTAACCCTAACCCTAAAACATACCCTATGCCGTACCCGAACCCGTACCCTAAGCCTTACCCTAACAATAAACCTAACCCTAACCCTAAGCTACCCTTGACTGCTTCTGCCTCCAATAGATTTCCTAAGCACTAGTGTTTTAAGGAACAGGTTAAAAAGAGAATCCTAATGTGATTTCTTGATAATGGGTGTGTTCCTTATCTTCTCCTAGTGTCTAAACTCTTCTCCATGGCTGGACCCCCAAAAATTATTCCTTGACGTGCTAAGGGGTATCTAGAGAGTGGGATGGGTTTAATAACTACCCTAACCCTAACGCGTACCCTAACCCTAACCTCTACCCTAACCCTAACACGTACACTAATCCTAACCCGTACCCTAAACCGAGCCCTAACCCTCAAACTAACCCTAACCCATACCCTACGCCGTACCCGAACCCGTACCCGAACCCGTACCCTAAGCCGTACCCTAACCCTAACCCTAACCCTAACCCTAAGCTACCCTTGACTGCTTCTGCCTCCAATAGATTTCCTAAGCACTAGTGTATTAAGGAACAGGTTAAAAAGAGAATCCTAATGTGATTTCAGGATAATGGGTGTGTTCCTTATCTTCTCCTAGTGTCTAAACTCTTCTCCATGGCTGGAAACCCAAATAATATTCCTTGACGTGCTAAGGGGTATCTAGAGAGTGGGATAGGTTTAATAACTACCCTAACCCTAATGCGTACCCTAACCCTAACCCCTACCCTAACCCTAACACGAACCCTAATCCTAACCCGTACCCTAAACCGAGCCCTAACCTTCAAACTAACCCTAACCCTAACCCTAACCCATACCCTACGCCGTACACGAACCCATACCCGAACCCGTACCCTAAGCCGTACCCTAAACTTAACCCTAACCCTAACACTAACCCTAAGCTACACTTGACTGCTTCTGCCTCCAATAGATTTCCTAAGCACTAGTGTTTTAAGGAACAGGTTAAAAAGAGAATCCTAATGTGATTTCTTGATAATGGGTGTGTTCCTTATCTTCTCCTAGTGTCTAAACTCTTCTCCATGGCTGGACCCCCAAATAATATTCCTTGACGTGCTAAGGGGTATCTAGAGAGTGGGATAGGTTTAATAACTACCCTAAACCTAACGCGTACCCTAACCCTAACACGTACCCTAATCCTAACCCGTACCCTAAACCGAGCCCTAACCCTCAAATTAACCCTAACCCTAACCCTAACCCATATCCTACGCCGTACCCGAACCCGTACCCTAAGTGGTACCCTAAAGCTAACCCTAACCCTAACCCTAACCCTATCCCTAAGCTACCCTTGACTGCTTCTGCCTCCAATAGATTTCCTAAGCACTAGTGTTTTAAGGAACAGGTTAAAAAGAGAATCCTAATGTGATTTCTTGATAATGGGTGTGTTCCTTATCTTCTCCTAGTGTCTAAACTCTTCTCCCTGGCTGGACCCCAAATAATATTCCTTGACGTGATAAGGGGTATCTAGAGAGTGGGATAGGTTTAATAACTACCCTAACCCTAACGCGTACCCTAACCCTAACCCCTAACCTAACCCTAACATGTACCCTAATCCTAATCTGTACCCTAAACCGAGCACTAACCCTCAAACTATCCGTAACCCTAACCCTAACCCATACCCTACGCCGTACCCGATCCCGTACCCGAACCCGTACCCTAAGCCGTACCCTAACCCTAACCCTAACCCTAACCCTACCCCTAAGCTACCCTTGACTGCTTCTGCCTCCAATAGATTTCCTAAGCACTAGTGTATTAAGGAACAGGTTAAAAAGAGAATCCTATTGTGATTTCAGGATAATGGGTGTGTTCCTTATCTTCTCCTAGTGTCTAAACTCTTCTCCATGGCTGGACCCCCAAATAATATTCCTTGACGTGCTAAGGGGTATCTAGAGAGTGGGATAGGTTTAATAACTACCCTAACCCTAACGCGTACCCTAACACTAACACGTACCCTAATCCTAAACCGTACCCTAAACCGAGCTCTAACCCTAAAACTAACCCTAACCCTAACCCTAACCCATACCCTACACCGTACCCGAACCCGTACCCTAAGCCTTACCCTAACAATAACCTTAACCCTAAACCTAAGCTACCCTTGACTGCTTCTGCCTCCAATAGATTTCCTAAGCACTAGTGTTTTAAGGAACAGGTTAAAAAGAGATTCCTAATGTGATTTCTTGATAATGGGTGTGTTCCTTGTCTTCTCCTAGTGTCTAAACTCTTCTCCATGGCTGGACCCCCAAATAATATTCCTTGACGTGCTAAGGGGTATCTAGAGAGTGGGATAGGTTTAATAACTACCCTAACCCTAACGCGTACCCTAACCCTAACCCCTACCCTAACCCTAACACGTACCCTAATGCTAACCCGTACCCTAAACCGAGCCCTAACCCTCAAACTAACCCTAACCCTAACCCTAAACCATACACTACGCCGTACCCGAACCCGTACCCGAACCCGAAACCTAAGCCGTACCCTAACACTAACCCTAACCCTAACCCTAACCCTAAGCTACCCTTGACTGCTTCTGCCTCCAATAGATTTCCTAAGCACTAGTGTTTTAAGGAACAGGTTAAAAAGAGAATCCTAATGTGATTTCTTGATAATGGGTGTGTTCCTTATCTTCTCCTAGTGTCTAAACTCTTCTCCATGGCTGGACCCCCAAATAATATTCCTTGACGTGCTAAGGGGTATCTAGAGAGTGGGATAGGTTTAATAACTACCCTAACCCTAACGCGTACCCTAACCCTAACCCCTACCCTAACCCTAACACGTACCCTAATGCTAACCCGTACCCTAAACCGAGCCCTAACCCTCAAACTAACCCTAACCCTAACCCTAACCCATACCCTACGCCGTACCCGAACCCGTACCCGAACCCGAACCCTAAGCCATACCCTAACACTAACCCTAACCCTAACACTAACCCTAAGCTACCCTTGACTGCTTCTGCCTCCAATAGATTTCCTAAGCACTAGTGTTTTAAGGAACAGGTTAAAAAGTGAATCCTAATGTGATTTCAGGATAATGGGTGTGTTCCTTATCTTCTCCTAGTGTCTAAACTCTTCTCCATGGCTGGACCCCCAAATAATATTCCTTGACGTGCTAAGGGGTATCTAGAGAGTGGGATAGGTTTAATAACTACCCTAACCCTAACGCGTACCCTAACCCTAACACGTACCCTAATCCTAAACCGTACCCTAAACCGAGCCCTAACCCTCAAACTAACCCTAACACTAACCCTAACCCATACCCTACGCCGTACCCGAACCCGTACCCTAAGCCTTACCCTAACAATAACCCTAACCCTAAACCTAAGCTACCCTTGACTGCTTCTGCCTCCAATAGATTTCCTAAGCACTAGTGTTTTAAGGAACAGGTTAAAAAGAGAATCCTAATGTGATTTCTTGATAATGGGTGTGTTCCTTATCTTCTCCTAGTGTCTCAACTCTTCTCCATGGCTGGAACCCCAAATAATATTCCTTGACGTGCTAAGGGGTATCTAGAGAGTGGGATAGGTTTAATAACTACCCTAACCCTAACGCGTACCCTAACCCTAACCCCTACCCTAACCCTAACACGTACCCTAATGCTAACCCGTACCCTAAACCGAGCCCTAACCCTCAAACTAACCCTAACCCTAACCCTAAACCATACCCTACGCCGTACCCGAACCCGTACCCGAACCCGAAACCTAAGCCGTACCCTAACACTAACCCTAACCCTAACCCTAACCCTAAGCTACCCTTGACTGCTTCTGCCTCCAATAGATTTCCTAAGCACTAGTGTTTTAAGGAACAGGTTAAAAAGAGAATCCTAATGTGATTTCTTGATAATGGGTGTGTTCCTTATCTTCTCCTAGTGTCTAAACTCTTCTCCATGGCTGGACCCCCAAATAATATTCCTTGACGTGCTAAGGGGTATCTAGAGAGTGGGATGGGTTTAATAACTACCCTAACCCTAACGCGTAGCCTAACCCTTACCTCCACCCTAACCCTAACACGTACACTAATCCTAACCCGTACCCTAAACCGAGCCCTAACCCTCAAACTAACCCTAACACTAAACCTAACACATACCCTACGCCGTACCCGAACCCGTACCCGAACCCGTACCCTAAGCCGTACCCTAACCCTAACCCTAACCCTAACCCTAACCCTAAGCTACCCTTGACTGCTTCTGCCTCCAATAGATTTCCTAAGCACTAGTGTATTAAGGAACAGTTTAAAAGAGAATCCTAATGTGATTTCAGGATAATGGGTGTGTTCCTTATCTTCTCCTAGTGTCTAAACTCTTCTCCATGGCTGGACACCCAAATAATATTCCTTGACGTGCTAAGGGGTATCTAGAGAGTGGGATAGGTTTAATAACTACCCTAACCCTAACGCGTTCCCTAACCCTAACCCCTACCATAACCCTAACACGAACCCTAATCCTAACCCGTACCCTAAACCGAGCCCTAACCTTCAAACTAACCCTAACCCTAACCCTAACCCATACCCTACGCCGTACACGAACCCGTACCCGAACCCGTACCCTAAGCCGTACCCTAAACCTAACCCTAACCCTAACCCTAACCCTAAGCTACCCTTGACTGCTTCTGCCTCCAATAGATTTCCTAAGCACTAGTGTTTTAAGGAACAGGTTAAAAAGAGAATCCTTATGTGATTTCTTGATAATGGGTGTGTTCCTTATCTTCTCCTAGTGTCTAAACTCTTCTCCATGGCTGGACACCCAAATAATATTCCTTGACGTGCTAAGGGGTATCTAGAGAGTGGGATAGGTTTAATAACTACCCTAACCCTAACGCGTACCCTAACCCTAACCCCTACCCTAACCCTAACACGTACCCTAATCCTAACCCGTACCCTAAACCGAGCCCTAACCCTCAAACTAACCCTAACCCTAACACTAACCCATACCGTACGCCGTACCCGAACCCGTAACCTAACCCGTACCCTAACACTAAACCTAACCCTAACCCTAACCCTAACCCTAAGCTACCCTTGACTGCTTCTGCCTCCAATAGATTTCCTAAGCACTAGTGTTTTAAGGAACAGGTTAAAAAGAGAATCCTAATGTGATTTCTTGATAATGGGTGTGTTCCTTATCTTCTCCTAGTGTCTAAACTCTTCTCCATGGCTGGACCCCCAAATAATATTCCTTGACGTGCTAAGGGGTATCTAGAGAGTGGGATAGGTTTAATAACTACCCTAACCCTAACGCATGCCCTAACCCTAACACGTACCCTAATCCTAACCCGTACCCTAAACCGAGCCCTAACCCTCAAATTAACCCTAACCCTAACCCTAACCCATACCCTACGCCGTACCCGAACCCGTACCCTAAGCGGTACCCTAAAGCTAACCCTAACCCTAACCCTAACCCTAACCCTAACCCTAAGCTACCCTTGACTGCTTCTGCCTCCAATAGATTTCCTAAGCACTAGTGTTTTAAGGAACAGGTTAAAAAGTGAATCCTAATGTGATTTCTTGATAATGGGTGTGTTCCTTATCTTCTCCTAGTGTCTAAACTCTTCTCCATGGCTGGACACCCAAATAATATTCCTTGACTTGCTAAGTGTTATCTAGAGAGTGAGATAGGTTTAATAACTACCCTAACCCTAACGCGTACCCTAACCCTAACCCCTACCCTAACACTAACATGTACCCTAATCCTAACCCGTACCCTAAACCGAGCCCTAACCCTCAAACTAACCCTAACCCTAACCCTAACCCATACCCTACGCCGTACCCGAACACGTACCCGAACCCGTACCCTAAGGCGTACCTTAACCCTAACCCTAACCCTAACCCTAACCCTAAGCTACCCTTGAGTGCTTCTGCCTCCAATAGATTTCCTAAGCACTAGTGTTTTAAGGAACAGGTTAAAAAGAGAATCCTAATGTGATTTCTTGATAATGGGTGTGTTCCTTATCTTCTCCTAGTGTCTAAACTCTTCTCCCTGTCTGGACCCCCAAATAATATTCCTTGACGTGCTAAGGGGTATCTAGAGAGTGGGATAGGTTTAATAACTACCCTAACCCTAACGCGTACCCTAACCCTAACGCGTACCCTAACCCTAACCCCTACCCTAACCTTAACACGTACCCTAATCCTAACCCGTACCCTAAACCGAGCCCTAACCCTCAAACTAACCCTAACCCTAACCCTAACCCATACCCTACACCGTACCCGAACCCGTACCCGAACCCGTACCCTAAGCCGTACCCTAACCCTAACCCTAACCCTAAGCTACCCTTGACTGCTTCTGCCTCCAATAGATTTCCTAAGCACTAGTGTTTTAAGGAACAGGTTAAAAAGGGAATCCTAATGTGATTTCTTGATAATGGGTGTGTTCCTTATCTTCTCCTAGTGTCTAAACTCTTCTCCATGGCTGGACCCCCAAATAATATTCCTTGACGTGCTAAGGGGTATCTAGAGAGTGGGATAGGTTTAATAACTACCCTAACCCTAACACGAACACTAATCCTAACCCGTACCCTAAACCGAGCCCTAACCTTCAAACTAACCCTAACCCTAACCCTAACCCATACCCTACGCCGTACACGAACCCGTACCCAAACCCGTACCCTAAGCCGTAACCTAACCCTAACCCTAATCCTAACCCTAAGCTACCCTTGACTGCTTCTGCCTCCAATAGATTTCCTAAGCACTAGTGTTTTAAGGAACAGGTTAAAAAGAGAATCCTAATATGATTTCTTGATAATGGGTGTGTTCCTTATCTTCTCCTAGTGTCTAAACTCTTCTCCCTGGCTGGACCCCCAAATAATATTCCTTGACGTGCTAAGGGGTATCTAGAGAGTGGGATAGGTTTAATAACTACCCTAACCCTAACGCGTACCCTAACCCTAACCCCTACCCTAACCTTAACACGTACCCTAATCCTAACCCGTACCCTAAACCGAGCCCTAACCCTCAAACTAACCCTAACCCTAACCCTAACCCATACCCTACGCCGTACACGAACCCGTACCCGAACCCGTACCCTAAGCCGTACCCTAAACCTAACCCTAACCCTAACCCTATCCCTAAGCTACCCTTGACTGCTTCTGCCTCCAATAGATTTCCTAAGCACTAGTGTTTTAAGGAACAGGTTAAAAAGAGAATCCTTATGTGATTTCTTGATAATGGGTGTGTTCCTTATCTTCTCCTAGTGTCTAAACTCTTCTCCATGGCTGGACACCCAAATAATATTCCTTGACGTGCTAAGGGGTATCTAGAGAGTGGGATAGGTTTAATAACTACCCTAACCCTAACGCGTACCCTAACCCTAACCCCTACCCTAACCCTAACACGTACCCTAATCCTAACCCGTACCCTAAACCGAGCCCTAACCCTCAAACTAACCCTAACCCTAACACTAACCCATACCGTACGCCGTACCCGAACCCGTAACCTAACCCGTACCCTAACACTAAACCTAACCCTAACCCTAACCCTAACCCTAAGCTACCCTTGACTGCTTCTGCCTCCAATAGATTTCCTAAGCACTAGTGTTTTAAGGAACAGGTTAAAAAGAGAATCCTAATGTGATTTCTTGATAATGGGTGTGTTCCTTATCTTCTCCTAGTGTCTAAACTCTTCTCCATGGCTGGACCCCCAAATAATATTCCTTGACGTGCTAAGGGGTATCTAGAGAGTGGGATAGGTTTAATAACTACCCTAACCCTAACGCATGCCCTAACCCTAACACGTACCCTAATCCTAACCCGTACCCTAAACCGAGCCCTAACCCTCAAATTAACCCTAACCCTAACCCTAACCCATACCCTACGCCGTACCCGAACCCGTACCCTAAGCGGTACCCTAAAGCTAACCCTAACCCTAACCCTAACCCTAACCCTAACCCTAAGCTACCCTTGACTGCTTCTGCCTCCAATAGATTTCCTAAGCACTAGTGTTTTAAGGAACAGGTTAAAAAGTGAATCCTAATGTGATTTCTTGATAATGGGTGTGTTCCTTATCTTCTCCTAGTGTCTAAACTCTTCTCCATGGCTGGACACCCAAATAATATTCCTTGACTTGCTAAGTGTTATCTAGAGAGTGAGATAGGTTTAATAACTACCCTAACCCTAACGCGTACCCTAACCCTAACCCCTACCCTAACACTAACATGTACCCTAATCCTAACCCGTACCCTAAACCGAGCCCTAACCCTCAAACTAACCCTAACCCTAACCCTAACCCATACCCTACGCCGTACCCGAACACGTACCCGAACCCGTACCCTAAGGCGTACCTTAACCCTAACCCTAACCCTAACCCTAAGCTACCCTTGAGTGCTTCTGCCTCCAATAGATTTCCTAAGCACTAGTGTTTTAAGGAACAGGTTAAAAAGAGAATCCTAATGTGATTTCTTGATAATGGGTGTGTTCCTTATCTTCTCCTAGTGTCTAAACTCTTCTCCCTGTCTGGACCCCCAAATAATATTCCTTGACGTGCTAAGGGGTATCTAGAGAGTGGGATAGGTTTAATAACTACCCTAACCCTAACGCGTACCCTAACCCTAACGCGTACCCTAACCCTAACCCCTACCCTAACCTTAACACGTACCCTAATCCTAACCCGTACCCTAAACCGAGCCCTAACCCTCAAACTAACCCTAACCCTAACCCTAACCCATACCCTACACCGTACCCGAACCCGTACCCGAACCCGTACCCTAAGCCGTACCCTAACCCTAACCCTAACCCTAAGCTACCCTTGACTGCTTCTGCCTCCAATAGATTTCCTAAGCACTAGTGTTTTAAGGAACAGGTTAAAAAGGGAATCCTAATGTGATTTCTTGATAATGGGTGTGTTCCTTATCTTCTCCTAGTGTCTAAACTCTTCTCCATGGCTGGACCCCCAAATAATATTCCTTGACGTGCTAAGGGGTATCTAGAGAGTGGGATAGGTTTAATAACTACCCTAACCCTAACACGAACACTAATCCTAACCCGTACCCTAAACCGAGCCCTAACCTTCAAACTAACCCTAACCCTAACCCTAACCCATACCCTACGCCGTACACGAACCCGTACCCAAACCCGTACCCTAAGCCGTAACCTAACCCTAACCCTAATCCTAACCCTAAGCTACCCTTGACTGCTTCTGCCTCCAATAGATTTCCTAAGCACTAGTGTTTTAAGGAACAGGTTAAAAAGAGAATCCTAATATGATTTCTTGATAATGGGTGTGTTCCTTATCTTCTCCTAGTGTCTAAACTCTTCTCCCTGGCTGGACCCCCAAATAATATTCCTTGACGTGCTAAGGGGTATCTAGAGAGTGGGATAGGTTTAATAACTACCCTAACCCTAACGCGTACCCTAACCCTAACCCCTACCCTAACCTTAACACGTACCCTAATCCTAACCCGTACCCTAAACCGAGCCCTAACCCTCAAACTAACCCTAACCCTAACCCTAAACCATACCCTACGCCGTACACGAACCAGTACACGAACCCGTACCCTAAGCCGTACCCTAACACTAACCCTAACCCTAACCCTAACCCTAACCCTAAGCTACCCTTGACTGCTTCTGCCTCCAATAGATTTCCTAAGCACTAGTGTTTTAAGGAACAGGTTAAAAAGAGAATCCTAATGCGATTTCTTGATAATGGGTGTGTTCCTTATCTTCTCCTAGTGTCTAAACTCTTCTCCCTGGCCCGACCCCCAAATAATATTCCTTGACGTGCTAAGGGGTATCTAGAGAGTGGGATAGGTTTAATAACTACCCTAACCCTAACGCGTACCCTAACCCTAACCCCTACCCTAACCTTAACACGTACCCTAATCCTAACCCGTACCGTAAACCGAGCCCTAACCCTCAAACTAACCCTAACCCTAACCCTAAACCATACCCTACGCCGTACACGAACCAGTACACGAACCCGTACCCTAAGCCGTACCCTAACACTAACCCCAACCCTAACCCTAACCCTAACCCTAAGCTACCCTTGACTGCTTCTGCCTTCAATAGATTTCCTAAGCACTAGTGTTTTAAGGAACAGGTTAAAAAGAGAATCCTAATGTGATTTCTTGATAATGGGTGTGTTCCTTATCTTCTCCTAGTGTCTAAACTCTTCTCCCTGGCTGGACCCCCAAATAATATTCCTTGAGGTGCTAAGGGGTATCTAGAGAGTGGGATAGTTTTAATAACTACCCTAACCCTAACGCGTACCCTAACCCTAACCCCTACCCTAACTTTAACACGTACCCTAATCCTAACCCGTACCCTAAACCGAGCCCTAACCCTCAAACTAACCCTAACCCTAACCCTAACACATACCCTACGCCGTACCCGAACCCGTACCCGAACCCTAAGCCGTAACCTAACACTAACCCTAACCCTAACCCTAACCCTAAGCTACCCTTGACTGCTTCTGCCTCCAATAGATTTCCTAAGCACTAGTGTTTTAAGGAATAGGTTAAAAAGTGAATCCTAATGTGATTTCTTGATAATGGGTGTGTTCCTTATATTCTCCTAGTGTCTAAACTCTTCTCCATGGCTGGACACCCAAATAATATTCCTTGACGTGCTAAGGGGTATCTAGAGAGTGGGATAGGTTTAATAACAACCCTAACCCCTAACGCGTACCCTAACCCTATCCCCTACCCTAATCCTAACAGGTACCCTAATCCTAACCCGTACCCTAAACCGAGCCCTAACCCTCAAATTAACCCTAACCCTAACCCTAACCCATACCCTACGCCGTACCCGAAACCGTACCCTAAGCGGTACCCTAAAGCTAACCCTAACCCTAACCCTAACCCTAACCCTAAGCTACCCTTGAGTGCTTCTGCCTCCAATAGATTTCCTAAGCACTAGTGTTTTAAGGAACAGGTTAAAAAGAGAATCCTAATGTGATTTCTTGATAATGGGTGTGTTCCTTATCTTCTCCTAGTGTCTAAACTCTTCTCCCTGTCTGGACCCCCAAATAATATTCCTTGACGTGCTAAGGGGTATCTAGAGAGTGGGATAGGTTTAATAACTACCCTAACCCTAACGCGTACCCTAACCCTAACGCGTACCCTAACACTAACCCCTACCCTAACCTTAACACGTACCCTAATCCTAACCCGTAACCTAAACCGAGCCCTAACCCTCAAACTAACCCTAACCCTAACCCTAACCCATACCCTACACCGTACACGAACCCGTACCCGAACCCGTACCCTAAGCCGTACCCTAACCCTAACCCTAACCCTAACCCTAAGCTACCCTTGACTGCTTCTGCCTGCAATAGATTTCCTAAGCACTCATGTTTTAAGGAACTGGTTAAAAAGAGAATCCTAATGTGATTCTTGATAACGGGTGTGTTCCTTATCTTCTCCTAGTGTCTAAACTCTTCTCCATGGCTGGACCCCCAAATAATATACCTTGACGTGCTAAGGGGTATTTAGAGAGGGGGGTAGGTTTAATAACTACCCTAACCCTAACGCGTACCCTAACCCTAACCCCTACCCAAACCCTAACACGTACCCTAAACCGAACCCTAACCCTCAAACTTACCCTAACCCTAACCCTAACCCATACCCTACGCCGTACCCGAACCCGTACCCGAACCCGTACCCGAACCCGTACCCTAAGCCGTACCCTAACCCTAACCCTAACCCTAAGCTACCCTTGACTGCTTCTGCCTCCAATAGATTTCCTAAGCACTAGTGTTTTAAGGAACAAGTTAAAAAGGGAATCCTAATGTGATTTCTTGATAATGGGTGTGTTCCTTATCTTCTCCTAGTGTCTAAACTCTTCTCCATGGCTGGACCCCCAAATAATATTCCTTGACGTGCTAAGGGGTATCTAGAGAGTGGGATAGGTTTAATAACTACCCTAACCCTAACACGAACCCTAATCCTAACCCGTACCCTAAACCGAGCCCTAACCTTCAAACTAACCCTAACCCTAACCCTAACCCATACCCTACGCCGTACACGAACCCGTACCCAAACCCGTACCCTAAGCCGTAACCTAACCCTAACCCTAATTCTAACCCTAAGCTACCCTTTACTGCTTCTGCCTCCAATAGATTTCCTAAGCACTAGTGTTTTAAGGAACAGGTTAAAAGAGAATCCTAATGTGATTTCTTGATAATGGGTGTGTTCCTTATCTTCTCCTAGTGTCTAAACTCTTCTCCCTGGCTGGACCCCCAAATAATATTCCTTGACGTGCTAAGGGTTATCTAGAGAGTGGGATAGGTTTAATAACTACCCTAACCCTAACGCGTACCCTAACCCTAACCCCTACCCTAACCTTAACACGTACCCTAATCCTAACCCGTACCCTAAACCGAGCCCAAACCCTCAAACTAACCCTAACCCTAACCCTAAACCATAACCTACGCCGTACACGAACCAGTACACGAACCCGTACCCTAAGCCGTACCCTAACACTAACCCTAACCCTAACCCTAACCCTAACCCTAAGCTACCCTTGACTGCTTCTGCCTCCAATAGATTTCCTAAGCACTAGTGTTTTAAGGAACAGGTTAAAAAGAGAATCCAAATGCGATTTCTTGATAATGGGTGTGTTCCTTATCTTCTCCTAGTGTCTAAACTCTTCTCCCTGGCCCGACCCCCAAATAATATTCCTTGACGTGCTAAGGGGTATCTAGAGAGTGGGATAGGTTTAATAACTACCCTAACCCTAACCCCTACCCTAACCTTAACACGTACCCTAATCCTAACCCGTACCGTAAACCGAGCCCTAACCCTCAAACTAACCCTAACCCTAACCCTAAACCATACCCTACGCCGTACACGAACCAGTACACGAACCCGTACCCTAAGCTGTACCCTAACACTAACCCCAACCCTAACCCTAACCCTAACCCTAAGCTACCCTTGACTGCTTCTGCCTCCAATAGATTTCCTAAGCACTAGTGTTTTAAGGAACAGGTTAAAAAGAGAATCCTAATGTGATTTCTTGATAATGGGTGTGTTCCTTATCTTCTCCTAGTGTCTAAACTCTTCTCCCTGGCTGGGCCCCCAAATAATATTCCTTGACGTGCTAAGGGTTATCTAGAGAGTGGGATAGGTTTAATAACTACCCTAACCCTAACGCGTACCCTAACCCTAACCCCTACCCTAACCTTAACACGTACCCTAATCCTAACCCGTACACTAAACCGAGCCCTAACCCTCAAACTAACCCTAACCCTAACCCTAAACCATACCCTACGCCGTACACGAACCAGTACACGAACCCGTACCCTAAGCCGTACCCTAACACTAACCCTAACCCTAACCCTAACCCTAACCCTAAGCTACCCTTGACTGCTTCTGCCTCCAATAGATTTCCTAAGCACTAGTGTTTTAAGGAACAGGTTAAAAAGAGAATCCAAATGCGATTTCTTGATAATGGGTGTGTTCCTTATCTTCTCCTAGTGTCTAAACTCTTCTCCCTGGCCCGACCCCCAAATAATATTCCTTGACGTGCTAAGGGGTATCTAGAGAGTGGGATAGGTTTAATAACTACCCTAACCCTAACCCCTACCCTAACCTTAACACGTACCCTAATCCTAACCCGTACCGTAAACCGAGCCCTAACCCTCAAACTAACCCTAACCCGAACCCTAAACCATACCCTACGCCGTACACGAACCAGTACACGAACCCGTACCCTAAGCCGTACCCTAACACTAACCCCAACCCTAACCCTAACCCTAACCCTAAGCTACCCTTGACTGCTTCTGCCTCCAATAGATTTCCTAAGCACTAGTGTTTTAAGGAACAGGTTAAAAAGAGAATCCTAATGTGATTTCTTGATAATGGGTGTGTTCCTTATCTTCTCCTAGTGTCTAAACTCTTCTCCCTGGCTGGACCCCCAAATAATATTCCTTGAGGTGCTAAGGGGTATCTAGAGAGTGGGATAGGTTTAATAACTACCCTAACCCTAACGCGTACCCTAACCCTAACCCCTACCCTAACTTTAACACGTACCCTAATCCTAACCCGTACCCTAAACCGAGCCCTAACCCTCAAACTAACCCTAACCCTAACACATACCCTACGCCGTACCCGAACCCGTACCCGAACCCGTACCCTAAGCCGTACCCTAAGCCGTACCCTAACCCTAACCCTAACCCTAAGCTACCCTTGACTGCTTCTGCCTCCAATAGATTTCCTAAGCACTAGTGTACTAAGGAACAGGTTAAAAAGAGAATCCTAATGTGATTTCTTGATAATGGGTGTGTTCCTTATCTTCTCCTAGTGTCTAAACACTTCTCCATGGCTGGACCCCCAAATAATATTCCTTGACGTGCTAAGGGGTATCTAGAGAGTGGGATAGGTTTAATAACAACCCTAACCCTAACGCGTACCCTAACCCTATCCCCTACCCTAATCCTAACACGTACCCTAATCCTAACCCGTACCCTAAACCGAGCCCTAACCCTCAAACTATCCCTAACCCTAACCCTAACCCATACCCTACGCCGTACCCGAACCCATACCCTAAGCCGTACCCTAACCCTAACCCTAACCCTAACCCTAAGCTACCCTTGACTGCTTCTGCCTCCAATAGATTTCCTAAGCACTAGTGTATTAAGGAACAGGTTAAAAAGAGAATCCTATTGTGATTTCAGGATAATGGGTGTGTTCATTATCTTCTCCTAGTGTCTAAACTCTTCTCCATGGCTGGACCCCCAAATAATATTCCTTGACGTGCTAAGGGGTATCTAGAGAGTGGGATAGGTTTAATAACTACCCTAACCCTAACGCGTACCCTAACCCTAACACGTACCCTAATCCTAAACCGTACCCTAAACCGAGCCCTAACCCTCAAACTAACCCTAACCCTAACCCTAACCCATACCCTACGCCGTACCCGAACCCGTACCCTAAGCCTTACCCTAACAATAACCCTAACCCTAACCCTAAGCTACCCTTGACTGCTTCTGCCTCCAATAGATTTCCTAAGCACTAGTGTTTTAAGGAACAGGTTAAAAAGAGAATCCTAATGTGATTTCTTGATAATGGGTGTGTTCCTTATCTTCTCCTAGTGTCTAAACTCTTCTCCATGGCTGGACCCCCAAATAATATTCCTTGACGTGCTAAGGGGTATCTAGAGAGTGGGATAGGTTTAATAACTACCCTAACCCTAACGCGTATCCTAACCCTAACCTCTACCCTAACCCTAACACGTACACTAATCCTAACCCGTACCCTAAACCGAGCCCTAACCCTCAAACTAACCCTAACCCTAAACCTAACCCATACCCTACGCCGTACCCGAACCCGTACCCGAACCCGTACCCTAAGCCGTACCCTAACCCTAACCCTAACCCTAACACTAAGCTACCCTTGACTGCTTCTGCCTCCAATAGATTTCCTAAGCACTAGTGTATTAAGGAACAGGTTAAAAAGAGAATCCTAATGTGATTTCAGGTTAATGGGTGTGTTCCTTATCTTCTCCTAGTGTCTAAACTCTTCTCCATGGCTGGACCCCCAAATAATACTCCTTGACGTGCTAAGGGGTATCTAGAGAGTGGGATAGGTTTAATAACTACCCTAACCCTAACGCGTACCCTAACCCTAACCCCTACCCTAACCCTAACACGAACCCTAATCCTAACCCGTACCCTAAACCGAGCCCTAACCTTCAAACTAACCCTAACCCTAACCCTAACCCATACCCTACGCCGTACACGAACACGTACCCGATCCCGTAACCTAAGCCGTACCCTAACCCTAACCCTAACCCTAACCCTAAGCTACCCTTGAATGCTTCTGCCTCCAATAGATTTCCTAAGCACTAGTGTTTTAAGGAACAGGTTAAAAAGAGAATCCTAATGTGATTTCTTGATAATGGGTGTGTTCCTTATCTTCTCCTAGTGTCTAATCTCTTCTCCATGGCTGGACACCCAAATAATATTCCTTGACGTGCTAAGGGGTATCTAGAGAGTGGGATAGGTTTAATAACTACCCTAACCCTAACGCGTACCCTAACCCTAACCCCTACCCTAACCCTAACTCGTACCCTAATACTAACCCGTACCCTAAACCGAGCCCTAACCCTCAAACTAACCCTAACCCTAACCCTAACCCATACCCTACGCCGTACCCGAACCCGTACCCGAACCCGTACCCTAACACTAACCCTAACCCTAACCCTAACCCTAACCCTAAGCTACCCTTGACTGCTTCTGCCTCTAATAGATTTCCTAAGCACTAGTGTTTTAAGGAACAGGTTAAAAAGAGAATCCTAATGTGATTTCTTGATAATGGGTGTGTTCCTTATCTTCTCCTAGTGTCTAAACTCTTCTCCATGGCTGGACCCCCAAATAATATTCCTTGACGTGTTAAGGGGTATCTAGAGAGTGGGATAGGTTTAATAACTACCCTAACCCTAACGCGTACCCTAATCCTAACACGTACCCTAATCCTAACCCGTACCCTAAACCGAGCCCTAACCCTCAAACTAACCCTAAACCTAACCCTACCCCATACCCTACGCCGTACCCGAACCGTACCCGAACCCGTACCCTAAGCCGTACCCTAACCCTAACCCTAACCCTAAGCTACCCTTGACTGCTTCTGCCTCCAATAGATTTCCTAAGCACTAGTGTTTTAAGGAACAGGTTAAAAAGAGAATCATAATGTGATTTCTTGATAATGGGTGTGTTCCTTATCTTCTCCTAGTGTCTAAACTCTTCTCCATGGCTGGACACCCAAATAATATTCCTTGACGTGCTAAGGGGTATCTAGAGAGTGGGATAGGTTTAATAACTACCCTAACCCTAACGCGTACCCTAACCCTAACCCCTACCCTAACCCTAACACGTACCCTAATCCTAACCCGTACCCTAAACCGAGCCCTAACCCTCAAACTAACCCTAACCCTAACCCTAACCCATACCCTACGCCGTACCCGAACCCATAACCTAACCCGTACCCTAACACTAAACCTAACCCTAACCCTAACCCTAACCCTAAGCTACCCTTGACTGCTTCTGCCTCCAATAGATTTCCTAAGCACTAGTGTTTTAAGGAACAGGTTAAAAAGTGAATCCTAATGTGATTTCTTGATAATGGGTGTGTTCCTTATCTTCTCCTAGTGTCTAAACTCTTCTCCATGGCTGGACACCCAAATAATATTCCTTGACTTGCTAAGTGTTATCTAGAGAGTGGGATAGGTTTAATAACTACCCTAACCCTAACGCGTACCCTAACCCTAACCCCTACCCTAACCCTAACAAGTACCCTAATCCTAACCCGTACCCTAAACCGAGCCCTAACCCTCAAACTAACCCTAACCCTAACCCGAACCCATACCCTACGCCGTACCCGAACCCGTACCCGAAACCGTACCCTAAGGCGTACCTTAACCCTAACCCTAACCCTAACCCTAACCCTAAGCTACCCTTGAGTGCTTCTGCCTCCAATAGATTTCCTAAGCACTAGTGTTTTAAGGAACAGGTTAAAAAGAGAATCCTAATGTGATTTCTTGATAATGGGTGTGTTCCTTATCTTCTCCTAGTGTCTAAACTCTTCTCCATGGTTGGACCCCCAAATAATATTCCTTGACGTGCTAAGGGGTATCTAGAGAGTGGGATAGGTTTAATAACTACCCTAACCCTAACGCGTACCCTAACCCTAACCCCTACCCTAACCCTAACACGAACCCTAATCCTAACCCGTACCCTAAACCGAGCCCTAACCTTCAAACTAACCCTAACCCTAACCCTAACCCATACCCTACGCCGTACACGAACATGTACCCGAACCCGTACCCTAAGCCGTACCCTAACCCTAACCCTAACGCTAACCCTAAGCTACCCTTGACTGCTTCTGCCTCCAATAGATTTCCTAAGCACTAGTGTTTTAAGGAACAGGTTAAAAAGAGAATCCTAATGTGATTTCTTGATAATGGGTGTGTTCCTTATCTTCTCCTAGTGTCTAATCTCTTCTCCATGGCTGGACACCCAAATAATATTCCTTGAAGTGCTAAGGGGTATCTAGAGAGTGGGATAGGTTTACTAACTACCCTAACCCTAACGCGTACCCTAACCCTACCCCTACCCTAACCCTAACTCGTACCCTAATCCTAACCCGTACCCTAAACCGAGCCCTAACCCTCAAACTAACCCTAACCCTAACCCTAACCCATACCCTACGCCGTACCCGAACCCGTACCCGAACCCGTACCCTAACACTAACCCTAACCCTAACCCTAACCCTAACCCTAACCCTAAGCTACCCTTGACTGCTTCTGCCTCTAATAGATTTCCTAAGCACTAGTGTTTTAAGGAACAGGTTAAAAAGAGAATCCTAATGTGATTTCTTGATAATGGGTGTGTTCCTTATCTTCTCCTAGTGTCTAAACTCTTCTCCATGGCTGGACCCCCAAATAATATTCCTTGACGTGTTAAGGGGTATCTAGAGAGTGGGATAGGTTTAATAACTACCCTAACCCTAACGAGTACCCTAATCCTAACACGTACCCTAATCCTAACCCGTACCCTAAACCGAGCCCTAACCCTCAAATTAACCCTAACCCTAACCCGAACCCATACCCTATGCCGTACCCGAAACCGTACCCTAAGAGGTACCCTAAAGCTAACCCTAACCCTAACCCTAACCCTAAGATACCCTTGACTGCTTCTGCCTCCAATAGATTTCCTAAGCACTAGTGTTTTAAGGAACAGGTTAAAAAGAGAATCCTAATGTGATTTCAGGATAAAGGGTGTGTTCCTTATCTTCTACTAGTGTCTAAACTCTTCTCCATGGTTGGACACCCAAATAATATTCCTTGACGTGCTAAGGGGTATCTAGAGAGTGGGATAGGTTTAATAACTACCCTAACCCTAACGCGTACCCTAACCCTAACCCTTAACCTAACGCTAACACGTACCCTAATCCTAACCCGTAACCTAAACCGAGACCTAACCCTCAAACTAACCCTAACCCTAACCCGAACCCATACCCTACGCCGTACCCGAACCCGTACCCGAACCCGTACCCTAAGCCGTACCCTAACCCTAAACCTAACCCTAACCCTAACCCTAAGCAACCCTTGACTGCTTCTGCCTCCAATAGATTTCCTAAGCACTAGTGTTTTAAGGAATAGGTTAAAAAGAGAATCCTAATGTGATTTCTTGATAATGTGTGTGTTCCTTATCTTCTCCTAGTGTCTAAACTCTTCTCCATGGCTGGACCCCCAAATAATATTACTTGACGTGCTAAGGGGTATCTAGAGAGTGGGATAGGTTTAATAACTACCCTAACCCTAACGCGTACCCTAACCTAACACGTAACCTAATCCTAAACCGTACCCTAAACCGAGCCCTAACCCTCAAACTAACCCTAACCCTAACCCTACCCCATACCCTACGCCGTACCCGAACCGTACCCGAACCCGTACCCTAAGCCGTACCCTAACCCTAAACCTAACCCTAAGCTACCCTTGACTGCTTCTGCCTCCAATAGATTTCCTAAGCACTAGTGTTTTAAGGAACAGGTTAAAAAGAGAATCATAATGTGATTTCTTGATAATGGGTGTGTTCCTTATCTTCTCCTAGTGTCTAAACTCTTCTCCATGGCTGGACACCCAAATAATATTCCTTGACGTGCTAAGGGGTATCTAGAGAGTGGGATAGGTTTAATAACTACCCTAACCCTAACGCGTACCCTAACCCTAACCCCTACCCTAACCCTAACATGTACCCTAATCCTAACCCGTACCCTAAACCGAGCCCTAACCCTCAAACTAACCCTAACCCTAACCCTAACCCATACCCTACGCCGTACCCGAACCCATAACCTAACCCGTACCCTAACACTAAACCTAACCCTAACCCTAACCCTAACCCTAAGCTACCCTTGACTGCTTCTGCCTCCAATAGATTTCCTAAGCACTAGTGTTTTAAGGAACAGGTTAAAAAGAGAATCCTAATGTGATTTCTTGATAATGGGTGTGTTCCTTAACTTCTCCTAGTGTCTAAACTCTTCTCCATGGCTGGACCCCCAAATAATATTCCTTGACGTGCTAAGGGGTATCTAGAGAGTGGGATAGGTTTAATAACTACCCTAACCCTAACGCGTACCCTAACACTAACACGTACCCTAATCCTAACCCGTACCCTAAACCGAGCCCTAACTCTCAAATTAACCCTAACCCTAACCCTAACCCATACCCTACACCGTACCCGAACCCGTACCCTAAGCGGTACCCTAAAGCTAACCCTAACCCTAACCCTAACCCTAACCCTAACCCTAAGCTACCCTTGACTGCTTCTGCCTCCAATAGATTTCCTAAGCACTAGTGTTTTAAGGAACAGGTTAAAAAGTGAATCCTAATGTGATTTCTTGATAATGGGTGTGTTCCTTATCTTCTCCTAGTGTCTAAACTCTTCTCCATGGCTGGACACCCAAATAATATTCCTTGACTTGCTAAGTGTTATCTAGAGAGTGGGATAGGTTTAATAACTACCCTAACCCTAACGCGTACCCTAACCCTAACCCCTACCCTAACCCTAACACGTACCCTAATCCTAACCCGTACCCTAAACCGAGCCCTAACCCTCAAACTAACCCTAACCCTAAACCTAACCCATACCCTACGCCGTACCCGAACCCATAACCTAACCCGTACCCTAACACTAAACCTAACCCTAACCCTAACCCTAACCCTAAGCTACCCTTGACTGCTTCTGCCTCCAATAGATTTCCTAAGCACTAGTGTTTTAAGGAACAGGTTAAAAAGAGAATCCTAATGTGATTTCTTGATAATGGGTGTGTTCCTTAACTTCTCCTAGTGTCTAAACTCTTCTCCATGGCTGGACCCCCAAATAATATTCCTTGACGTGCTAAGGGGTATCTAGAGAGTGGGATAGGTTTAATAACTACCCTAACCCTAACGCGTACCCTAACCCTAACACGTACCCTAATCCTAACCCGTACCCTAAACCGAGCCCTAACTCTCAAATTAACCCTAACCCTAACCCTAACCCATACCCTACACCGTACCCGAACCCGTACCCTAAGCGGTACCCTAAAGCTAACCCTAACCCTAACCCTAACCCTAACCCTAACCCTAAGCTACCCTTGACTGCTTCTGCCTCCAATAGATTTCCTAAGCACTAGTGTTTTAAGGAACAGGTTAAAAAGTGAATCCTAATGTGATTTCTTGATAATGGGTGTGTTCCTTATCTTCTCCTAGTGTCTAAACTCTTCTCCATGGCTGGACACCCAAATAATATTCCTTGACTTGCTAAGTGTTATCTAGAGAGTGGGATAGGTTTAATAACTACCCTAACCCTAATGCGTACCCTAACCCTAACCCCTACCCTAACCCTAACAAGTACCCTAATCCTAACCCGTACCCTAAACCGAGCCCTAACCCTCAAACTAACCCTAACCCTAACCCGAACCCATACCCTACGCCGTACCCGAACCCGTACCCGAACCCGTACCCTAAGGCGTACCTTAACCCTAACCCTAACCCTAACCCTAACCCTAAGCTACCCTTGAGTGCTTCTGCCTCCAATAGATTTCCTAAGCATTAGTGTTTTAAGGAACAGGTTAAAAAGAGAATCCTAATGTGATTTCTTGATAATGGGTGTGTTCCTTATCTTCTCCTAGTGTCTAAACTCTTCTCCCTGTCTGGACCCCAAATAATATTCCTTGACGTGCTAAGGGGTATCTAGAGAGTGGGATAGGTTTAATAACTACCCTAACCCTAACGCGTACCCTAACCCTAACGCGTACCCTAACCCTAACCCCTACCCTAACCTTAACACGTACCCTAATCCTAACCCGTACCCTAAACCGAGCCCTAACCCTCAAACTAACCCTAACCCTAACCCTAACCCATACCCTACACCGTACCCGAACCCGTACCCGAAACCGTACCCTAAGCCGTACCCTAACCCTAACCCTAAGCTACCCTTGACTGCTTCTGCCTGCAATAGATTTCCTAAGCACTCATGTTTTAAGGAACAGGTTAAAAAGAGAATCCTAATGTGATTCTTGATAATGGGTGTGTTCCTTATCTTCTCCTAGTGTCTAAACTCTTCTCCATGGCTGGACCCCCAAATAATATACCTTGACGTGCTAAGGGGTATCTAGAGAGGGGGGTAGGTTTAATAACTACCCTAACCCTAACGCGTACCCTAACCCTAACCCCTACCCTAACCCTAACACGTACCCTAAACCGAACCCTAACCCTCAAACTAACCCTAACCCTAACCCTAACACATACCCTACGCCGTACCCGAACCCGTACCCGAACCCGTACCCGAACCCGTACCCTAAGCCGTACCCTAACCCTAACCCTAACCCTAAGCTACCCTTGACTGCTTCTGCCTCCAATAGATTTCCTAAGCACTAGTGTTTTAAGGAACAGGTTAAAAAGGGAATCCTAATGTGATTTCTTGATAATGGGTGTGTTCCTTATCTTCTCCTAGTGTCTAAACTCTTCTCCATGGCTGGACCCCCAAATAATATTCCTTGACGTGCTAAGGGGTATGTAGAGAGTGGGATAGGTTTAATAACTACCCTAACCCTAACACGAATCCTAATCCTAACCCGTACCCTAAACCGAGCCCTAACCTTCAAACTTACCCTAACCCTAACCCTAACCCATACCCTACGCCGTACACGAACCCGTACCCAAACCCGTACCCTAATCCGTAACCTAACCCTAACAGTAATCCTAACCCTAAGCTACCCTTGACTGCTTCTGCATCCAATAGATTTCCTAAGCACTAGTGTTTTAAGGAACAGGTTAAAAAGAGAATCCTAATGTGATTTCTTGATAATGGGTGTGTTCCTTATCTTCTCTTAGTGTCTAAACTCTTCTCCCTGGCTGGACCCCCAAATAATATTCCTTGACGTGCTAAGGGGTATCTAGAGAGTGGGATAGGTTTAATAACTACCCTAACCCTAACGCGTACCCTAACCCTAACCCCTACCCTAACCTTAACACGTACCCTAATCCTAACCCGTACCCTAAACCGAGCCCTAACCCTCAAACTAACCCTAACCCTAACCCTAAACCATACCCTACGCCGTACACGAACCAGTTCACGAACCCGTACCCTAAGCCGTACCCTAACACTAACCCTAACCCTAACCCTAACCCTAAACCTAACCCTAAGCTACCTTTGACTGCTTCTGCCTCCAATCGATTTCCTAAGCAATAGTGTTTTAAGGAACAGGTTAAAAAGAGAATCCTAATGCGATTTCTTGATAATGGGTGTGTTCCTTATCTTCTCCTATTGTCTAAACTCTTCTCCCTGGCCCGACCCCCAAATAATATTCCTTGACGTGCTAAGGGGTATCTAGAGAGTGGGATAGGTTTAATAACTACCCTAACCCTAACGCGTACCCTAACCCTAACCCCTACCCTAACCTTAACACGTACCCTAATCCTAACCCGTACCCTAAACCGAGCCCTAACCCTCAAACTAACCCTAACCCTAACCCTAAACCATACCCTACGCCGTACACGAACCAGTACACGAACCCGTACCCTAAGCCGTACCCTAACACTAACCCCAACCCTAACCCTAACCCTAACCCTAAGCTACCCTTGACTGCTTCTGCCTCCAATAGATTTCCTAAGCAGTAGTGTTTTAAGGAACAGGTTAAAAAGAGAAACCTAATGTGATTTCTTGACAATGGGTGTGTTCCTTATCTTCTCCTAGTGTCTAAACTCTTCTCCCTGGCTGGACCCCCAAATAATATTCCTTGAGGTGCTAAGGGGTATCTAGAGAGTGGGATAGGTTTAATAACTACCCTAACCCTAACGCGTACCCTAACCCTAACCCCTACCCTAACTTTAACACGTACCCTAATCCTAACCCGTACCCTAAACCGAGCCCTAACCCTCAAACTAACCCTAACCCTAACCCTAACACATACCCTACGCCGTACCGGAACCCGTACCCGAACCCGTACCCTAAGCCGTACCCTAACCCTAACCCTAACCCTAACCCTAAGCTACCCTTGACTGCTTCTGCCTCCAAAAGATTTCCTAAGCACTAGCGTATTAAGGAACAGGTTAAAAAGAGAATCCTATTGTGATTTCAGGATAATGGGTGTGTTCCTTATCTTCTCCTAGTGTCTAAACTCTTCTCCATGGCTGGACCCCCAAATAATATTCCTTGACGTGCTAAGGGGTATCTAGAGATTGGGATAGGTTTAATAACTACCCTAACCCTAACGCGTACCCTAACCCTAACCTCTACCCTAACCCTAACACGTACACTAATCCTAACCCGTACCCTAAGCTACCCTTGACTGCTTCTGCCTCCAATAGATTTCCTAAGCACTAGTGTATTAAGGAACAGGTTAAAAAGAGAATCCTATTGTGATTTCAGGATAATGGGTGTGTTCCTTATCTTCTCCTAGTGCCTAAACTCTTCTCCATGGCTGGACCCCCAAATAATATTCCTTGACGTGCTAAGGGGTATCTAGAGAGTGGGATAGGTTTAATAACTACCCTAACCCTAACGCGTACCCTAACCCTAACACGTACCCTAATCCTAACCCGTACCCTAAACCGAGCCCTAACCCTCAAATTAACCCTAACCCTAACCCTAACCCATACCCTACGCCGTACCCGAACCCGTACCCTAAGCTGTACCCTAAAGCTAACCCTAACCCTAACCCTAACCCTAACCCTAAGCTACCCTTGACTGTTTCTGCCTCCAATAGATTTCCTAAGCACTAGTGTTTTAAGGAACAGGTTAAAAAGAGAATCCTAATGTGATTTCAGGATAATGGGTGTGTTCCTTATCTTCTCCTAGTGTCTAAACTCTTCTCCATGGCTGGACACCCAAATAATATTCCTTGACGTGCTAAGGGGTATCTAGAGAGTGGGATAGGTTTAATAACTACCCTAACCCTAACGCGTACCCTAACCCTAACCCCTAACCTAACCCTAACATGTACCCTAATCCTAACCCGTACCCTAAACCGAGCACTAACCCTCAAACTATCCCTAACCCTAACCCTAACCCATACCCTACGCCGTACCCGAACCCGTACCCGAACCCGTACCCTAAGCCGTACCCTAACCCTAACCCTAACCCTAACCCTAAGCTACCCTTGACTGCTTCTGCCTCCAATAGATTTCCTAAGCACTAGTGTTTTAAGGAACAGGTTAAAAAGAGAAACCTAATGTGATTTCTTGATAATGGGTGTGTTCCTTATCTTCTCCTAGTGTCTAAACTCTTCTCCATGGCTGGACCCCCAAATAATATTCCTTCACGTGCTAAGGGGTATCTAGAGAGTGGGATAGGTTTAATAACTACCCTAACCCTAACGCGTACCCTAACCCTAACCTCTACCCTAACCCTAACACGTACACTAATCCTAACCCGTACCCTAAACCGAGGCCTAACCCTCAAACTAACCCTAACCCTAAACCTAACCCATACCCTACGCCGTACCCGAACCCGTACCCTAACCCGTACCCTAAGCCGTACCCTAACCCTAACCCTAAACCTAACACTAAGCTACCCTTGACTGCTTCTGCCTCCAATAGATTTCCTAAGCACTAGTGTATTAAGGAACAGGTTAAAAAGAGAATCCTAATGTGATTTCAGGATAATGGGTGTGTTCCTTATCTTCTCCTAGTGTCTAAACTCTTCTCCATGGCTGGACCCCCAAATAATATTCCTTGACGTGCTAAGGGGTATCTAGAGAGTGGGATAGGTTTAATAACTACCCTAACCCTAACGCGTAACCTAACCCTAACCCCTACCCTAACCCTAACGCGTACCCTAACCCTAAACCCTACCCTAACCCTAACTCATAACCTAATCCTAACCCGTACCCTAAACCGAGCCCTAACCCTCAAACTAACCCTAACACTAACCCTAACCCATACCCTACGCCGTACACGAACACGTACCCGAACCCGTACCCTAACACTAACCCTAACCCTAACCCTAACCCTAAGCTACCCTTGACTGCTTCTGCCTCTAATAGATTTCCTAAGCACTAGTGTTTTAAGGAATAGGTTAAAAAGAGAATCCTAATGTGATTTCTTGATAATGGGTGTGTTCCTTATCTTCTCCTAGTGTCTAAACTCTTCTCCATGGCTGGACCCCCAAATAATATTCCTTGACGTGCTAAGGGGTATCTAGAGAGTGGGATAGGTTTAATAACTACCCTAACCCTAACGCGTACCCTAACACTAACCCCTACCCTAACCCTAACCCGAACCCATACCCTATGCCGTACCCGAACCCGTACCCTAAGCGGTACCCTAAAGCTAACCCTAACCCTAACCCTAACCCTAACCCTAACCCTAAGCTACCCTTGACTGCTTCTGCCTCCAATAAATTTCCTAAGCACTAGTGTTTTAAGGAACAGGTTAAAAAGAGAATCCTAATGTGATTTCAGGATAATGGGTGTGTTCCTTATCTTCTCCTAGTGTCTAAACTCTTCTCCATGGTTGGACACCCAAATAATATTCCTTGACGTGCTAAGGGGTATCTAGAGAGTGGGATAGGTTTAATAACTACCCTAACCCTAACGCGTACCCTAACCCTAACCCCTAACCTAACGCTAACACGTACCCTAATCCTAACCCGTACCCTAAACCGAGACCTAACCCTCAAACTAACCCTAACCCTAACCCGAACCCATACCCTACGCCGTACCCGAACCCGTACCCGAACCCGTACCCTAAGCCGTACCCTAACCCTAAACCTAACCCTAACCCTAACCCTAAGCAACCCTTGACTGCTTCTGCCTCCAATAGATTTCCTAAGCACTAGTGTTTTAAGGAATAGGTTAAAAAGAGAATCCTAATGTGATTTCTTGATAATGTGTGTGTTCCTTATCTTCTCCTAGTGTCTAAACTCTTCTCCATGGCTGGACCCCCAAATAATATTCCTTGACGTGCTAAGGGGTATCTAGAGAGTGGGATAGGTTTAATAACTACACTGACCCTAACGCGTACCCTAACCCTAACACGTACCCTAATCCTAAACCGTACCCTAAACCGAGCCCTAACCCTCAAACTAACCCTAACCCTAACCCTACCCCATACCCTACGCCGTACCCGAACCCATACCCGAACCCGTACCCTAAGCCGTACCCTAACCCTAACCCTAACCCTAAGCTACCTTTGACTGCTTCTGCCTCCAATAGATTTCCTAAGCACTAGTGTTTTAAGGAACAGGTTAAAAAGAGAATCATAATGTGATTTCTTGATAATGGGTGTGTTCCTTATTTTCTCCTACTGTCTAAACTCTTCTCCATGGCTGGACCCGCAAATAATACCCCTTGACGTGCTAAGCGGTATCTAGGGAGTGGGATAGGTTTAATAACTACCCTAACCCTAACGCGTACCCTAACCCTAACCACTACCCTAACCCTAACACGTACCCTAATCCTAACCCGTACCCTAAACCGAGCCCTAACCCTCAAACTAACGCTAACCCTAACCCTAAAACATACCCTATGCCGTACCCGAACCCGTACCCTAAGCCTTAACCTAACAATAACCCTAACCCTAACCCTAAGCTACCCTTGACTGCTTCTGCCTCCAATAGATTTCCTAAGCACTAGTGTTTTAAGGAACAGGTTAAAAAGAGAATCCTAATGTGATTTCTTGATAATGGGTGTGTTCCTTATCTTCTCCTAGTGTCTAAACTCTTCTCCATGGCTGGACCCCCAAATAATATTCCTTGACGTGCTAAGGGGTATCTAGAGAGTGGGATAGGTTTAATAACTAACTTAACCCTAACGCGTACCCTAACCCTAACCTCTACCCTAACCCTAACACGTACACTAATCCTAACCCGTACCCTAAACCGAGCCCTAACCCTCAAACTAACCCTAACACTAAACCTAACCCATACCCTACGCCGTACCCGAACCCGTACCCGAACCCGTACCCTAAGCCGTACCCTAACCCTAACCCTAACGCTAACCCTAAGCTACCCTTGACTGCTTCTGCCTCCAATAGATTTCCTAAGCACTAGTGTTTTAAGGAACAGGTTAAAAAGAGAATCCTAATGTGATTTCTTGATAATGGGTGTGTTCCTTATCTTCTCCTAGTGTCTAATCTCTTCTCCATGGCTGGACACCCAAATAATATTCCTTGAAGTGCTAAGGGGTATCTAGAGAGTGGGATAGGTTTACTAACTACCCTAACCCTAACGCGTACCCTAACCCTACCCCTACCCTAACCCTAACTCGTACCCTAATCCTAACCCGTACCCTAAACCGAGCCCTAACCCTCAAACTAACCCTAACCCTAACCCTAACCCATACCCTACGCCGTACCCGAACCCGTACCCGAACCCGTACCCTAACACTAACCCTAACCCTAACCCTAACCCTAACCCTAAGCTACCCTTGACTGCTTCTGCCTCTAATAGATTTCCTAAGCACTAGTGTTTTAAGGAACAGGTTAAAAAGAGAATCCTAATGTGATTTCTTGATAATGGGTGTGTTCCTTATCTTCTCCTAGTGTCTAAACTCTTCTCCATGGCTGGACCCCCAAATAATATTCCTTGACGTGTTAAGGGGTATCTAGAGAGTGGGATAGGTTTAATAACTACCCTAACCCTAACGCGTACCCTAATCCTAAAAAGTACCCTAATCCTAACCCGTACCCTAAACCGAGCCCTAACCCTCAAATTAACCCTAACCCTAACCCGAACCCATACCCTATGCCGTACCCGAAACCGTACCCTAAGAGGTACCCTAAAGCTAACCCTAACCCTAACCCTAACCCTAACCCTAAGCTACCCTTGACTGCTTCTGCCTCCAATAGATTTCCTAAGCACTAGTGTTTTAAGGAACAGGTTAAAAAGAGAATCCTAATGTGATTTCAGGATAAAGGGTGTGTTCCTTATCTTCTCCTAGTGTCTAAACTCTTCTCCATGGTTGGACACCCAAATAATATTCCTTGACGTGCTAAGGGGTATCTAGAGAGTGGGATAGGTTTAATAACTACCCTAACCCTAACGCGTACCCTAACCCTAACCCCTAACCTAACGCTAACACGTACCCTAATCCTAACCCGTAACCTAAACCGAGACCTAACCCTCAAACTAACCCTAACCCTAACCCGAACCCATACCCTACGCCGTACCCGAACCCGTACCCGAACCCGTACCCTAAGCCGTACCCTAACCCTAAACCTAACCCTAACCCTAACCCTAAGCAACCCTTGACTGCTTCTGCCTCCAATAGATTTCCTAAGCACTAGTGTTTTAAGGAATAGGTTAAAAAGAGAATCCTAATGTGATTTCTTGATAATGTGTGTGTTCCTTATCTTCTCCTAGTGTCTAAACTCTTCTCCATGGCTGGACCCCCAAATAATATTACTTGACGTGCTAAGGGGTATCTAGAGAGTGGGATAGGTTTAATAACTACCCTAACCCTAACGCGTACCCTAACCTAACACGTACCCTAATCCTAAACCGTACCCTAAACCGAGCCCTAACCCTCAAACTAACCCTAACCCTAACCCTACCCCATACCCTACGCCGTACCCGAACCGTACCCGAACCCGTACCCTAAGCCGTACCCTAACCCTAAACCTAACCCTAAGCTACCCTTGACTGCTTCTGCCTCCAATAGATTTCCTAAGCACTAGTGTTTTAAGGAACAGGTTAAAAAGAGAATCATAATGTGATTTCTTGATAATGGGTGTGTTCCTTATCTTCTCCTAGTGTCTAAACTCTTCTCCATGGCTGGACACCCAAATAATATTCCTTGACGTGCTAAGGGGTATCTAGAGAGTGGGATAGGTTTAATAACTACCCTAACCCTAACGCGTACCCTAACCCTAACCCCTACCCTAACCCTAACACGTACCCTAATCCTAACCCGTACCCTAAACCGAGCCCTAACCCTCAAACTAACCCTAACCCTAACCCTAACCCATACCCTACGCCGTACCCGAACCCATAACCTAACCCGTACCCTAACACTAAACCTAACCCTAACCCTAACCCTAACCCTAAGCTACCCTTGACTGCTTCTGCCTCCAATAGATTTCCTAAGCACTAGTGTTTTAAGGAACAGGTTAAAAAGAGAATCCTAATGTGATTTCTTGATAATGGGTGTGTTCCTTAACTTCTCCTAGTGTCTAAACTCTTCTCCATGGCTGGACCCCCAAATAATATTCCTTGACGTGCTAAGGGGTATCTAGAGAGTGGGATAGGTTTAATAACTACCCTAACCCTAACGCGTACCCTAACCCTAACACGTACCCTAATCCTAACCCGTACCCTAAACCGAGCCCTAACTCTCAAATTAACCCTAACCCTAACCCTAACCCATACCCTACACCGTACCCGAACCCGTACCCTAAGCGGTACCCTAAAGCTAACCCTAACCCTAACCCTAACCCTAACCCTAACCCTAAGCTACCCTTGACTGCTTCTGCCTGCAATAGATTTCCTAAGCACTAGTGTTTTAAGGAACAGGTTAAAAAGTGAATCCTAATGTGATTTCTTGATAATGGGTGTGTTCCTTATCTTCTCCTAGTGTCTAAACTCTTCTCCATGGCTGGACACCCAAATAATATTCCTTGACTTGCTAAGTGTTATCTAGAGAGTGGGATAGGTTTAATAACTACCCTAACCCTAACGCGTACCCTAACCCTAACCCCTACCCTAACCCTAACAAGTACCCTAATCCTAACCCGTACCCTAAACCGAGCCCTAACCCTCAAACTAACCCTAACCCTAACCCGAACCCATACCCTACGCCGTACCCGAACCCGTACCCGAACCCGTACCCTAAGGCGTACCTTAACCCTAACCCTAACCCTAACCCTAACCCTAAGCTACCCTTGAGTGCTTCTGCCTCCAATAGATTTCCTAAGCACTAGTGTTTTAAGGAACAGGTTAAAAAGAGAATCCTAATGTGATTTCTTGATAATGGGTGTGTTCCTTATCTTCTCCTAGTGTCTAAACTCTTCTCCCTGTCTGGACCCCAAATAATATTCCTTGACGTGCTAAGGGGTATCTAGAGAGTGGGATAGGTTTAATAACTACCCTAACCCTAACGCGTACCCTAACCCTAACGCGTACCCTAACCCTAACCCCTACCCTAACCTTAACACGTACCCTAATCCTTACCCGTACCCTAAACCGAGCCCTAACCCTCAAACTAACCCTAACCCTAACCCTAACCCATACCCTACACCGTACCCGAACCCGTACCCGAAACCGTACCCTAAGCCGTACCCTAACCCTAACCCTAAGCTACCCTTGACTGCTTCTGCCTGCAATAGATTTCCTAAGCACTCATGTTTTAAGGAACAGGTTAAAAAGAGAATCCTAATGTGATTCTTGATAATGGGTGTGTTCCTTATCTTCTCCTAGTGTCTAAACTCTTCTCCATGGCTGGACCCCCAAATAATATACCTTGACGTGCTAAGGGGTATCTAGAGAGGGGGGTAGGTTTAATAACTACCCTAACCCTAACGCGTACCCTAACCCTAACCCCTACCCTAACCCTAACACGTACCCTAAACCGAACCCTAACCCTCAAACTAACCCTAACCCTAACCCTAACACATACCCTACGCCGTACCCGAACCCGTACCCGAACCCGTACCCGAACCCGTACCCTAAGCCGTACCCTAACCCTAACCCTAACCCTAAGCTACCCTTGACTGCTTCTGCCTCCAATAGATTTCCTAAGCACTAGTGTTTTAAGGAACAGGTTAAAAAGGGAATCCTAATGTGATTTCTTGATAATGGGTGTGTTCCTTATCTTCTCCTAGTGTCTAAACTCTTCTCCATGGCTGGACCCCCAAATAATATTCCTTGACGTGCTAAGGGGTATGTAGAGAGTGGGATAGGTTTAATAACTACCCTAACCCTAACACGAATCCTAATCCTAACCCGTACCCTAAACCGAGCCCTAACCTTCAAACTTACCCTAACCCTAACCCTAACCCATACCCTACGCCGTACACGAACCCGTACCCAAACCCGTACCCTAATCCGTAACCTAACCCTAACAGTAATCCTAACCCTAAGCTACCCTTGACTGCTTCTGCATCCAATAGATTTCCTAAGCACTAGTGTTTTAAGGAACAGGTTAAAAAGAGAATCCTAATGTGATTTCTTGATAATGGGTGTGTTCCTTATCTTCTCTTAGTGTCTAAACTCTTCTCCCTGGCTGGACCCCCAAATAATATTCCTTGACGTGCTAAGGGGTATCTAGAGAGTGGGATAGGTTTAATAACTACCCTAACCCTAACGCGTACCCTAACCCTAACCCCTACCCTAACCTTAACACGTACCCTAATCCTAACCCGTACCCTAAACCGAGCCCTAACCCTCAAACTAACCCTAACCCTAACCCTAAACCATACCCTACGCCGTACACGAACCAGTTCACGAACCCGTACCCTAAGCCGTACCCTAACACTAACCCTAACCCTAACCCTAACCCTAAACCTAACCCTAAGCTACCTTTGACTGCTTCTGCCTCCAATCGATTTCCTAAGCAATAGTGTTTTAAGGAACAGGTTAAAAAGAGAATCCTAATGCGATTTCTTGATAATGGGTGTGTTCCTTATCTTCTCCTAGTGTCTAAACTCTTCTCCCTGGCCCGACCCCCAAATAATATTCCTTGACGTGCTAAGGGGTATCTAGAGAGTGGGATAGGTTTAATAACTACCCTAACCCTAACGCGTACCCTAACCCTAACCCCTACCCTAACCTTAACACGTACCCTAATCCTAACCCGTACCCTAAACCGAGCCCTAACCCTCAAACTAACCCTAACCCTAACCCTAAACCATACCCTACGCCGTACACGAACCAGTACACGAACCCGTACCCTAAGCCGTACCCTAACACTAACCCCAACCCTAACCCTAACCCTAACCCTAAGCTACCCTTGACTGCTTCTGCCTCCAATAGATTTCCTAAGCAGTAGTGTTTTAAGGAACAGGTTAAAAAGAGAAACCTAATGTGATTTCTTGATAATGGGTGTGTTCCTTATCTTCTCCTAGTGTCTAAACTCTTCTCCCTGGCTGGACCCCCAAATAATATTCCTTGAGGTGCTAAGGGGTATCTAGAGAGTGGGATAGGTTTAATAACTACCCTAACCCTAACGCGTACCCTAACCCTAACCCCTACCCTAACTTTAACACGTACCCTAATCCTAACCCGTACCCTAAACCGAGCCCTAACCCTCAAACTAACCCTAACCCTAACCCTAACACATACCCTACGCCGTACCCGAACCCGTACCCGAACCCGTACCCTAAGCCGTACCCTAACACTAACCCTAACCCTAACCCTAACCCTAAGCTACCCTTGACAGCTTCTGCCTCCAATAGATTTCCTAAGCACTAGTGTTTTAAGGAATAGATTAAAAAGTGAATCCTAATGTGATTTCTTGATAATGGGTGTGTTCCTTATATTCTCCTAGTGTCTAAACCCTTCTCCATGGCTGGACCCCCAAATAATATTCCTTGACGTGCTAAGGGGTATCTAGAGAGTGGGATAGGTTTAATAACAACCCTAACCCTAACGCGTAACCTAACCCTATCCCCTACCCTAATCCTAACACGTACCCTAATCCTAACCCGTACCCTAAACCGAGCCCTAACCCTCAAATTAACCCTAACCCTAACACTAACCCATACCCTACGCCGTACCCGAACCCGTACCCTAAGCGGTACCCTAAAGCTAACACTAACCCTAACCCTAACCCTAACCCTAAGCTACCCTTGACTGCTTCTGCCTCCAATAGATTTCCTAAGCACTAGTGTTTTAAGGAACAGGTTAAAAAGAGAATCCTAATGTGATTTCAGGATAATGGGTGTGTTCCTTATCTTCTCCTAGTGTCTAAACTCTTCTCCCTGGCCCGACCACCAAATAATATTCCTTGACGTGCTAAGGGGTATCTAGAGAGTGGGATAGGTTTAATAACTACCCTAACCCTAACGCGTACCCTAACCCTAACCCCTAACCTAACCGTAACATGTACCCTAATCCTAACCCGTACCCTAAACCGAGCACTAACCCTCAAACTATCCCTAACCCTAACCCTAACCCATACCCTACGCCGTACCGGAACCCGTACCCGAACCCGTACCCTAAGCCGTACCCTAACCCTAACCCTAACCCTAACCCTAAGCTACCCTTGACTGCTTCTGCCTCCAATAGATTTCCTAAGCACTAGCGTATTAAGGAACAGGTTAAAAAGAGAATCCTATTGTGATTTCAGGATAATGGGTGTGTTCCTTATCTTCTCCTAGTGTCTAAACTCTTCTCCATGGCTGGACCCCCAAATAATATTCCTTGACGTGCTAAGGGGTATCTAGAGATTGGGATAGGTTTAATAACTACCCTAACCCTAACGCGTACCCTAACCCTAACCTCTACCCTAACCCTAACACGTACACTAATCCTAACCCGTACCCTAAGCTACCCTTGACTGCTTCTGCCTCCAATAGATTTCCTAAGCACTAGTGTATTAAGGAACAGGTTAAAAAGAGAATCCTAATGTGATTTCAGGATAATGGGTGTGTTCCTTATCTTCTCCTAGTGCCTAAACTCTTCTCCATGGCTGGACCCCCAAATAATATTCCTTGACGTGCTAAGGGGTATCTAGAGAGTGGGATAGGTTTAATAACTACCCTAACCCTAACGCGTACCCTAACCCTAACACGTACCCTAATCCTAACCCGTACCCTAAACCGAGCCCTAACCCTCAAATTAACCCTAACCCTAACCCTAACCCATACCCTACGCCGTACCCGAACCCGTACCCTAAGCTGTACCCTAAAGCTAACCCTAAC